>NC_090448.1:323383676-323692426 GCF_031143425.1 Pleurodeles waltl | reverse complement strand
TGTAATTTATAACTGTTTGATTTGAGGGGGGTCTGCTCCTTTCTGTGAAATCTACAGGGGCACCTGTTGCATCCCTGTCTCGAAAATCCTGGTCTGTTCTGGGCCTCTCACTACCCTGAAAATTAAACATATGCGCATCCCGGGCCCTGAAATCAAGATCAGAGGTTCCAGAGTCCCTGAAGTCAGAATGTAACACATCTCTGGTCCGAGCATCCATTTGGGACGCATCTTTGCCTCGAAAATCTAATGCGGAGGAGCTGTTTCCTAAAAACTCAAGTGTTGATCCATCCTTTGACCTAAAATCTGGAAACGGGTGATTTCGGTTTCTGAAGTCTTTGTCAGAAGGATTCATTCCCCTCATGTCTGGGTGGGGCAGTTCCTTACTCCTAAAGTCCATATCAAGCATGCTCCTGCCCCTAAATTCAGAGGAAGCCTCTCTGCTGCGGAAGTCAGCAAGAGGCTCCCTTTCTCTGTAGTCTACACGTGGAACATCTCGATCCTTGAACTCCAAGAGCGGTAACTCTCTGTTCCTTAAGTCACTGGCAGTGCCATCTCTCTCTCTATAGTCCATCATCAGCCCTTCCCTACTACGGAAGTCCAGGGGATGAGCTTCTCGGCCTCTGTAGCCTGCAGCCAGTGCCTCCCTAGCTCTAAAATCTAGCAAAGGTAACTCTCTAGGCTGCAAATTTCTACCCTGAAAATCCAGTGCCATCCTATCCCCTGATCGAAAGTCGGTTAGGGGACCACCTCGAGAAGCAAAGTTGGTAGGGACTTCCTCACGACCAGCAAACTGGCGTCCTGTGGATCCCAACATTCCAGAAAATTCAAATGGACGGGGGAGATCTCTTCCGCTGTGGAAGATGCCAGCATTCCTTTCTAGGGCAAGGCCATCAGAGTGAGCAAGAAAGTCTCTATTCCACCCAGAGGTAAAGCGCTCTTCCTGGTTTCTACTGCAAAAACAAAATGCACATATTAGACAGAACTCTATACTGAAATATTGAGTGATTTCATGTTCAACATTTACATTTTACATTGAGAACAAAAATGTGACAAAAATCTCAAAATCTCTGGAAGTTAACAATTTTTCACATTTTTTGCCAGTTCGTTTTTTGGTCCCCAATAATGGTGTAAATACACTCTACTATCTTGGCTTTCTACTGTTACATTCCTTTTTTAAAGGGTTAAGACTAGAGGAGCAATACATCAAGATGCTCAAGCTGAATATCAGTTACTTCAAATCTTTGCTCTGCTTTTTTTGGGCAACTTCATTGATAGTCACAAGCAGTGACTAGTCCCAGACATGTATGGAATACCAGAGCACTTTACACATATTTACGCCAATATTTTAAAGTGTTAACATGATGGTCTGCCTACATTACAATAGAGATTCCCCTATGGGGCTAGGCTAATACTATTCAGCATGCAAGACTGCACAGGAATTTCAAAATTGGGGACCAGGGTACTCCTATCTTTCCCTGAATTACAAAGTCAGTATAAAGTTACCAATACACAATATCCTAAGTATCTGCAAATGAAACACACACTGAGTAAATATAACCGGGGCTGCAAAATGTAGCCTAAGAATTCTCCCTTGAATACAGGGTTCTCGCAACACCCCTACATAAACATGTAATATTAAAAGCGTACCAAACACTCTCAAACAACTACAAACAATCCATCAGGCACCTAAAAGAGCAATGGGAACAATATTTGGGGCAGTTAGACTGTCCCAAATGAACTGAAGCTTGTAGAGACCCATGAAGTGACTGTCGAGATCAGATTTCCAATCAGTGCAACTCAAGATTCTACATCAGGTATACTTTACTAGAATGAGATTGTTTAAAAAAAGCAAGACTGAGAACAATAGGTGGCTGCACGGATGCAACAAGAAAGGCATATTACTCCACACTCTATGGACATGCCCATTAATTGCTGGCGTCTGGGAAGGCATACAAACATGGACTTTAAGACGTCACCAGAAGTACACAAGGGTCTGGGGCCTTCCAAAGAAAGGAAGCCCAGGAAGCAATATATGGCTTGCCCTAGTTGATGATATACCGAGATTTCCAATTCAAGTTATTTCTGTTACTGTTACATAATAACTAGCTGGGAGTTATTTATAAAATATTTAAAATTGTTTCCCTAAAGGATGATTTACACAATTTAGAAGATACTAACAAAATCCTATGCAAATAACGTTTATCATTCTGAAAGGCCAATTAAATGTAGTTATCCTAATAATAAGTAGTGACAACTAAAATCTTACATAATCATTTTTAATGGTGGCTCTTGCCTTGAAACTCTTCTGGACCCTTGAAAGTGAATCTGCATCATGTCCTTGGCCAGCTATTCCCACTCCATGATCTCAACGAAGAAAAGGAACTTAAAGGAAGGTGGAGCATGAGCAGAGTACTGATCAGAGAGGGCAAATACAGTTTGTGATGTAGGTATCACCTGATCGTATCACTATCTATAGGCAGGGACCATGAGAAGCTTTCTTTTTTTAAGTTATGCTATCTACATCTGTCGCCAGTAGGTGTAATGAATGTGACTAGGATGTGTGGACGTGTTTCTGGACAGTGGATTAGTCGTGTACGTATGATGGGCTTCAGCAGTCGGATGGTGGCTCAGCCACTAGGGGGACTGGTCTTATGGTCTTATGTGAGATGCGCCGTTATGCTTTTCCCTGCTTTTGGACAGACCTGGAGAAATGCTTCGGCACTGGGAGGACTGCTCTTTACCTAGTGATGGGCTTTAATTCGGGGCAGAGGGACGTGACAGGTGCCGTTTGTCAGTCCTATCATGTGCGTCACCAGCATGGGGTTGGCGTGTTTGTCCAGGGGGCCCGGTGTTGCTCCTGTCACAGAGGTCTTCAGGTCAGTTCATGCTCTGGATACCTGGCCCTAAGGCTTACGCCTACCTTCTCCACGGTCAATTCTTACTTCTGTCACCGGTGCATAGACGACGGACATTATTTACTTTCGCTGTTATCTCGCAACCCCACAAAAGAAGACAGACTATATCAGTCATCGACATAGAAGAAAGACAAGAATCTGAAAAAAATTGTCCTACGAATTGAAATGAAAAACACCACACGCTCCCAATACTTAAATAAAAGCAGAACAAGCCACATGGAGAAAGGATCGCGGCTCGGATTAAAGGCAAAACCAAAACCAGACGGGAGGAGAAGCCATCAGCAATGTAACCGGAGGAAGCGTGACAGACTGGTGGCCAACAAAAATGTTCTCTTAGTGAAATTGCCTGGGAGGGAACTCAGCACACAGAGGGAGGGACATTTAGACAAATGCAGCCAAAAAAAAAAGGAAGCATTTAAGACCAGCACAACAAAGATTGAATGGCAATAGTGGGCGTGGTCAAAAGCCCATAGATTGAATACAGCATGTCTTGCAGACAGAGTATGCGTGCTACCTAGGCTCGCCCTAAAAAGGGATGGGGAAGGTTAATGTGGTCTGAAAGGCAACCTTAAGGGTCCAGCAACACTGCTTCTTAAGGGTACAGCAGCATCAGTGTTTTATACCACGTGAAAGGAGTTATCACAGCTCTTTAATCTACTTCCTTCTTCACAGGAAGCTATGAATGGAGTAGCAAGCTCCTTACCTAAAAAGGTGGGGGAAGAACACTGCAATGAGTTGGCAACAGGAAAATATTTTTAAAAAAATTCAACAAGTAGATCACAACAGCTGAGTATTGGCCCTGGGCTCCAAGCAATGGCAGCAATACCTTGCACACCTCAGTGTGCACACTTCTACAAGTAGGTAACTTGTAAATTAGAGAATCAGGATATTTATAAGGAGGATAAAGTAGCCATGTCCTTTGAAGGTATTTGAAAGTTTGCTAACATAAAATAAGGAATGAAACCAACTCAAAATGGGCCATTTGTATTTTGTGACATCCTTATCTATACGCCCATTGTTGACAAAAAGATGATTAGATTTTCCAAGGTCTTACGTTGTACTAAAGAGAAATGCAATGTGCTGATTGATAAGAAAATCATGACAACTATGGAGGTGTGGAATTGTATAAAATATCTACTCGTCTAGGAGACAGGATGCTTCAGATATATTACTTCTGCAAAAAAATAAAAATAAAAACACACACCCTTTTTATGCTATGGAGTGAGATGAGGAATTAGGGCACTGCACTTTTATTAGAGCACAGATCATAATCTCTCAGATTGTATATAGCTTCCATATTTTTGCAAATCTCTATAGATGGGCTGGTAGTGGGTTGGTGGATACCATATCTACCTGTAAAATCCTCAGCTTTTGAACATCCCCATGCACCAGTATTCCATGTAAACTTTGATTGCTCTCCCATGTCATCAAGGGCCCAGGAATCTTCACAACTCTGCAGGGGACCCTCCATGATGTCACTAGAGCCATAAGAAGCCCTTGTCAGACTGCTGACAACAGTTTCTGCCATTTGTTTATGAGCCTTCAAGATCAAAGGATAGAACTAACTCCAGAAATGCAATTATAGTTTATAAAAATGTAAATCAAAGAGTTACACAAGACTCATATACATATGCAAAACAGTAACTAAACTCTTTCAGTAAATGCAGACAAGCAACAGGGAGGCAAGTGGGTCGGTGAGGAATCTGCAGGTAGATACTCTATCTACTAGAAAAAGAGTTACCAAAGTTAAGTACCTTTTTCTTCTAATGGATTAATCTACCTGCATATTCTTCATCTTTTGAATAGAACACCAAAGCGGTCCCACACTCTGATGTGGGGGCATGTCTGCTTATACCAAAATATCCTGCAAAACAGAACGAGTGAGGTGACCATCCCTCCTCACTTCTGAGCCTTAACAAAAGTGCTTTGCAAAAGTGTAAAGGAGAGCCCAGGTCGCTGCCTTTCTCCAAATTAACAGCTAAACATAAAATATCTTACAAAGGGGCCTTTAAAGGAACTATAGAATTATCACTGCACCACTTTACAAATTTTGACCATCTACCAGCATTAAAAAAATTATTGGAGTCCCTTATGGATGACAAAATAACATCCACTACATCAGGTAAGGAAGTGAAATCGTACTCAGGTTGCCCAGTTGAATCACCAGGCATGTAGGTGCAGGTTCTAGACACAGGGGTGTAGAACCTGCCCCTGTGAATGCAAGAGGAGATCTGCCTTGCGAGGGAGAAGGAGCTGAGGCCACAGGGAAAGGAGAAAAAGATCTGTGCACCACACCCTTCGCAGCCAATCTAGGGCTATTAAAATGATTTGGGCCTGGTCGAGGTGCAAAACTCGAGGAATTAAGGGTAGGGAGGGACTAGCAAGGCCATTGTGACCCCCAGTCCAATTGAAATTCATTCCCCAATATCCCCTGCATAGGATACCAGAGGCTGCAGAGCGACAGGCATTGCACAATGTCTTGAGTGGCAAAACAATCTATTTGAGGAGTCCCCCAAAACTGAAAATAGTCTATTTGCTGAATCTGCCATAAATGGAAAATGTGTACAACTTCTTCCTGCTTCCACTAGTGGTCGGCTAACCAATGCTGACAGAGACTGTATGTATACACAAACACATATATATGGAAAATGTCACTTACCTAGTGTACATCTGTTCGCGGCATGTTGCGCTGCAGATTCACATACTATGCATATCGGTTCCAACATCTAGTGTTGGGCTCGGAGTGTTACAAGTTGTTTTTCTTCGAAGAAGTCTTTTAGAGTCACAGGATCGGGTGACTTCTCCTCTCTGTTCTACTGCGCATGGTCATCGACTCCATTGTTAGATTGTTTTCCCGCAGAGGGTGAAGAAAGAAGTAATAAAGTATATAAGAGAAAAGAGATGTCCATGCAAATGTAAATATAGATACTTATGTACAAATGTATTCATTTAAACTACAGGCTTCCGGGGAGGAGGGAGGGTGCATGTGAATCTGCAGCATAACATGCCACAAACAGATGTACACTGGGTAAGTGACATTTTCCGTTTGATGGCATGTGTAGCTGCAGATCCACATGCTATGAATAGACTACAAAGCAGTTTGGCCTCCCAAAATAGTGGTGGCTAGCCTGTAGGAGTTGAAGTTGTTTGAAATAATGTCCTTAGGTCAGCTTGTCCTACTGTGGCTTCTTGTTGTGAGAAAACATCTACACAGTAGTGTTTAACCCTTTGGGTGCGGGCGTCGGCCACTGGCCGTCGCCCGCACTACCTCCGTGGTGCGGGTCACGACCAGTGGCAGACACCAGGGAGGGGGTTAATAAATCCTCGGGTGCATTGCACCAGAGGATTTATTATTTTTTTTAAACCCAGGAGACACGGAAGCTTTTCCGTGACTCCCCCTGCCCCTTTGTGACGTCAGCACGCCGCGAGGCACGCTGACGTCACTCTGTGGATTTCCCCATCGGAGCGGGAAGAAGCCTTGCGTCCGCTTCCTGCTCCGATGGGGAAAACGACCCCAAACTGCCTTCCCCACGTTCGGGAAGGCCTCGTGAGAAAGGGGAGCCTTGATGGATGACTGCTGCCGTCACTCGGGATATAGAGGACAGCTCTGACATAAGATCAGAGACAGATATTAGATACTGAGACAGCATCTGAGGGATAGGACAATGGCGCAGACTCTGGGAGTTATTTTTCAGTCGGAGGAGTCCCATTCGATAACTCCTCTTCCAGTAAATTATTAGGGAGGTGATGAGGACAGTCCTGCTGTCCCTTCGCTAGCACAGTCTGTGCAACGGGGTAATAGTGGGTTAGCCCAACACAGAGAGCAGGTGAATGCTGCGGCAAGCACAGAGAGAGTGCTCTCTTGGGAGCTCCCCAATTTAGTTCAGCCCCAAATTCCACCGCCCAAATCGTATTGTGGAGACATCAAAATTATCTATCACAAAACAAACTGGTTTTGTAAGGCAGGCACCTGTGTTTTTGGTCCTGGGTTCGGCAGCCATATAGAGAAACACACTAAACCCAAACATTTCTGGAAACTAGACATTCGGGGGAGTCTACAGAGGTGTGACTTGTGTGGATTCCCCAAAGTTTTCTTATCCAGAATTCCCTGCAAAGCTGAAATGTTGAATAAAAACTCTAAAATTCCTACCACCCAGTGATTCCTCACCTGTCCTGATAAAAACACTACCCCACTTGAGTGCCTACACCTAGTGCCTGCATCAGGAATGGATCACCCCAGGGTCAACAGCTGCCTCATGTAAGGACCAACATTGACCGTTGTGTGATCTATTCCTGTCGCCTGCACCAGGCCTACCCACACAAGTGAGGTACCATTTTTATCAGGAGACTTGGGGGAACGCTGGGTGGAAGGAAAGTTGTGGCTCCTCTCAGATTCCAGAACTTTGTCACCGAAATGTGAGGAAAATGTGTTTTTTTAGCCAAATTTTGAGGTTTGCAAAGGATTCTGGGTAACAGAACCTGGTCGGAGCCCCACAACTCACCCCATCTTGGATTCCCCTAGGTCTCTGGTTTTAAAAAATGCACAGGTTTGGTAGGTTTCCCTAGGTGCCGGCTGAGCTAGAGGCCAAAATCTACAGGTAGGCACTTTGCAAAAAACCTCTGTTTTCTGTCAAAAAATGGGATGTGTCCACGTTGTGTTTTGGGGCATTCCCTGTCGTGGGTGCTAGGCCTACCCACCCAAGTGAGGTATCAATTTTATCGGGAGACTTGGGGGAACGCTGGGTGGAAGGAAATTTGTGGCTCCTCTCAGATTCCAGAATTTTCTGTCACCGAAATGTGAGGAAAATTTGTTTTTTAGCCACATTTTGAGGATTGCAAAGGATTATGGGTAACAGAACCTGGTCAGAGCCCCACAAGTCACCCCATCTTGGATTCCCCTAGGTGTCTAGTTTTCAAAAATGCCAAGGTTTGCTAGGTTTCCCTAGGTACCGGCTGAGCTAGAGGCCAAAATTTAAAGGTAGGCACTTTGCAAAAAACACGTCAGATTTCAATGTAAAAATGTGATGTGTCCATGTTGCGTTTCCTGTCGCGAGCATTAGGCCTACCCACGCAAGTGAGGTACCATTTTTATCGGGAGACTTGGGGGAACACAGAATAGCAAAACAAATAGTAAAAATAGGGTATGTCCCAGTAAAATGCCAAAATTGTGTTGAATAATGTGGTTTTCTGATTCAAGTCTGCCCGTTCCTGAAAGGTGGGAAGATGGTGATTTTAGCACCAGAAACCCTTTGTTGATGCCATTTTCAGGGAAAACAACCACATGCCTTCTTCGGCAGCCCTTTTTTACCATTTTTTTTTTTTTTTAAACGAAATTCTCACTGTATTTTGGCTAATTTCTTGGTCTCCTCCAGGGGAAACCACAAACTCTGGGTACCATTAGAATCCCTAGGATGGTGGGAAAAAAGGACGCAAATTTGGCGTGGATAGCTTATGTGGACAAAAAGTTATGAAGGCCTAAGCGTAAACTACCCCAAATAGCCAAAAAAGGGCTCAGCACATATGGGGGAGGGAGGGAGAGGCCCAGCAGCTAAGAGGTTAATAAATGTATGAGGTGTTGACCATGTAGCTGCTTTACATATATCTGCTATTGGTATGTTTCCTAAAAATGCCAATGTTGCACCTTTCTTTCTTGCAGAATGTGCTTTAGGAGTGATTACAAGCTGTCTTGTTGCTTTGATAGCATGTTTGCATACACCTAACAATCCATCTAGCTAAACCTTGTTTTGATATAGGATTGCCTGTATGTGGATGTTGGAAAGCTACAAAAAGTTGTTTTGTTTTCCTAAATTGTTTAGTTCTGTCTCTGTAGTACATTAAAGCTCTTTTGAGATCTAATGTATGTAGAGCTCTTTCTGCCACAGAATCTGGCTGTGGGAAAAAGACTGGCAGTTCCACTGTTTGTTTGATGTGAAATTTTGAGACTATGTTTGGTAGAAATTTAGGATTTGTTCTTAGTACAACTTTGTGTTTGTGTACTTTGAAAAAAAAAGGTTCAAGAGTAAAAGCCTGTATTTCACTTACTCTTCGTAAAGAAGTAATTGCCACAAGAAAGGCAACCTTCAATGTTAGAAATTGAATTTGGCAAGAGTGCATGGGTTCAAAAGGTAGTCCCATAAGTCTGCAAGCACTATATTTAAATTCCAAGATTGAACTGGGGGTGTTCTTGGTGGAATGATGCGTTTTAAGCCTTCCATGAAAGCTTTAATAACGGGAACTCTAAATAAAGAGCTATGTTGAATAGTTTGTAAATATGCAGATATTGCAGTGAGATGTATTTTTATTGAAGATAAAGATAAATTTGATTTCCGCAAATGGAGTAAATAACATACAATGTCTTGTATTGATGCTGAGAGAGGATCTATGGTTTTAGATGGAAAAGATTTATTATTGTCAATTTGTTTGTGTAGCACTGTCTAGTAGTGGGTTTACGTGCTTGTTTAATAACTTCCATACACTCTGATGGGAGTTTTAAATATCCAAATTCTATGACTTCAGGAACCAAATCGCTAGATTGTGAGCCTTGGGGTCTGGATGTCTGATTGGACCTTTGTTTTGTGTTAACAAATCCAGGCTGCATGGGAGTTTGGAGCGCGGTACCACAGACAAATCAAGTAGTGTTGTGTACCATGGCTGACATGCCCATGGTGGTGCTATGAGGATCATGTTGAGTGGAGTTTGACGCAACTTGTTGACCAGAAATGGAAGGAGTGGAAGAGGGGGAAAAGCGTAAGGGAATATCCCTGACCAATTGATCCATAGAGCATTGCCTTTGGACAGTGGATGTGGGTGTCGCTTGTTGCGAATAGATCTATGTTTGGTGTGCCCCACTTTTGAAAGTCGTTTTGAAGTACTTGAGGGTGAATCTTCCATTCGTGTGTTTGTTGGTGATTTCTGCTAAGGACATCTGCCAACTGATAGTCTATCCCTGGAATGTACTGTGCTAATAGATGAATTTTATTGTGAATTGGCCATTTCCAAATTGTTTGAGCTAGAAGGGACCGTTGAGATGAATGTGTCCCTCTCTCCTTGTTGAGATAATACATGGTGGTCATGTTGTCTGTTTTTATAAGAACATTCTTCTGATTGAGAAAAGGTTGAAAAGCTTTGAGGGCAAGAAACACAGCTAATAACTCTAAATGGTTTATGTGCAGCTGTTTCTGTTTGACATCCCATTGCCCTTGAATGTTGTGATTGTTTAGGTGAGCTCCCCAACAAATCATTGATGCATCTGCTGTAATTATGGTCTGAGGCACAAGGTCTTGAAATGACCGCCCCTTGATTAAGTTGCTGTCATTCCACCACTGAAGGGACATATGTGTTAGGCAGTCTACCAACACTAGATCTTGAAGATGACCGTGTGCTTGTGACCATTGTTGTGCAAGGCACTGTTGTGAGGGCCTCATGTTTAATCTTGCATGTGGGACTATTGCAATGCAAGATGCCATCATTCCTAGTATTTTCATGACAAATCTTTCAGTGTTTTTTGATTTGGGTGTATAAGTGGAATTAGATTTTAAAAACCTTGTATCCTTTGTGTATTTGGATACGCTAAAGCTAGTTGAGTATTTAGAATAGCACCGAAATACAGTTCTATTTGTGCCGGCTGAAGGTGTGACTTTTGGTAGTTTATAGAAAACGCTAGGGTGTGCAGAGTTTCTATCACACACTGTGTATGATTTTGGCATTGTGTACGATTGCTTGATTTTATTAGCCAATCGTCTAGATATGGAAATACATGTATATGTTGTCTCCTTAGGTAGGCTGCTACTACTGCTAAGCACTTTGTGAATACCCTTGGAGCTGTTGTTATGCCGAAAGGTAACACTCTGAATTGGTAGTGTTTTCCTTGTATAACAAACCTGAGATATTTTTTGTGGGCTGGATGGATGGGTATGTGGAAATACGCATCTGAGGTGTAATACTGTCAAAGTCTTGTTTTTGTAGCAGTAGAGTAACATTTTGCAGAGTTACCATGTGGAAATGTTCTGATAGGATATAGAGATTTAGTGGCCTGAGGGCTGATATTGGCCTGAGGGTACCATCTTTATGGGGAATTAGTAAGTACAGTGAGTAAACTCCTGTTCCTAGCTGAGACTGTGGAACTAACTCTATTGCTTGTTTGAGTAGAAGAGATTGAACTTCTTGTAACAGAACTGGGGTTAATTTGTGATACCTTGGTGGAATAGTTGGAGGAGTGTATCAATCCTAGGCAATAGCCATTGCAGATAATTGATAACACCCAGTTGTCTGTTGTGATATTTTCCCAATCTGTGTGGAACTGTTGCAGTCTTCCCCCCACAGGAAATGTGTGGAGTGGAAGGGAGTGAGGAAAGTCACTGTTTTGGTTGTTTTGCTGGTAGTTTAGAGGTTTGGAATTTACCCCTATTTCTAGCGTATTGTCCTCTATATGTGCCTCTAAACCCACCACGCTGGTAATGGGTTTGATAAGTTGGCTTTGCCTGCGAGGTTGATGCCTCTGAGGATTGCGGTCTAAAACCTTCTCAAAACTGAGGCCTACAAAATGACCCCCTAGATGGTGTAGAATAGAGAGAGCCCATTTCTTTGGCTGTATCAGAGTCCTTTTGTAATTGTTCTATTGTTGTATCTACCTCTGGTCCAAAAGGATGTTTCTTATCAGAAGGCATGTTTAACACAGCCTGTTGGATTTCTGGTTTAAAACCAGAGGAGCGCAGGCATGCATGTCTATGAATAGTAACTGCTGTGTTCACACTCCTTGCAGCTGTATCAGCTGCATCAAGGGCGGATCTTTTTTGGTTGTTACTGATAGCTTGCCCTTCCTCTACTACCTGTTGTGCCCTCTTCTGGTGCTCTTTTAGGAGATGCTGTATATCATCTTGCTTTTCATCCCAATGGCATCTATCGTAACGGGCTAGTAGTGCCTTGGAATTAGTTATCCTCCATTGGTTTGCTGCCTGGGACGCCACTCTCTTTCCTGCAGCATCAAATTTCCTGCTCTCCTTATCAGGAGGGGGTGCACCTCTTGAAGAATGGCTATTTGCCCTCTTTCGTGCAGCACTAACCACTACTGAATTGGGAGGCACCTGATGGGTGATGTAATCAGGGTCAGAGGGTGCAGGCTTATACCTTTTTTCTATTCTAGGTGTGATTATCCTTGCTTTCACAGGCTCATTAAAAATTTGGTCTGCATGCATTACCATGCCTGATAGGATTGGAAGGCATTGGTACCTAGAATGAGTTGAGGATAACGTATTAAACAAAAAGACTTCCTCTAATGGTTCTGTGTGCATTGTTACCCCATGATAGGCTGCAGCCCTAGCTATCACCTGAGTGTGCACTGTAGTATCCTCAGGTGGAGATGGTTTAGGGGGGTAGGTGCCTGGATCGTTGCTTGGGATCAGGGTCACAAATATCCCATGGATCATCAGTGTCTTGTTGAGAATCAAAAGAATGTGTTGGAGCCTGCATTGGTGTAGGGCTGGTGTGAGGAGAGGTAGGTAGGTGCGGAGAATGAGGAGGAGAAGACTTGACGAGGTGCTGGCTTCTCTTTTTGTTTTGGCACTTTAGCTGGGAGCTGTGCAGTGTCCAATTCCTCTTGAAATGCCAGCTTTCTCTTTGTCTTTAGTGGTGGTGCTGTAATGATTCTCCCAGTTTCTTAATGGATGTGTATGTTAGATTGTCTCATATCCATCATTTGCAGGATTCGTTCAATTTCAGACTCTTCCTCAGAGGTTTTATGGCTTTATCGAAGTCTTTTGGAAAGTCCTTGCTCCTCTGTATAACTTGTCTGTTTTTGGTTCCGAAGTTTGATGTTTTTTCAGTATAGAAAATGACGAGGAAGGTCTCAGCTCCGAAACAGTCTTTCTAATTTTCAACTCCGAAAATAGTTGTTTTTTGCTGGAGTCTGAAATGGAACCTTTGATATTTATTGTCGACTCCTAAGTCGGAGGTGTGGCCTTTTTCGGTGCCGAACCCGAGAGTCGGTCACCAACAGTTTTTTTTTGGTCTGACCCATGGCCTTCCGACAGTGGTGTACCCAAGGCCCTCTTTTGTTTTTTGTGTTGGGGTGCAGGGGCAGACGTACTCACATGCCGGCCAGCTGTGATGGGTCTGTCTTCTTTGGATTCCTGCTCGGACTCTGTGTCTCAGATAGAGACCGCTGTTTACGTCTGTTCCTCTTCGATAACGTTGAAATGTTCCCCGCTCTTCAACGCCATTTCCAGTCTTCTTGCTCTTCGGTCTCTAAGAGTCTTCTTCGATCGGAACGATCGACAGGCCTCGCAGTTTTCCTCCTGATGGTCTGGAGCAAGGCAGAGGTTGCAAACCAGGAGTTGGTCTGTGTATGGGTACTTAGCGTGTCACCGAGGGCAGAATCGGAATTGAGTCCGATCCATGAGGCTCTCCATGCGGTCAGCCCGAATAGGCTCAAGTTGGGCGCACACGCCCCGAAGGGCGAACAAAGTGATTTTCCGACAGAACTACTGCTTCGATGCTAGATGAAGAATGTGATCGATACAATACAGAGGAAAAAGAAGGTTTTCTAAAATTTTCCAATTCGGAGCGAGAGGAAACACGTCCAAACCAAACAGCGGAAAGAAAACAATCTAACAATGGAGTCTATGACCATGCGCAATGGAACCGAGAGGAGCAGTCACTCGTTCCCGGAAAATGTCACTTACCCAGTGTACATCTGTTCGTGGCATGAGACGCTGCAGATTCACATGCTGTGCATTATCCTGCTATCTAGTGATGGTCTCTGAGTGTTACAAGTTGTTTTTCTTCGAAGAAGTCTTTTCGAGTCATGAGACCGATGGACTCCTCCCTTTCGGTTCCATTGCGCAAGGGCGTCGACTCCATCTTAGATTGTTTTCCCCGCTGAGGGTGAGGTAGGAGTTGAGAGTATACTAGATGTGCCCAGGCAATGGAGTAGGTATGTATGTACATAATGTGTATTAAAATAATATTTATTTACAAATCTTAATCAACTAACGGCTACAGGCTCCAGGGGAGGTGGGAGGGCGCATGTAAATCTGCAGCGTCTCATGCCACGAACAGATGTACACTGGGTAAGTGACATTTTCTGTTCGGTGGCATGTGTAGCTGCAGATACACATGCTGTGCATAGACTACTAAGCAGTAACCTCCCCTAAAAAGCAGTGGCTTAGCCTGTAGGAGTTGAAGTTGTTTGAAATAATGTTCTTAATACAGCCTTTCCTACTGTGGCCTGTTGTGTTAACACATCTACACATTAATGTTTTGTGAATGTATGAGGCGTAGACCAGGTGGCTGCCTTACAAATTTCAGTCATAGGTATATTCCCCAGAAAGGCCATTGTTGCGCCTTTTTTCCTAGTGGAATGCGCTTTTGGTGTAATAGGTAGATCTCTTTTTGCTTTGATATAACAAGTTTGAATACATTTAAATATCCATCTGGCAATGCCTTGTTTGGATATAGGATTACTGGCATGAGGATTTTGGAAGGCTACAAACAATTGTTTTGTTTTACGAAATTGTTTTGTCCTCTCAATGTAATACATTAGTGTTTTCTTTATGTCTAATGTATGTAAGGCTCTTTCGGCTACTGAGTCTGGTTGTGGAAAGAAGACTGGGAGTTCCACTGTTTGGTTTAGGTGGAACGGCGATATGACTTTTGGTAAGAATTTGGGGTTTGTACGTAGAACCAATTTATGTTTATGTATATGTATAAAGGGTTCTTGTATAGTGAATGCTTGTATCTCACTTACTCTTCTAAGTGATGTGATAGCTATTAGAAAAGCTACCTTCCAAGTTAAGTATTGCATCTCACAAGAGTGCATGGGTTCGAATGGTGGTCCCATGAGTCTTGATAATACAATATTAAGGTTCCACGAAGGTACTGGTGGTGTTCTTGGGGGTATGATTCTTTTTAGTCCCTCCATAAATGCTTTGATGACTGGGATTCTAAAAAGCGATGTTGAATGTGTAATCTGCAGATAGGCAGATATTGCAGTGAGATGTATTTTAATTGAAGAGAATGCTAGCTTAGACTTTTGTAAGTGTAATAAGTAGCCTACAATGTCTTTTGCGGAAGCATGCAGTGGTTGAATTTGATTAGTGTGGCAGTAGGATAGAACGTGGACAAAGTAATTGTCTGGGCCAAATGGAAGGGTGAAACAACCTTCGGGAGGAAAGCAGCCTTGGTCCTCAACACCACCTTATCCCCATAAAAAGTTGTATAAGGGGGTTTTACCGATAAGGCTTGCAACTCACTCACTCTCCTTGCAGATGTTATAGACACCAGGAAGACTGTTTTAATAACCAAATACCTTAAGGGGCAAGAATGCATAGGCTCAAAAGGGGACCCCATAAGGAAAGTAAGGACCAAGGACAAATCCCATTGAGGCATAACAAATGGTTTTGGGGGATATTCATTTAGAAGACCTTTAAAGAATCTGAGAACAGTAGGGGATTTAAATAACGATGGTTGATCCGGAAGACAAATGAAGGCTGACAGGGCAGACAAATAACCTTTAATGGTAGCCACTGCACAACCTTTCTGCGCTAGAGACAGAGCAAAAGACAAAACATCTGACAGATGAGCATGTAAGGGATCAATCTGTCTCTCTCCACACCACATAACAAATTTAGACCACCTATTAGCGTAGATAGATTTAGTGGAGTGTCGCCTGGCCGCTAATATAACATCCACTACATCAGGCGGGAGAGAGAAGGAACTCAGGTTGCCCCGTTCAATCTCCAGGCATGTAGGTGTAGACTCTGGAGGTTGGGGTGTAAAACCTGCCCCTGCGACTGCGAGAGAAGGTCTGCCCTGAGAGGGAGACGGAGCGGAGGGCACAGCGAGAGTTGGAGAAGGTCGGAGTACCACACCCTCCTTGGCCAATCCAGAGCTATTAAGATGACTTGGGCCCGGTCTTGGCGAATCTTCCTCAACACTCGAGGAATCAAGGGTATGGGGGGAAACGCGTAAAGCAACTGGTCGCACCAGGTTATCAGAAACGCGTCCCCCAATGCTCCCTGCACCGGATACTGGAGGCTGCAGAATAATGGACAATGCGCGTTCTCCCGAGTGGCAAACAGATCTATCCGAGGAAACCCCCACATCTGGAACATTAAACGGACTTGATCTGGATGGAGACGCCACTCGTGGTCGGCCGAGAATTGGCGACAGACTGTCCGCACGTACATTCAAGACCCCGGCCAAATGATTTGCCCAGGACCATAGTCGAAGAGCTTCTCTGCAGAGAAGGTACGACCCTACTCCTCCCTGTTTGTTTATGTACCACATCGTGGTAGTATTGTCCGTCAGGACCTGTACCGACTGACCACGAAGGGAAGGGAGGAAGGCCTTGAGAGCCAGACGTACAGCCCGTAACTCTAACAGATTGATATGAAACATCTGTTCCTCTGGAGACCAAAGTCCTTTGATCTCCAGATCCCCCAGATGAGCTCCCCACCCTAGAGTGGAAGCATCCGTTATGACCGTGGCCACTGGTGGCGACTGCGCGAACGGCTTTCCTTGCGAAAGATTGTTGCTCGCAATCCACCACTTCAAGTCCACAGCAGCATCTCTGGAGATCTTGACCGCACCTTCTAGATCTCCCTTGTGTTGAGACCACTGCCTTCGGAGGCACCACTGAAGAGCCCTCATGTGCCAGCGAGCATGCGTGACCAACAGTATGCAGGAGTCAAACAGACCGAGCAGACGAAGGACCTTGAGGACTGGAACTACCGCTCCATTTTGAAACATTGGAACCAATTCCTGAATATCTTGAACCCGCTGAGGCGGAGGAAAGGCTCGATTCAATGTTGTATCCAGTACTGCCCCTATGAACAGGAGGCGCTGAGAGGGCTCCAGGTGAGATTTGGGCACGTTCACCTAAAAGCCCAGGTCGAACAACAACTGGGTTGTTGACTGCAGATGATGCAACACAAGCTCCGGGGACTTGGCTTTGATCAACCAGTCGTCCAAGTAAGGGAATACTGCTATCCCCTTCCTTCTGAGCTCTGCCGCAACCACTGACATCACCTTCGTGAAGACTCGAGGTGCTGAAGTAAGACCAAACGGGAGGACAGCAAACTGATAGTGCTGCGACCCTACCACAAACCGAAGATACTTCCTGTGCGACTTGAGTATCGGGATATGAAAATAAGCATCCTGCAAGTCGACAGACACCATCCAATCTTCTTTGTTCAACGCCAAAAGCACCTGTGCTAGGGTCAGCATCTTGAACTTTTCCTGATTAAGGAACCAATTCAAGATCCTCAGATCCAGGATCGGTCTCAACCGACCATCTTTCTTGGGAATCAGGAAGTACCTTGAGTAACAACCTCGACCCCTTTCCTGCTCTGGAACCAACTCCACCGCGGCCTTTGAAAGGAGGACTTGAACCTCCGGTTCTAGCAACAGGAGGTGCTCTTCTGAACAATAAGATGGGCGGGAGGGGGGGACGGAAACTCCCGAAAGGGAAGGGTGTAGCCTTTCTCCACAATACTGATAACCCAAGTGTCCGTTGTAATAGTCTCCCACTTGTGGAGAAAATGCCGTAATCTTCCCCCTACAGGAGAGGAGTGAGTGGGAAATGGTGGAAGCCTAAGGCTGTTTTCCCTGCTGCACCCCTCCAGAGGACGAGGAAGAGGCAGAGTGCTGCTGAGAGGCTCCTCTGGTGCGGGCCCTACCTCTCCCTCTAAATGATCTATAGGGGTGAGAAGAGGCGGGTTGCTGGAATTTCCCCCGAAAGGAAGAGGAGGAAGAGCCACGTCCAAATCCACGAAACCTCCTGAAAAATCTGGATGAGGTAGAAGAAGGGGCTTGTAGTCCTAATGATTTGGCTGTGGCCCTGCTTTCTTTGAACCTCTCCAGGGCCGAATCCACCTTGGCCCCAAACAGTTTGTCCCCATCAAACGGGAGGTCCAACAGGGTCGACTGCACGTCCGCAGAGAACCCTGAGTTGCGAAGCCAAGCCTGTCTCCTCGCAACCACAGCCGTGCCCATTGCCCTAGCCACTGAGTCAGTCGTATCCAACCCAGATTGGATAACCTGGGTTGCAGCAGCCTGGGCATCGGAGACGATATTCAAAAGCCCTTGGGGAAGCTCCGTATGTGAAGATGTTATTTAGTCCATAAGAGCATAGATGTACCTCCCCAAGATACATGACGCGTTGGTGGACTTCAACGCCATGCTGCAGGATGAGAATATTTTCTTGGACTGTGAGTCCAACTTCTTGGAGTCTCAATCCCCCGGCACCGTCGGAAAAGATCCAGGCGCAGATCTAGAAGAACAGGAGGCCTGGACCACCAAGCACTCCGGCGTAGGGTGTCTGGACAGAAAGCCAGGGTCAGATGGTGCAGCCCGATACCTCCTGGCCACAGCCCTATGAACAGCCGAGGAAGATACCGGCTTCTTCCACACCTCCAACACCGGATCAAGCAAAGCCTCATTGAATGGTAAAAGAGGCTCCGCTGCAGTAGAGGCCGGATGCAGGATCTCAGTCAACAAATTCTGCTTCGCCTCTGCTACTGGCAAAGGCAATTCAAGAAAGTTAGCTGCCTTTCTTACCACAGCGTGAAAAGTGGCTGCCTCCTCAGTATACTCCCCTGGAGATGACAAGTCCCACTCAGGGGAAGTATCCAGCCCACTAGCTGTATCCAGTCCATGAAGACCCTCGCCAGAATCCTCTATCTCTCCTTCCTCCTAGATCCGTTGGTATTCCTGCTCCTCTAAGAGACGGAGAGCACGCCTCCTAGAATGTAGCCTCTCTTCAATACGCAGCGTCGACATGGCATCCGCCGAATTCGAGGAACGACGCCGATCGCCGGATCCATCCGACGCCATGTCCGGCACCACAAGCAGCTTCGACGCCGAGGTAGGAGCCGGATGCAGAGAGGCGCGTCTCGGAGCCTCCGATGGTCCTGTCGGAGTCACTGGTCGAAACCCCGAAGTCGACTGGATGGAAACCTCCGGGGCCGAAACCTCTGGGGCCACCGGAGCGGACACCGGAGTCGACACCGGCGCCGAGCCCACATTCCCGAAAGGGCATGAAGGGTGCTGGCCGTAGCGGCGCCGGGGCACCCAAGGTGAAAGCCAACGGCCCCGAAGGACCAGTTGGAGCACCTCCTGGAGCCATCTGCTGAAAGATGGTATACATCGCATTCAAAAATGCGGTATTATCGGCTCCAGGGGCAGGAAAAGCCGGATAGTGGGGTGCCTGGATCGAAGGCGACCCCGACGCCAGCCTCGACGTCTGCGACGCCGGAGAGAACACCTGAGGCTGCGGCACTTCAATCACTGAAGATGTCTGCCCAGGTGAAGTCGACGAAGCCGGAGAAGGCAACGGCGTCGATGGATGTGGAGTGACTGTGGGACTGACCTCCCAAGTCTTACGACGCCGAGCCGAAGGCGACCTCAATCGAGACCTCTGGCTGGAATGGCGCCGTGAATCCCTACGGCGCCGGGAATCTCGATGGCGCCGATGAGTCTTCGGCGAGGAGGACTTCCTATGATGCTTCTTCTCCTTCCTCTTCGACTTCGCCATGAAGAGTTTAGCCTCTCGCTCTTTTAGGGCCTTGGGATTCATGTGTTGGCATGAATCACGTTGCGACGTCGTGGTCGGAGCTTAAGCACCATAAACAGTCCGAGTGCGGGTCCGTAACGGACATCTTGCCCCCACACTCCCGACAGGGCTTGAAACCAGACTTCCTCTGAGACATAGTAACTCTCAGATAAAAATTACGCAGCAGAAAAACACACTGTAACTTCGAAAGCAACAGTATCTCCCTCGAAGATAACCGTTTCGAATGCACAGAAAAAAGGGAACTGACGTCGGCGAGGACCTCTTATTGCCTGTATGACGTCAGACGGCGTCGCGTGGGCTAGAGTGACGTCGACGTGCAGAGACTAGGAAGAAGATTTCCGTTGAATGCTGGCGCCATGGGAGTATTCATTAGGTGAGGAATCCACAGGTAGTTGTATCCATCAGAATCTAAGATTTCAGGAGCAAGATTGCTAGATTGAGCGATGCTGGATCCGGGTGTCTGATCTGTTGTTTGTGTTGCGTTAACAGGTCTGGTTTGTTCGGTAATTTGATGTGAGGTACTACTGATAAATCTAGCAGTGTTGTGTATCATGGTTGGCGAGCCCAGGTTGGTGCTATAAGTATTAGTTTGAGTTTGTTTTGACTTAGTTTGTTTACCAGATAAGGAATGAGAGGGAGAGGGGGAAAAGCGTAAGCAAATATCCCTGACCAATTGATCCATAACACATTGCCCTTGGACCGAGGATGTGGGTACCTGGACGCAAAGTTTTGGCATTTCCCGTTTTCTTTTGTTGCGAATAGGTCTATTTTTGGCGTTCCCCAGCGTAGAAAGTAATCTTGTAGGATCTGGGGATGAATTTTCCATTCGTGTGTTTGTTGGGAGCTCGACTGAGATTGTCAGCCAACTGATTCTGAATGCCTGGGATGTATTGTGCTATTAGGCGAATGTGATTGTGAATTGCCCAATGCCAAATTTTCTGTGCTAAGAGACACAGTTGTGACTCGTGTGTCCCTCCTTGTTTGTTGAGGTAATACATTGTCGTAATGTTGTCGATTTTGACAAGAATGTGTTTGTGGGCTATCAGTGGTTGAAATGCTTTTAATGCTAGAAACACTGCCAACAGTTCTAAATGATTTATGTGCAGTTTTTGTTTTTGTTGATTGTCCCATTGTCCCTGAATGCTGTGCTTGTTGAGGTGTGCTCCCCACCCCATCATGGAAGCATCTGTTGTGATCACATCTTGAGGCACTGGGTCCTGGAATGGCCGCCCTTTGTTTAAATTTATAGGGTTCCACCATTGAAGCGAGAAGTGTGTCTGGCGGTCTATCAACACTAGATCTTGGAGTTGACCCTGTGTCCATTGTTTTGCTAGGCACTGTTGTAAAGGCCGCATGTGTAATCTTGCGTCTGGGACAATGACTATGAATGAAGACATCATGCCTAGAAGTTTCATTACAAACCTCACTTGGTAGTGTTGGTTTGGCTATATGTTTAATGTTATATTTTGGAACGCTTGTACCCTTTGTGGACTTGGAGTGGCAATTGCTTTTTGTGTGTTGAGTGTTGCTCCCACGTACTGTTGTATTTGGGATGGCTGCAGTTGTGATTTTTGGTAATTTATAGAAAACCCTAGTTTGTGTAGAGTTTCTATAACGTATTGTGTGTGAAGAAGACACTGTTGTTTAGTGCTGGTTTTTATTAGCCAGTCGTCTAAGTACGGGAATACGTGCATGTGCTGTCTCCTTATGTGAGCGGCTACTACTGCAAGGCATTTTGTGAATACCCTTGGGGCTGTTGTTATCCCGAACGGTAACACTTTGAATTGATAGTGTACGCCGTGTATTACAAACCTTAAGTATTTTCTGTGGGAAGGATGTATGGGTATGTGAAAGTAGGCATCCTTGAGATCTAATGCTGACATGTAGTCCTCTTTTTTGAGTAAGGGAACCACGTCTTGAAGTGTTACCATGTGGAAGTGATCCCATTTGATTAAGAGATTCAGCGTTCTGAGGTCTAATATGGGTCTTAACGTTTTGACTTTCTTTGGAATTAGGAAATAGAGAGTAGACGCCTGTTCCTTTTTGATGGTTGGGTACTAACTCTATTGCTTGTTTTTGTAACAAAGCTTGGACTTCTATTTGTAACAGGTGTAAGTGCTGTTTGGACATAGTGTGTGCTCTTGGGGGCACATCTGGTGGGAAATTTATGAATTCTATGCAATAACCATGTTGGATAATGGCTAGGACCCATGCGTCCATAGTTATGTGTGTCCAGTTTTTGTAGTATGTAGTAAGTCTCCCCCCCACTGGTGTTAAGTGTTGGGGTTTTGTGACATTGAAGTCACTGTAGGGTTTGACTTGTTTTAGGGGTTTGGAATTTTCCCCTTGCTCTTGGGAATTGTCCACCCCCATATGAGCCTTGAAACCCTCCTCTCTGGTATTGTCCCTGATAAGTGGGTCTGGTTTGCGAGCTTCTGGTGTTTGCATACGAAACCCCCCTCTAAATTGTGGCTTTCTAAATGTGCCTCTGCTTTGTGGGGAGTAGAGCGCGCCCATGGCTTTGGCCGTGTCTGTTTCCTTTTCTAATTTTTCAATTGCTGTGTCCACCTCCGGCCCAAACAAATGTTTCTGGTTGAAAGGCATGTTTAACACAGCTTGTTGGATTTCTGGATTGAATCTTGAGCTTCGTAACCATGCATGCCTGCGAATGGTTACCACCGTGTTGACTGTTCATGCTGCTGTGTCTGCTGAGTCTAATTCGGACCTTATTTGGTTGTTGGATATTGCTTGTCCTTCCTCAACAACCTGTTGGGCACGTTTCTGGTGTTCTTTGGGCAAGTGCTGTATAATGTGTTGCATCTCGTCCCAGTGTGCCCGGTCGTAGCGAGCCAGTAAGGCTTGCGAGTTTGCGATTCCGCCATTGATTGGCTGCCTGTGCTGCCACCCGTTTGCCCGCAGCATCAAACTTCCTACTCTCCTTGTCAGGCGGTGGAGCGTCTCCTGATGATTGAGAGTTTGCCGTCTTTCTTTATGCCCCTACAACTACTGAGTCTGGCGTAAGCTGCTGTGTTATAAACACAGGGTCTGTTGGGGGAGGTTTGTATTTTTTCTCCACCCTAGGTGTGATAGCCCTTCCTTTCACTGGCTCCTGGAAGACCTGTTTTGCATGCTTGAGCATGCCTGGGAGCATTGGCAGACTCTGGTAGGAAGTGTGGGTGGACACCAAGGTGTTGAATAGGAAATCATCCTCTATTGGCTCTGAATGCATTGCCACATTGTGGAATGTAGCTGCCCTTGATAGTACCTGCGTATATGCAGTACTGTTGTCTGATACCGGAGCATCATATAAGTCCCATGCATCCGGATCATCCTGTGTCATCCCTGAATGGGTCGGTGACTGCATTGGGGGTGTTGTTACCGGGGACAGCTGTGGTGAATGCAGTGGAGAAGGTTGTGGCGAAAACCTTGGTGGTGGTGTTTTATCTCTTGCCACCTTTGCCTTTGGCTGCATTTCTGACTCATGAAATGCCAGCTTTCTTTTGGTTTTAATTGGAAGTGTTTGTATTTTCCCAGTCTCTTTCTGGATATGCAACTTCCTTTGGGTATGGTCGGGTTCCCCCATACCTATCTCTTGCTCAAATCTGTGTTTTTGCATTTGGCCGGAAAATCCTTGCTCTTCCGTGTAAGAGCTTCTTTTCGGCTCCGAAGGCGCTTTTTTCGGTACTGAAGCTTCCAGGAAAGTCTTTTTCGGTTCCGACTTAGCTTTTCTCACCTTGGGCGAGTCGAACTCTCGGTGCCGAGATCATTCGGAGCCTGAATCTCGACCGGAGTTGGATGTCTTCAGCAGTTCTTTGGCCTTTTTCGTGCCGATGTTTGGTCACCGTCTTTTCGATGGGTTAAGCCATGGCCTTCTGGCGGTGGCATCCCCTTGGCCTTTACGATCTTTGTGTGAGCCTTGGACAGGGCAGTTTTACTCACTGTTTTCTGCGTCGTCGCGGGTCGCTC
Source organism: Pleurodeles waltl (assembly GCF_031143425.1). NCBI lineage: Eukaryota > Metazoa > Chordata > Amphibia > Caudata > Salamandridae > Pleurodeles > Pleurodeles waltl. The sequence continues at coordinate 323,668,975 of NC_090448.1, read as the reverse complement.
ACTTTCGGAATCATCTGAGTCCGTTCCCAGGATGGAAATTCTTTTCTCCTCTTCGATGTCGAGTTGTTCCCTTGGTGTCGACGCTATTTGTAGTCATCTGGCTCTTCGATCGTGTAGGGTCTTTTCCGATCGAAATGCCCGACAGGCCTCACAAGTATCCTCCCAGTGTTTTGGTGATAGACACAGATTACAGACCAAGTGTTGGTCAGTATAAGGATACTTCGAGGGGCACTTCGGACAGAAGCGGAAGGGGGTCCGGTCCATTAGTTTCGTCGATGGATGCGGTCGGGCCGACCAGGCCCTGCTGAAGTGTGGAAGCCCTGGAGGGCTGCCGGAGCACCTCTACTATTGGTGTCGATACGCAAACACTAAACCGGTATCGAGCGCGAACAATACCGCCAAATTTTCGATATTTTAGCTAACTTTCCCGATTCGAAATACGGAGCAAAGAGGAACACGTCCGAACCCGATGGCAGAAAGAAAACAACCTAAGATGGAGTCGACGCCCATGCGCAATGAAGCTGAAAGGGAGGAGTCCCTCGGTCTTGTGACTCGAAAAGACTTCTTTGAAGAAAAACAACTTGTAACACTCCAAGTCCAACACTAGATGGCAGGATAATGCACAGCATGTGTATCTGCAGCTACACATGCTACCGAATGGAAAATGTCACTTACGCAGTGTACATCTGTTCGTGGCATTAGTAGCTGCAGATTCACATGCTGTGCACATCCCGCCATCTAGTGTTGGGCTCGGAGTGTTACAAGTTGTTTTTCTTCAAAGAAGTCTTTTCGAGTCACGAGATCGAGGGACTCCTCCCATTTCGGCTCCATTGCGCATGGGTGTCGACTCCATCTTAGATTGTTTTCCCCACAGAGGGTGAGGTAGGAGTTGTGTATTATAGTAATAGTGCCCATGCAATGGATTGAATACGTATGTACATAATGTAGTTTAAAGTTATATATTTACAAATTTACAAATGTTCAAGATCAACTTCTAAACGGCTACAGGCTCCTGGGGAGGCGGGTGGGCGCATGTGAATCTGCAGCGACTAATGCCACGAACAGATGTACACTGGGTAAGTGACATTTTCCGTTCGATGGCATGTGTAGCTGCAGATACACATGCTATGCATAAACTAGTAAGCAGTTATCTCCCCAAAAGCGGTGCTTCAACCTGTAGGAGTTGAAGTTGTTTGAAACAATGTTCGTAGTACTGCTTGACCTACTGTGGCTTGTTGTGCCGTTAACACATCCACACAGTAGTGTTTGGTAAATGTATGAGGCGTAGACCATGTAGCTGCCTTACATATTTCGGTCATTGGAATATTTCCTAGAAAGGCCATGGTAGCACCTTTCTTTCTAGTTGAGTGTGCTTTTGGTGTAATAGGCAGTTCTCTTTTTGCTTTAAGCTAACAGGTTTGAATGCACTTAACTATCCATCTAGCAATGCCTTGTTTAGAAATTGGATTTCCTGTATGAGGTTTTTGGAAAGCAATAAATAATTGTTTTGTTTTTCAAATTAGTTTTGTTCTGTCAATGTAGTACATTAACGCTCTTTTGATGTCTAATGTATGTAGTGCTCTTTCAGCTACAGAATCTGGCTGTGGAAAGAACACTGGTAGTTCTACTGTTTGGTTCAAGTGGAACGGTGATATGACTTTTGGTAAGAATTTAGGATTTGTTCGTAAGACTACTTAATGGCTGTGTATCTGAATAAATGGTTCTTGTATGGTAAATGCTTGTATCTCACTTACTCTTCTTAGAGATGTGATAGCAATTGGGAATGCAACCTTCCATGTTAAGTATTGCATTTCACATGAGTGCATAGGTTCGAAGGGTGGACCCATGAGGCGAGTTAAGACAATGTTGAGGTTCCACAAAGGAACTGGTGGTGTTCTTGGTGGTATAATTCTCTTTAGGCCTTCCATAAATGCTTTAATGACTGGTATCCTAAATAATGAAGTTGAGTGTGTAATTTCCAGATAAGCTGAAATTGCAGTAAGATGTATTTTAATGGATGAAAAAGCTAGCTTTGACTTTTGCAAATGTAGTAAGTAGCTTACAATGTCTTTAGCAGATGCGTGTAATGGCTGGATTTGATTATTGTGGCAATAATAAACAAATCTTTTCCACTTATTTGCATAGCAATGTCTAGTGGTTGGTTTCCTAGCTTGTTTTATGACCTCCATACATTCCTGTGTAAGGTCTAAGTGTCCGAATTCTAAGATTTCAGGAGCCAAATTGCTAGATTCAGCGATGCTGGATTTGGGTGTCTGATCTGTTTGTGTTGAGTTAACAGATCTGGTTTGCTTGGTAGTTTGACATGAGGCACTACCGAGAGGTCTAGTAGTGTTGTGTACCAAGGTTGTCTTGCCCAAGTTGGTGCTATTAGTATGAGTTTGAGTTTTTTTGACTCAATTTGTTTACTAGATATGGAAGGAGTGGGAGAGGGGGAAAAGCGTATGCAAATATCCCTGACCAACTCATCCATAACACATTGCCCTGAGACTGATCTTGTGGGTATCTGGATGCAAAGTTTTGGCATTTGGCGTTTTCTTTTGTTGCAAATGGGTCTATTTGTGGTGTTCCCCATCTTTGGAAGTAAGTGTTTAGTATTTCGGTGTGAATCTCCCATTCGTGGATCTGTTGATGATCCCGAGAAAGATTGTCTGCTAACTGATTCTGAATCCCTGGAATAAACTGTGCTATTAGGCGAATGTGGTTGTGAATCGCCCAATACCATATTTTTTGTGCTAGAAGACACAACTGAGTTGAGTGTGTTCCTCCTTGTTTGTTGAGATAATACATTGTTGTCATGTTGTCTGTTTTGACAAGGATGTGTTTTTGGCTTATTATGGGTTGAAATGCTTTTAGCACTAGAAATACTGCCAGTAGTTCTAAGTGATTTATGTGAAGTTGTCTTTGCTGAGTGTCCCATTGTCCCTGGATGCTGTGTTGATTGAGATGAGCTCCCCATCTTATCATGGAAGCATCCGTAGTTATTACGTATTGAGGCACTGGGTCTTGGAAAGGCCGCCCTTGGTTTAAGTTTATGTTGCTCCACCATAGAAGCGAGTTGTATGTTTGGCGGTCTATCAACACTAGATCTAGAAGTTGACCCTGTGCCTGTGACCATTGTGATGCTAGGCACTGTTGTAAGGGCCGCATGTACAATCTGGCGTTTGGGACAATGGCTATGCATGAGGACATCATGCCTAGTAGTTTCATTACCATCTTGACCTGTATTCTTTGTACTGGATACATGACCTGTATAACCTTGTGAAAAGCTTGTACCCTTTGTGGACTTGGAGTGACAACCCCTTTTGTTGTGTCTATTGTCACCCCTAAATATTGCTGTGTTTGGCACGGCTGAATGTGCGACTTTTTGTAGTAGATTGAGAAACCTAGTTTGTGGAGTGTCTCGATAACATACTTTGTGTGTTGTGAACACCTTTTTTGCGTGTTGGTTTTGAATAGCCAATCGTCTAGGTACGGGAGGACGTGTATTTGCTGTCTTCTGATATGCGCAGCTACCATTGCCAGGCATTTTGTAAAAACTCTTGGCGCAGTTGTTATCCCAAATGACAACACCTTGAATTGGTAATGTACCCCTTGGAATACAAACCTTAGGTACTTTCTGTGTGAAGGATGTATCGGTATATGGAAGTATGCATCCTTTAGGTCTAGTGTTGTCATGTAGTCTTGCTGTTTGAGCAATGGGATTACGTCCTGTAATGTCACCATGTGAAAGTTATCTGATTTGATGTAGGTGTTTAACGTTCTGAGATCTAATATAGGTCTTAGAGTTTTGTCCTTTTTGGGTATGAGAGAGTAAACTCCTGTTCCTTTCTGATGAACTGGTACTAATTCTATTGCTTCTTTTTGTAACAACGCTTGTACTTCCAGTTGTAGAAGGTCTATGTGTTGTTTTGACATATTTTGTGTTTTCGGTGGGACATTTGGAGGGAAATTGAGAAATTCTATGCGATAACCATGCTGGATAATTGCTAATACCCAAGTATCTGTTGTTATTTCCTCCCATTGTTTGTAGAACTTGGTTAGTCTCCCCCCCACAGGTGTTACGTGTTGGGGATTTGTGACGTGTAGGTCACTGTTTGTTTTGTGGAGTTTTGGGACTTTGGAACTTTCCTCTACTTTTTTGGAACTGTCACCCTCTATATTGTCCCCGAAAACTTCCCCGCTGATATTGGCCCTGATAAGTGGGCCTTGTTTGTGAGTTCTGTGCTTTGCCCTCGAAACCCCCCTCGAAACTGTGTTTTTCAAAATGTGCCTCTGCTCTGTGGGGAGTAGAGTGCGCCCATAGCTTTGGCCGTATCAGTGTCTTTTTTTTAAGTTTTTCGATAGCAGTGTCCACCTCCGGCCCAAACAACTGCTGTCCGTTAAATGGCATATTCAGCACAGCTTGCTGTATTTCTGGTTTAAATCCCGATGTACGCAGCCATGCAGGTCTCCTTATTTTCACTGCTGTGTTCACAGTTTTAGCAGCTGTGTCTGCTGCATCCATTGCTGACCGTATCTGATTGTTGGAGATACTCTGTCCTTCTTCTACTACTTGCTGTGCTCTCTTCTGGAACTCCTTGGGCAAATGTTCTATAAAGTGTTGCATTTCGTCCCAATGAGCCCTATCGTATCTGGCCATCAAAGCTTGTGAGTTTGCAGTACGCACGCCACTGGTTTGCTGCCTGTGCCGCCACCCTTTTTCCTGCTGCGTCGAATTTTCGACTTTCTTTATCTGGAGGTGGTGCATCTCCTGAAGTATGTGAGTTCGCTCTCTTGCGAGCTGCCCCTACTACAACTGAGTCCGGTGTTAGCTGTTGTGTGATGTACACGGGGTCTGTTGGTGGCGGTTTATATTTTTTCTCCACTCTTGGAGTATTGGCTCGTACTTCTACAGGCTCCTCAAACACTTGTTTGGAGTGTTTTAGCATTCCAGGTAGCATGGGGAGACTCTGGTACTGGCTGTGTGTGGACGACAGTGTATTAAATAGAAAGTCGTCTTCTATGGGCTCTGCATGCAGGCTGACATTATGAAATGCTGCTGCCCTCGACATCACCTGTGCGTAGGCTGTACTATCTTCTGGTGGCGACGGCCTAGCTGGATACCAGTCAGGACTATTATCTGACACTGGCGCATCATAAAGATCCCACGCGTCTGGGTCATCTTGACTCATCCCTGTATGAGTCGGGGATTGCATCATAGGTGGAGTGGCTACCGGTGATGGTTGCGGCGAGCATTGTGGAGACGGTGGCGGGCTTACTTGTTTAGCCACCTTTGCCTGTGGCTGCTTGTCTTTCTCCTGGAAGGCAAGTTTGCGTTTCATTCTAATAGGAGGGAGAGTGCTGATCTTCCCTGTTTCTTTTTGGATGTGGAGCCTTCTTTGGGTGTAGTCTGGCTCCATTGTCTCCAATTCCTGTCCAAATCTTTGTGAGGACAGTCCTTGTTCCTCTGTGTAGGAACTTGATTTCGGTTCCGAGGCCGGATGTTTCGGTATCGAAACTTTTTCGGCTACTTTTTTCGGTTCCGACGAAACCTTTTTTATTTTCGGCGTCGTTGTCTCTCGGTGCCGACTTATTTCTGTGCCGCTGTCTCGGTGCCGAACTTGCTCGGAGTCGCTATCTCGGGCCCGAGATTGCTGTGTGGCGGTATCTCGACCGGAGTCGGATGACTTCGACACCAGCGTGCCCTTTTTAGGTGCCGATGTTCGGTCACTTATTTTTCGGGTTAAGCCATGGCCTGTTGGCGGTGGTGTCCCCTGGGCTTTTGTGGTCTTCTCGTGAGTTTTGTGTTTCGACGTCTTACTCACGGTTTTCGGCGTTTCTTCGGGATCGAGCTCGTCCGAGTCAGATTCCTGGATGGAGAAGGTTTCTTCTTCCTCCTCGAAACGCCCTTGTCCTGTAGGCACCGACGCCATCTGCAGTCTTCTTGCTCTTCGGTCTCTTAGTGTCTTCCTGGACCGAAACGCTCGACAGGCTTCACAAGTATCTTCCTTGTGTTCTGGCGACAAACACAAGTTACAGACCAGATGCTGATCTGTATATGGATACTTGTTATGGCATTTTGGGCAGAAGCGGAATGGAGTCCGTTCCATCAGCCTTGAAGCGACACGTGGCCGGGCCGACCAGGCCCCGACAGGGGATCGAAAAAACCCCGAACGGCCACCGGAGCTCTTACAAAGTCAGTGTCGATCTGTTATAACTAACCCGATACCGAACGCAAACAAGACCGACGATTTTTCCGAGATTCTAACTAACTTTCCGACCCGAAACCCGGAGCGAAAAGGAACACGTCCGAACCCGATGGCGGAAAAAAAACAATCTAAGATGGAGTCGACGCCCATGCGCAATGGAGCCGTCTTGAGGTTCTTCCTGAAGATGGTGAGCGACTTGCTTTGTCTGAGGTGCATGGGGAGGTTGTTCCAGCTCTTTGCTGCAGTGATGGTGAAAGATCTTCCTCCAGCTGTGGTTTTGCGGGTGAGGGACAGTGGCCAGGGTCATTTGGGTGGAGCGGAGGGATATGGCGGGGGTGTGGAAGGAGACGCAGTGATTCAGGTAGGCTGGTCATGCGTTATGTATGGCCTAGTATTTGTGGATGAGAAGCCTGAAGGTGATTCGCTTCTCGACCGGGAGCCAGTAGAGGGTCCTCAGGCGAGGGAGGTCCAGAATGAGTCTGGCTGATTGGATTGAAGAAAAACAACGTCCTTCTTAGGAATAACATACCTGACCCCGTTCCTGCTCTGAAATCAACTTCACTGCACTCTTTTGAAACACTGACTGGGCCTCCTGTTGGAGGAGCTGAAGATGGTCTGCAGAAATGAAATGTTGGTTTTATGAGTGAGGGGAAACCAAGTTCCGGGAAGGGTAGGGCATCACCCTTTTCCCTAATATTTAATACCCACTGATCCGATGTGGGCCTACACTGTTGTAGAATCTGGGAAACCCATCCTTCAACCGGTAAAGTATTCTGTAAGATAGGAAAACTAGAACTGCTTTCTTGTGATGTGGGTAGAGAAGGATGAGGTGGAAGAGAAGGTGAAGGTGAACAGCTTGCTTTCTACGCCTCGCACTTCCCCTGCAACTTCTATAGAGGGTGTTGGATGGCTCCTGCTGCTGATACGGCTGCTGCCCTAAAAAAAAAAAAAGCTTCTGGCGAAACCCAGATACCTTTTAAACTGTATTTAATCCTTGGCTGAGATTGAAGACCCAAGGAACAAGTTGTTGCCTTCATCTGCTTTAAACATTCTCAAGCAGACTCTTGCCCCAAAAGGCTGAGCCCCACCAACCGCAAATCCATCAAGGTATTCAGCACACCTTCGGAGAATGTAGAACCCCTCTGTTAAGTGTGTCTTCTCGTTGTTATCGAAGTGCCTATTGCCCTGGCAAAGAAATCTGCAGTATCCATACCCGATTTTATAAACTAATGGGATGCAGCTTGTCCATTGTTCAAAAGTTCAGAAAAGTATACCTGGACATCACCAGGTAGCTTTGGAACAACAGCCTTGGCAGAATCCAACAAAGCAGGTATATAACGACCCAACAAGCATGTTGCATTCATGGACTTCAATGCCAAGCTGCCCATTGAAGACACCTTCTTTGCCCACTGCGCCATCTTTTTAAATTCTCTAACCGCCAGTGAAGAAGGGACAGATCCAGGAGTTAGCTTCAATGAACACTAAGCTTGAACCACCAAACTCTCAGATAAAGGGTGAGAAGCCAAAAGAGCAGATCTTCTAGAGCAAGCTTGTACCTTCTAGCTATTGGGCCAAAAACCAAAAAGGCTGTCAGATTTCTGTCAAATCTCCAACATTGGCTCAGTTAAAGCCTCATTAAAAGGGAACAGGGTGATGATGAAGGGTGAAGTACATCAGTTAAATTCGATTTCAGTTCGGTAGTAGGGAGAGGAAAAATCGAACCAGCCAGCCACCTCTCTTTTAACTGAATGGTAGGCTCTGGTGGTGGAATACCCTTTGGAGATAACCCCCATACCAGGGATGAATCCAAACCACTTGCCTCTCCTAACCATTCAAAGTCCAGATCTAGTGAAGACACAATCTCTCACACTTCCAATTCTCGAGGATCATTTCACCAAAGAAAGATTGCTACTCTTCAAGAAGTGTTTGAGCCTCTGTTCTTGATCTCTGACGCAACGTTGTTAACGGTGGTGGCGATGTTGGAAACAGCGCTGGCAATGATGGCAGCGGTGCCGGTGACATCAGTACCTGTGCTGGAGAGGGGACAAGAGGCAATGGAGTCAAAACACGTGACCTCAGAATGGAGCCAGTTGGCACTGGAGAAAGCACTATCGGCATCAGTGACATCTGAATACAATAAGTCTTTGTCCTTGGAGCCAGAGTTGGACAGAAAACTTGTCCATTAGCATAAAGAGCATAAAAGGTGCCTGTGGATAAGCTGCTGGAAGACCAACCAAAGAAAGATAGCAGTTCTATGGGGCCCAAGTCACACCAGATGGAGTCATCACCGTATTGAAAATTCTAAACATGGCATTCAAAAAATGGGAAGGATCTGCTCCTCAAGCAGGGAAGGGTGGATAGATCTGCTCTGGCTGAGGTGCTGGATACAAGACTGGCGTCACTTGTGGACGTCCAGGTAAAGTCGCCCGCAGTACCGGAGCCAAAGGTGACGCAAGTTAAGTCATTGGGTTCACCACAAGAGTAACTTCTCCTCGAACATCTTCTGAAGCCGGATGTAGGGACAGATTTCAGTAACTCATCTCTGGAAGAACAATCGAGACGAGAACCATGATGCTCTTCTTACGCTTTTTTTCTTGCTGCCTTCGACGAATGGAGAGACGGATATCTGGAATAAGGCCAAGAGTTACAAAAAACTCTTCTCATGCCTCATCCTAGCCATGAACAGCTTCGCCTCCTTTTCTTCAATGCCTTCAGATTCATCTTTTGAAACGGAGAATATGCTCTGAAGTCATGATCGGACCCTAAACACCAAAGACAAATATAATGAGGGTCAGTAATAGACATCCTTACAGGGCACATACCCAGATTTCTGAGGTGGAGACATCCTTTTGCAAAAATATATCACTTGAAAAGAAAGAAAAAAATGAAAAACCACGTAAAGAATTAGACTATTCCCTAATTGAGAGCCAACAAAAAGTTATGCGTCGAAGGCGTGGAAAAAAGGCAACTGTGAGCACACTGACAAGGGCTCCAGTAACGTCATGCAGGTTTGTGTGCGGAGTTGTGAAGATTCCGAGGCCCTTGTCAACGTGGGAGAGCTATCAAAAAGGTTTCTGTGGAATGTTGGTGCATGGGGATATTCAAAAGGTGAGGAATCCACAAGTAAATGTGTCCATCAGAAATCCAGATTTTTGAGGGAATCAGAAAGTGTTTCAAGCAGGCAAAAGGATTTTGAATGTTTGGATGGGTTTTTGTAGAGCATGCAAATACCAAAGTCTCCTACTGTAGGTTAGGAAGGCAAGAAAAGCAAGAACTAAAGCTGGGAGTGCAAGGTTTTAGTGCTAGACAAAATATGATGTAGCTGGAAAAGAAGTGAATAATAAAAGAGAGGGAGTTCCAAAGAGACGAATTTTGAATGAAAAAATCCCTAGCACTCTGTCTTGCTTTTATTTTAGTTATGCAGACCAAAGCCTTTTGTTGAGCGAAAAAGGTAAGCAGGGACAAATTGTAAACATGAGGAGCCACAGTGTCCGATTGGTTCAAAGCTTTAAAGGCAAGACAAAGAATGTTAAACATCACCCACTTTTAAGTAGACAGCAAGTGGAGAGTTTTTAAATGACAACATGGGGCAAGCGTGCATTCTTAAGCAAGAGCCTTGTGGGCATGTTCTGCACCTGCTGAATAGGGAAGATCAAAGGAGAAAGGAGTCACAAGTCTGAAGCATTCACACAGTCGAATCTGACCTTTGCTACTGACTCAATTACAATGAAAAAGCACTGTTGTGGATGGAAAGAAAGCACTTTCAAGAGTACTCAAATGGAAAACACAAGTTGCTAGGTTTACCTTTTCCAGTTTGAGCACAATAGCTAACAGTACTCTTTTTTTGCAGCTGACAAAGGACTGTACAGCTGCCCATAAACTCAAGCCACCAAGTGGTTGCCCAGATCAAGGAGGAACCACATAGAACAACTACCACTATCATCTGCATTTAGTTTCAGGCAATTGTAGTCCAAAGAAGCTATAGTGGGCAAGCTGGTTCGAAAATGTAGTAGGTTTAGAAGAGTGGTATCAGGATTTCCACCCAATCTTAAAAGTAATTGGGTGTTGTCCATAACACATTGTGGATAACCAAAAAGAGCTACTCAAGTTAGCTACAGGAATCACAAAGCAACTGAAAAATGGAGCTCAAAGGTTAACCTGGGGGAAACACCACAGGACAGCGTAACTGCGGGCCAGCAATAAAAAGTTAAAAGCACTTCTGGATAGCAATCTGAAAGAAAAGAAAAAACCCAGTCTAGAGACGGACTTTAAAACATGATGATTGTAATCTGGTGATCAGAATCTTGTGCAACAGTACCAAAAACTGTAGACAGGTCTAATAGGACCAAGGTTCGACACCTGTGCTAGAAACAGAATATTTTTCGAAGCTCACCTTGAATAGTAATGACAGACACCTACGTACCTTGGACAGAGTGAAAGTCACCTTCTGAAGGTTCCAAGAAAATTTGAGAGGGAATAAATGTCGTAAATTAGGAATTTACCTCTGTCTCTTCAATCTTGACAATGAATAGTAAAAACAAAAAAAACATTTAATTGCCCAGAATAATTTCATCCAACTCAGGCTTTTCAGGAGAATAATAAATGCCTTTTTCCAGTCTTTAGGAACTAAGGCTGCAGCGAAGGAAGAACTGACCAATGCATGGATCTAAGGGCCTAAGACATCAGCAAAGCAATGAAAGTCTTTGGGCCCGACAAGTGCAAACTGGAGAACAAGACCCTGCAAGTTTAATCAGTTGTTTAATGCACTCCATTAAAACAAGAGTGAAATTAGCATAAAAAGCAGCTGTGGCAGGGACCGATTACTATCAGGGTACAGAGTGCCATCTAAGGAAGTATCATCTATGAGATGGAAATCATCAGATGTTTTGAATCTTAGCTTGGAAAAATGCAGCAAGAGGATTGCTGTGCTCAACAGGTTGAAATGCATTCAGCCTTACATTTGGGATCTGTGAACTCTCAGACCATTTCAACTACCTCTTCAGAAGGAACCTTATTCTTCGATATTCAGTTAGCATAATACTGTTGTCTGGCATGTACAATTAATTTTTTTATATTTTCTCAGCAATTCGTTATAGATGCTGTAGGAAGTTGGCTCTGTATGCACTATTTCAAAGTAAGGAATAGTATGCACAGAGTCCAAGGGTTCCCCTTAGAGGTAAGATAGTGGCAAAAAGAGATAATACTAATGCTCTATTTTGTGGTAGTGTGGTCGAGCAGTGGGCTTATCAAAGGAGTAGTGTTAAGCATTTGTTGTACATACACACAGGCAATAAATGAGGAACACACTCAGAGACAAATCCAGCCAATAGGTTTTGTTATAGAAAAATATCTTTTCTTAGTTTATTTTAAGAACCACAGGTTCAAATTCTACATATAATATCTCATTTGAAAGGTATTGCAGGTAAGTACTTTAGGAACTTTGAATAATTACAGTAGCATATATACTTTTCACATAAAACACAAATAGCTGTTTTAAAAGTGGACAGTGCAATTTTCACAGTTCCTGGGGGAGGTAAAGTATTGTTAGGTTTTGCAGGTAAGTAAACCACCTACGGGGTTAAGATTGGGGTCCAAGGTAGCCCACCGTTGGGGGTTCAGAGCAACCCCAAAGTTACCACACCAGCAGCTCAGGGGCGGTCAGGTGCAGAGTTCAAAGCGGTGCCCAAAACGCATAGGCTTCAATGGAGAGAAGGAGGTGCCCCGTTTCCAGTCTGCCAGCAGGTAAGTACCCGCGTCTTCGGAGGGCAGACCAGGGGGGTTTTGTAGGGCACCGGGGGGGACACAAGCTCACACAAAAAGTACACCCTCAGTGGCACTGGGGCGGCCGGGTGCAGTGTAGAAACAAGCGTCGGGTTTCCAATGTAAATCAATGGGAGACCAAGGGGTCTCTTCAGCGATGCAGGCAGGCAAGGGGGGGGCTCCTCGGGGTAGCCACCACCTGGGCAAGGGACAGGGCCTCCTGGGGGTCACTCCTGCACTGAAGTTCCGATCCTTCAGGTGCTGGGGGCTGCGGGTGCAGGGTCTTTTCCAGCCGTCAGGATTTTAGAGTCAGGCAGTCACGGTCAGGGGGAGCCTGGGGATTCCCTCTGCAGGCGTCGCTGTGGGGGATCAGGGGGGACAACTTTGGTTACTCACAGTCTCGGAGTCGCCGGAGGGTCCCCCCTGAGGTGTTGGTTCTCCACCAATCGAGTCGGGGTCACCGGGTGCAGTGTTGCAAGTCTCACGCTTCTTGCGGGGATTGCAGGGGTCTTTAAATCTGCTCCTCTGTAACAAAGTTGCAGTCTTTTTGGAGCAGGTCCGCTGTCCTCTGGAGTTTCTTGTTCCTCTTGAAGCAGGGCAGTCCTCTGAGGATTCAGAGGTCGCTGGTCCTTGAGAAAGCGTCGCTGGAGCAGGTTTCTTTAGAAGTCAGGAGACAGGCCGGTAGGACTGGGGCCAAAGCAGTTGGTGTCTTCTTTCTTCTTCTGCAGGGGTTTTCAGCTCAGCAGTCTTCTTCTTCGGTAAGTTGCAGGAATCTAAATTCTTAGGTTCAGGGAAGCCCCTAAATACTGAATTTAGGGGTGTGTTTAGGTCTGGGAGGGCAGTAGCCAATGGCTACTGTCCTTTAGGGTGGCTACACCCTCTTTGTGCCTCCTCCCTGAGGGGAGGAGGTCACATCCCTATTCCTATTGGGGGAATCCTCCATCTGCAAGATGGAGGATTTCTAAAAGTCAGAGTCACCTCAGGACACCTTAGGGGCTGTCTTGACTGGCCAGTGACGACTCCTTGTTTTTCTCATTATCTCTCCTGGACTTGCCGCCAAAAGTGGGGGCTGTGTCCAGGGGGCGGGCATCTCCACTAGCTGGAGTGCCCTGGAGCATTGTAACACGAAGCTTGAGCCTTTGAAGCTCACTGCTAGGTGTTACAGTTCCTGCAGGGGGGGAGGTGTGAAGCACCTCCACCCAGAGCAGGCTTTGTTTCTGTCCTCAGAGAGCACAAAGGCTCTCACCGCATGGGGTCAGAAACTCGTGTCTCAGCAGCAGGCTGGCACAGACCAGTCAGTCCTGCACTGAACAATTGGGTAAAATACAGGGGGCATCTCTAAGATGCCCTCTGTGTGCACTTTTTAATAAATCCGACACTGGCATCAGTGTGGGTTTATTATTCTGAGAAGTTTGATACTAAACTTCCCAGTATTCAGTGTAGCCATTATGGAGCTGTGGAGTTCGTTTTTGACAGACTCCCAGCCCATATACTCTTATGGCTACCCTGCACTTACGTCTAAGGTTTTGCTTAGACACTGTAGGGGCATAGTGCTCATGCACATATGCCCTCACCTGTGGTATAGTGCACCCTGCCTTAGGGCTGTAAGGCCTGCTAGAGGGGTGACTTACCTATGCCACAGGCAGTGTGAGGTTGGCATGGCACCCTGAGGGGAGTGCCATGTCGACTTAGTCATTTTCTCCCCACCAGCACACACAAGCTGGCAAGCAGTGTGTCTGTGCTGAGTGAGGGGTCCCTAGGGTGGCATAAGACATGCTGCAGCCCTTAGAGACCTTCCCTGGCATCAGGGCCCTTGGTACCAGGGGTACCAGTTACAAGGGACTTACCTAGATGCCAGGGTTGTGCCAATTGTGGAAACAATGGTACATTTTAGGTGAAAGAACACTGGTGCTGGGGCCTGGTTAGCAGGGTCCCAGCACACTTCTCAGTCAAGTCAGCATCAGTATCAGGCAAAAAGTGGTGGGAAACTGCAACAGGGAGCCATTTCTTTACAGATGCTTTTAACAAGAAAATAATAGTCTAAACACCAGAGGCGAAATAATCATTTAAAGATCCATTTAACTCTGATAAGGCTTGAACTTACCACAGGATTTGAACAGTGTGAAGTTAGTTTTAACAAGAGCCATGGAATAAAAGGCTGAGGTCATGCATTGACTGAATTCAAAAGAATTAAGCAAAGAGCCATATCTGTTAATGACTGGGACGCGGGAAGTCAGTAATTTTGTAAAGGTGAAATCCTGGATCATCACAGAATTGTTTGATTATCACTATGTTAGACAGTCTGATGGCTACATAAAGGAGCTTGTTGCATGGAGTAGTGAAGGGCCTGACCAAATATTAAAATCATCCACTGTGTGGGTGTCCCAGTGCGCAACAAACAGTAAATTCAAGGGCTGCAGAATATGCCCCTGTAGTCCCAGCCAGCTCCCCGCATTAACCCATCTTCGGTGCTGCAGGAGCCGGTATTGCTCCTGCCTGGTAGAAGCAGTTTTTGTTTGGTCCCGCTGGGCAGACGCAGTGTGCGTTTCCCTGCCCACACGAAAGGCGACAAGGAATCAAAAGTCTGCTCCCATGCAATAGGAGTAGACATCCCTTCCCTGCCCATGTACCTGCAGGTAAGTACATCTGAGATAAGGGGGCAGTTGGGATACCGCCAGGGCCGAAATAAATTACAAAAGGGAGAGGAGGCGCCTCCTCTCCCTTTTGTAATTTATTTCGGCCCTGGCGGTATCCCAACTGCCCCCTTATCTCAGGTGTTTGCACTTACCTCTCACATAATCTGACCACTCGCCTGTATTGCTGGAATTCGATTTGACTGGCGTCCCTTTGTGTGGAGATTTCCACAGTATTCCTTGCTTGATGCGGCATTTTGTGAGGAATTAGCGCAGGAAATAGACAAGTTATTTTGTGCTAATCAGGGCAAAACGGTTTTAAGCCTATTACATGGGCCTCTACGAATCGCAAATAATATGCAATGAGCAAGCTATAACCGATTACCTGGAACATATAACCATGCAGTGGCTGACAAATGCACCTAGGGAGCGTCTTGTGGTGCTGCTTCGACCCACAGAGATCATGGTGGCCCTAAGAGACATGCAAAGCGGAAAGGCATCTGGGTCGCATGGATTGACAGTGGTTTTCTTTAAGGCGTATCAACATAAACTTATCCCACATTTGGTCAATCTGTTTGAAGAGATGGCGTGCAACGGACATATGCCACCAATGTTGTTTGCTAACACTGCTGGTCACTTTGCTTAAACCGGGTAAGCTGGTGGATCAGTGCTCATCTGCCACTTTCCCTTCTCAATATTGACACAAAGCATTTCGCAAAGGTTCTGGCTCAGATTAGCACCGTTACTTCCAGAGTGGTCTAGAGCAATCAGGCTTTGTACCTGGCCGCTCCTGGAGCTATAACCTTCGGACTCTCTTCAGAGTTGTCTCCCACATTGGTCCTACCGTTCGCGCGGCTGCTACTTTTCTAGATGCTGAAAAGGAGTTTTACTGTTGAGTAGGGATTCATGCTGGCAGTGCTGCACTGGGTCGGCGTCAGTGAGGTGTTCTTGAAACATGTCCGGGTACTGTTTAATGAGCCCCTTGCATGTGTGCGATTAAATAGCCTGGTTTCTGAGCCAATTGTTATTACTCGGGGTACACGGCAGGGGTGCCTTCTTTCGCCTCTGCTATACATTTTGTAAGCAGAGCCTCTGGCTTGCACATTAAGGGAATACCATGCCCACCGAGGTATCCCCTTCCTACCCTACAATCTTATCTCAGCGTGTGCTGATTGCATTATTTTTATACATTTGCGAACCAAAACAAAAAAAAATCCCAGTCCTTAGAGAGGTGGTGTGGTTTGTGGGGCACTTCGGGCTACGTTTCAATTGAGATAAGTCCAGCATACTTCCGCTTACCAAGTTCACACTCCATATGCCGATAGAGTTTCCACTAAAGTGGACTACCGAACCACTGCACTAACGTGGTGTGCAGGTTCATACTGATCCTGAGGTAATCATTAGGGAGAACTTTGAGAGGGCCATACAGCGCCTTGAGAAGGCAGTGGACCGTTGGATTCGACATCCTCTTTCTCTTATTAGCAGGGTAGCCATCATGAAGATGGTACTGCTCCCTAATTTTTTTGTTTCTCTTTGTGAATATACCAATTTTACTGCCAAATGCATTGTTCCGCACTCTCCGCCTGTTAATGTTGAGGTTAGCGTGGGCTGCCAAACAGCCTTGAGTACGGTGGGAAGTACTTGCATTGCCTTACTCAGCTGAGGGCCTTAATGCACTGGACTTTGAAACTTTTACAGAGCGGCACAGTCTGCATTTGCATTCTTCTGCGATGCACAGCCCTCGTGGTCCACTGCACTTCTGGATGGAACGTATCTGGGCGGCCCCTTTGTCACTCCCTCGATATTTACTTGACAAACCGGAAAAGAGATTCCTTATGACTGACATAATAGGCATTACCCAGTACCTTTTCAAGAAATTGACCGACATTCAGGGTGCACCATTATTGTATTCTCCTCACTTGCCATTAGAATGGTGTGAATGGTTTCCTCCCTGCCGAGAACATGCGATGCTAGAGTCCTTGCAGGGGCTAGGTATTAGATGTCTGGGGAGACTTTGTTGAGGATAAAATGCTGCGGGATTGGGGACAAGTCAAATCAGGGGCAGCTGACCCTACTGTGTTGCAGAGGTTCCAATACCACAGGGCTTGTCAGGCTCTGAAGGCACCTTGGGAAGGTAACCTAGCTGAACCCCTCACATATCTGGTGCAAGCGTCTTCCCCCAGGAGAGCAGCTTCTATCTTGTACACATATGCCCAGGACTGTAGAAAGCTTAGCACTTCAGGAGCGCACCCAGAGTAGCAATCAGAACTTGGTAGGGATATCACAGAGAATCAATGGTAATGTTGATGCTCAGTGACTTGCACCACTCTCTGAATGGGCACCACCAGCTGGAACATTTTAAATACCTCAATAGAGTGTATTACACCCATACTCGTTTGTTTAGCTATGGTTTGCGCAAGAACACTTGTTGCCCTCTTTGTGGGCCAGAAGATGCTGGCTTTGCGCACTTAGCGTGGTCTTGTCCGGATATACATAATTTCTAGATTTTGGTGTTTGAAGCCCTAGGGGAAATCACTGGATTGGCGTTGACTAGCATGCCAATACTGACGCTATCGGGATATGATCATGGTGTGCCATGTGAGTGTCGACGGCTTGTAGCATTGGAATTATTTCTGGCAAATCGCAGTCTCGCAATGCGCTGCATAAAGGGTCCGTTACCTACTATGTAAGAGTGGCACGCAGATATGGCACATTGTAATACACAGTCTGATGCCTATTATGACCTTATGCAAACATATGTTTGACCCTGGAATATATGAGGCCCCTATCAGATGTACATCCTTGGCAATATCTGGAGAAATATCACGGACGTTATACTATTCAAACTGGGTAGTATGATAGCACATTATGATGGAGGGATGGGAGATGTGTAAATGGGCAGCAAACTGTTAACTGACTCATGCAGATTATGAGTTTAGGTCTCCATGTATTGTGTTCTGAACAATTATCACTTGTTTATAGTAAATGTTAGACAGGAATGGTACTGTGCAACTTATATGTAGCCTTTTCCACCACACCGCTAAAGGGATTTCTACACGCTCACTGGTCAGAATATTTTTTATGTATGCAATGTATGTGCCCAATTTGGGAAATGCTTGCAATTTTTTTTGATGCATCGTTAAACTGTAAAATCTCAAAATAAAAGACAAAGAAGTGGGCAACAAAACGCAGCATTCGACTTTCAAGCTCTATGGTTTATTGCTAAAAGTTGACATATGGGAAGACCAAACCGTATTTAGACCAGATAATTCAACCCTGTCACTGAAAAAAACAAACAGGTTTTCTATGAAGAGAAATAAACAAATCTAAAAGAACATAGCCATCAAATAATTTAACTGAGACAAAGGTCACAAGAAAGTTGGCTTGCAGAAAAGGATTCACTCCAAACTTCAATGACTTTGAGGACATGCCTCTAATGATTTATGTCAACTGAAAAAAAGCAGCAGAACTATCTCTGTTGCTAAAATGCTGCCTACCAAGACTGCAGCAAGGTTATTATATGTAAACTTGTGTAATAATTATGTTGTGACGCCTTTAGGGCAATACAATTAAAATCTGAAAATGTAACTTTTTAAAAAAAAAATTATTAATAAAAAAAATGCCTTTATGCCTGTGAAGGTTTAGTCTCCATGATCACAAATACAACATTCTGAAACATTGTTGGATATCTGCAACAAAAGATATCAATGCCAAAAGGGGAATTATTTACTCTGTCCTCAATCGTCTAGTGCCACACTTGAAAAAAGCTGATGAGTGTGAGCAGAGAAGTTGGTTATGAGTACTTATAGTAACAAAAGTTTGGAAAGCATAGCATTTAGTAGGTTGGATACAAGGGTTCACCACAGTGGCGAACCAGCATCCCAGTGGAAATTGCCATTTTCTTTTAGCTTTCATCGATTCAACTGAATGGAGTATTAAAAGTCACTAATTTTCAGTTTGCAAAAAAAGCAGCATGATGTAGAGGCCAATCAATCTCTACAACCACAATGATGTTGTGATGCACTATGATAAATGGTGGCTTGTTCACTCTATCGCCATGAATCTCTTAGCTTGCAGGAAACACAAGGCATAATGTGTGTTTCTACCTTATTACTGCAATGCTTGCAAAGGTACAATATCAACCCTCAGTAAAGATAGGCTTCTTTTTTATTCTTCTATCTACAGGATATAAAGTGCTTATTTTTACATTTCCTTCACTTTGTCCTCTCTAAAAGTTTGTATTTGTTTACCTGACAAGACATATTAAAGAGCATTTTTGGAGAGTGCTGGCCACCAAAGATTTTGACACATACTCTAGTGTCATTGTATTTTATTCTTTGGCACAGACCAGCCAACTCAAACTTCAGTCTGAATGTATGAGTACCCCATTTAGAGTGGCAGTACAACTGGCGAGAGCCAATCTCATTCCCAGAATAAAGTGATTGAGAAATAATCTTGGCAACCTTGGTGGGAAAGGATAAAGCAGATCAACCAAATGGAAGTCCCTTTCAATACAGGTTTTAATAAGGCAAGAGCAATTTCTCTGCAGTAACATAATGGCTATAAGAAGCAAATAAGCTACTAGGAGCTGTAAGGGCAGTGTTTAGCTAGGACACTAGACTCTGCTCTGACACTGACCAAAGACAATTCTACAGCGACCGCTGCAGGAATTATACACAAGAAACTAAGAAATTTCAGAGGTTAAGATTACATTGATATTAATAAACTAGGAGAAGACTGGGATAGTAGCCACATGAGGTCCTTTGGGGATTTTCAGGATGAATATTTGTTGCACAATTTCAGAATCATTCGGTTCTTCCAACTTGGAATTAGGCTTAAGCCTCTTCAGGGACGACCAGTGGATCTTCCAGAGTCCCACCCAACTAGAGTCCAAATTGATGCTAGAGGCCAGTGGCAACCACTTCATATTAAGAATCTACTACGTGACCTCAGTCAAAGTGACTGATCTTATAGATCCCCTACGAACAAAATGAGAGAAGGAACTAAGGGCCCTGGGTGACAACTATTGGTGAAAGACCAGAATCCCCACCTGTGAATTGGTCATTTCGTCCAACAACATCCGATTCATTTCGGCTACCTCCGCAAGACATTACTCACCCAAGAGGCTCTGGAAAATGAGCAATGGAACTGATTTCCACATGCACTTATTGCTCAAATGCAGTGGGCACATTATATCACATGACCTGGGACTACCCAGTTATTCAACAATATTAGCCACTCATTGAGCACCCACTAGCGGCAAAAATGAGCAGACCCCTTGGCCTCACATCCAAGATGGCCCTCCTCAACTTGCTGGAGGAATTGGGGGTGGTTTCTTAAAAGCATTTGATTGTTCCTGGGGTGCAGCTTGTTAAAAGGGACATAGCTCGTAATGGGAGGTCAAGAGAAGAAGCATCTCCTCAGGAATGGTGGCAGGGTATGGGCTTCTGCTATCTTATAGAGAAGGAAGTTTATAAGGCAAGAAACATGGAACCTGTCAACCATATGATCCAGTTTCTATTTAACCACACTCTTCAATTTCAGATAATTAACAAGAAGCAATGTGTTAGACTCCTTGAAGAAGGACAGAGTTCAAGGTTCCAAAACTGATGATAAACTTGTAGAATCAAAGTCATTGGATCACAGGTGACTGATGTTTTAATGTTAATATGCTTTGGAACTATATCCTGATAAGTAACTAGAGTGAAAACCAAGGGCCACATTCCTTCTGATGAGAACCAAGGTGCAGACAATACCAATTTCCTTCAGATAGTGTATTACTGAACAGCATCTGTGTCCATCTCTCCTAGCATGTTTGTCACAACAAGATCATAAGGGCAAGAGCTGTGAGAGTCCCAGCAGCAAGCAAGTAATTCTATAAGTGAACTGGAGCTTTGTAAAGGATAAGTGTATAATGTTTAAATTGAATATCACATAGGGATAACAAAAAATTGAACCCATAAGATTAAGACCATGTGCAAAAAACCAAACCAACCATTAAATTTGAATGAAAAATAGTGATACAAAATAATATCTTGTGAACATTAAAAAAACAATACTTTTAAGGATTCAGCAAATAAGATCAAAAAAGTTAGACTGACAGACATATGATCGGATTTATGTGCCTTATATGTCTAAAGATTATATTTCTGGATGTTTTGCAAATGAAACTGCACACAGCCCGAAAACATTTTTTTTCCAAATGTTCCCACTCCAAATAGAGTGCAGCAATTAATTTAGCAGCTCTTTCGCTACAGCGTGGAGGCTTTATGGTAATGATTGTGTTTATATATCTATAGGAAATCAGATATTTGTGCTAAAGCTATTTCGTGATCTTCGGTTGATCGACAACAGCATGTACATGAGAACAAAAAAGTGATACCGATCAAAACACACAGAATTCTAGAAGACACACCAATCACATATTAACCCTTAAATTAATAGAACAGTAGGCAAGCCCAGTGTAAAGTCTAGCAGAGATCATAAGGCGCTCTAACCACAGCTTTGGTGAATTGCCTACAAAAGCATATTTCTTACCAAAAAAAGAGCCCTGCTTACAAAACCATATTCCTTAGAAAAGCTGGAAACTCCACTTTGACCCTAGCAGTCAACTGAGCTTTCAAAAATCCTTCACAATATCAAATTGTTAGCTAGTATTACATGTTCCTGTAGCAAGTACTTATTACTTTAGCCCCCCCAAAACTCAATTTTGTACCAGTGACTGCAGTGCAAAATAAAACAGTAAAATCTCCAGAGCCATCTGTGATTATGAGCATGCACGGCTCAACTCAAAGAAGAGTTTTAAGTGATGGTGGGCAACACAAGAACCACAGATGAGGTACAAAATAGATGAACAGAAAGCACCTTTACAAAGCAGTGCAATGGGACAGACATCCTGAGTAGATCAATAAATGGAACGAGACATCAGGTAATATATATAGAAAAGTGAGAGCAGTAAAGTAAGACTTAAAAGCAAGAAAGAGGAACTTCACGAAGGAGTCCAATTGAGGGCAAAAGGCCTGTATGAAAAAAAGTTAAAATGCAATTCCATGGTTAGGTCACTGAGAACCCCTCAAATCATTAACAGCTTCCTGTTATACTTTTTTTTTTTTTTGGGGGGGGGGGGGATCAGGGGGGATGTAATGCTATTTGTATTTAACTACCGGCTCCATTGTGACCACTGACTACATTTGATGCTTAGCTTCAAACCCCGTCACATTAGTGGCGCAGGTATTTTTGCGTGCACAGCATGTAAACCTGTTTTCGCTCTTCTCACCAGAGAAAGGAACACAACACGGGGAAGCAATGAAGATAAGCAGTAACCAGGCTGACAGGTTTTATGATAGAGCAGGGTACAGCTCGGTGTTGGAAAAAAATACATGAAATTTGGCCAGTCTGATGCGTGATTTCTCAACACTGACCTGACATAGCCAGCACGTGGATTTCACAACTTACTCATATGGAGGGGAATCTAGAACCTTCCTCTTAAGTTTGTTTAAAGTATTTAAGGTGGGGAAGCTTGACAACTGGGAGATGAAGGAACTCCTCTGAGAAGGGACGCCTTGCCCAGAAAATAAATCCTATTCTAAGTAGTCTCCCTCCTGTTTCAGGTGTCTACGGTTCCACAACCTGAAGTTGGCAGACAAAGGGATAAAGTCGGTGTCCAGCCCCATGGTGATGCATTTTTAATTCTTATTTTTTAGCTTTGTTTCTCTGATCATTATTATTCTATTTCTGTGATTACTGTTATAATTCCACATTTGTTGCTGCATTTGAAATAAAAGCTCACATTATTCTTTTTGTTTATGAAACTTAGGATGTTCCTTAATAAATTCATTACTCCTACTAAGAGTGCTACATTCTTTGCATTCCTCTCATTTCGATTCCTCGCAGTCTGAAGCTGAGCAGAACAGGGGGTTCAGTTACTTCAACATTTCCACTAAGTATTCAACAGCTCTACTTTGACAATTTGATCATTAAAATTACCATTCAGTGAAAGTGAACACTCAAAGCTAAAGTGGCACAGCTCAAAGAATAAAACTGTTTGATCATGAGGTGGGTCCCTCCTAAAGAGGAGAAATCCCCACACTGAAGGGTCCCTCTGTATCAATGACAATGGTGGTTCATTAGATTGAACTAACTTATGTTTGAACTGTTGCTGTGACTAGAATATGTGAAGACAGCAGCATCTTTTTAATACAAGAAAGAGCACATATAGTGCATCCATGGGACACAAAAGGTTAGCTTTTGATTAGGCTTATCCGGTAAGTACATTTTATGAAATGAGTGTTATTTCTGCTTTGAGTCTTACCGGAATGGATCCATTCGGTTGGAGGGTCGTGGGTCGCCCCACATTTCTATTACTGTTTGCTGGGATGTAGCAGAGGGAATACCCGCTTCCGTTGACACTGGAACAGCACAACCTGCAGTGTTAGGAAAAAACAATAAGATTAGGCACAATAAAAAATAAAAAAAAACAGAAAGTAGAACACAAAAGATGACAAGTCAGCCCAGTGTAAACAGTCAGGTGGGTTTTCAGGATAAACTTCACTTGAACATGCTTCTGAAGTTTGGGAAACAGACAATCATATTGCATTAGCAGCCTCTATACTAACAAATCCTAGGTAAACTCCTGACACTTCCTACATCCGAGTTATGAAACTCAATCAAGCTCCAGTAATCTGACGAGAGAGATGAATTCCAAGTGAGAGAAAAGCAAATGTATTTTATCTAAATTTTAAATATCAAGGTTTCAGGAATGCAACCAACGCCTCAACAAAATGTCTACATTCCAAAAGCTATTTTGAGCTCACCCTGTTAAGGTATCTTTAAATAGACTAACTACTTAAGTTACTGGAAATGTAAATCATCTATCAATTTGAAGAAATATTTAATAAATGCATTGCCAATTTGTGGTTGACCATATGAAAAATATCAAACTCTTATTTGGAGTCAAGCAAGTGTCTTAAATTTAATGCAAAGTAAAGCACAGACCTAGTATTTTCTCAGGCTAGGTGTTATGTGGGAGTTTGTGAGATAAAATATAGTTGGGGCTGATGAATATTGTAGAACCCGTAGTTAAAACTGATTAATTGATGTTGTACGGGCCAGGTGTAATGGAAGTTCTCATACATGTATGCCTCCTTCAGAAGCCGATTGTGTCCTTGGGTAACCCACTGGAATATTTGCATGTCACTTGTGATTTGCTAAGTATTGAAATCATTTCTAGTCAGTTTTGACCTTCTGATAGGACCGCTGGTGGTCTTTTTGATCTATGCTACAAGTGCATTAAAGTTCTTAGATACATTACTTTACCAGAGCTTAACAGTGTGTTAATATAATCCAATGTATAGCCTACAATGGCACTGCTCACTGTAACTGAAATGTTCTCAGACAGCTGGCTTGTGTTTTTCTGAATAGCCTGATTTGAAGATATTAAGTTGAAAGGAAGGATTATGTTACTTACCCTGTAAGTATTTATTTGTGGCATCAAGTGCTATAGATTCACATGCTCTGCGTACGCCTGTCATCTAGTGTTGGGTCTGAAGTGGTGCAAGTGTTTTTTTCTTTGAAGAAGTGTTTTGAGTCATGAGATCCGGTGACTCTTCCTCTCTGATATTGCGCATGGGTATCGACTTCTTTGTTAGAATGTTTTCCCCGCAGGCGGGTGAAAAAAGGAGTGAAAGGAATAAGTAAGAAAAGAGATGTCCATGCAAAATGTAACTACATATGAACAAATATCTACGATTATAATGTAATTGTAATGGCCACAAAATTACGGGAATGAGGGAGGGTGCATGTGTATCTACAGCACTACATGTAACGAACTGAAGCTTACAGAGTAACAAACCTTTCAATGGCATGTATGGCTCTAGATACACATGCTCTGCATAGACTGTAACATTCTCTTCTGGTGGGTCTACACACTTCCTTGAGAATGTTCATTTACTTTGCAGGCAAGCCTAAGTAGCCAAACTCTTTAACCACAGGAACTATATTGCAAGGTTGAGTGACTTGGGGGTCTGGATTCCCGATTTGCCCTTGTTTCTGGGTGAGAAAGCGGGCCTGTTGGGGAGTTTCTCACATGGGACTACTGAAATATCCAGGAGTGTGGTAAACCCTGGCTTGTGTGCACAGGTGGGAGCCACAAGGATCATGGTGAAAGATGTTTGCCCGATCCTCCGAACCAGAAAGGGAATGAGAGGGAGAGGTGGAAAAGCGTAGGCAAATATCCCTGACCAACTTATCCATACAGCCGTGTCATTGGATAGTAGGTGTGGATACCTGGAGGCGAAGTTTGGGCATTTTGCATTTTCTGGTGTAGCAAAAAGGTATATGTGAGGAGTCCCCAATCTTTCTGAAGTATGTGCGGAGGACTTGTTGCTGCATCCTGCTGAGCTGGTCTGCAAAGTTGTTGCCCATTACCGGCAGATATTCTACCAGTAGGTGAATGTGGTGATGAAGGGCCTAATTACATATGGTGCAAGATAGGTGTGATAGTTTTGAAGACCCCCGCAACCCCTCCCCAAAATCCCATTTTTGTAAGTAGTACATGGCTGTTATGTTGTTTGTTCGAACTAGGACAACCTTGTGGGACAGGTGAGTAAGTAAAGCTTTCAGGGCTAGAAACACCACCTGCAGGTCCAGCAAGTTGATGTGTACTGACTGGTGTTTGGCAGCCCAGAGACCTTGCACCGTCAACTCTTGCAGGTGAGCACCCCAACCAGTCAGTGATGCATCTGTGGTCAATGTGAAGTGAGGCACAGGGTCTAGAAAAGGCCACCCCTTCAGGTGATTGTTGGTGTTCCACTATTGCAGAGAACAGTGAGTTTGGGAGTCTAACAACAACACTAGATCTTCCAGGTGATCCTGTGACCGAGACCATTGTCGAGACAGACACTGCTATAGAAGACAAATGTGTAGTCTGGCATGGGAAACTATGGCGATGCAAGAAGCCATTAATCCCAAAAGATGCATAATGGTTCTTACTGGGTAGGATTAGTATCCCTGAAACTGAGGGAGAAATGTCTGAAAACTGTGGATGTGAGGTGGATTGTGGTACACTAATGCTAACTGCGTTCAAAATTTCCCCTAGGTAAGATTGGACATGTAAAGCTGGAGATGGGATTTGGTAATGTTGAGTGAATCCTAATTTGTGAAGGAGATCCACTGTCATCTGAGTGTGTGTTGATACTGGGTCAAAGTACTGGCCTTCATAAGCCAGTCGACCAGATAAAGAAACACGTGGATGTTCCGTTGTTGCAGGTGTGCTGCAATTACTGCTAAGCATTCTGTGAACACCCTGGGAGCAGTAGTTACTCCAAAGGGAAGGACTTTGGACTGATCGTGTAAAAAAGTTGGTGCCTTCCCTCGACAGGTGTTGGATGATAGGGGGAAGGTGTAGGCTGTCTCTGCTTGACAGTAGAGGAGGATCCACGTGTGGCAGTTCTCTTTCTTTTTGTTTTGTTAACCCCTATAGGAGCCTCTGGTCCCCCATAGGAGCCTCTGAAGTAGCCTCTACTGTAAGAAGTCTGGGGTTGTCTGCTGTTTGAAATAGAAGACTCTGTTGTGGAGGATTCGTATGTCCCCCTGTAACCTGGGCGGCGAAAGAAGCGTCTCTGCGTGGAAGTTTGGAGTGCATCCCATGGCCTTGGGTGGTGTTGTTCTTCAACTTATCAAGTGTGTTATCCACCTGTGGTCCAAACAAGTGATCTTTGTCAAAAGGCATGTTCAGAACTGCCTGTTGGAAATCAGACTTGAGGCATGCCTTCTTAGAAGGATGCTTGTATTAATCCTTTTCTTGGGGGGTGGGGTTGAGGGGGGATAGGGAGTCCCCGGAGGCTTTGCGGTTAGCCCATTTAGGAGCAGTGGTGGCCACTATAGAATTTATAATTTTTGTCTACCTGTGGTGTGATCACCCTGGAGCACACAGGTTCTGTAAATAGTTCTTCTGCATGTCTAAACATGCCAGGGAGCATGGGAAGGTATTAGGTGTCCCTATGCATGGAAGAAGGCATGTCAAACAAAAAGTCTTGTTCTATAGGCTCTTTGTGCAGCTCTACAGGGTGGAATACAGCTGGCCTAGAAATTACCTACTAATAGGAGGTAAGAAGCGAGTAGGGTAGAGATCAGACTCATTTGGTGCAATGGGATCAGGTCTTAAGCATCCCATGGTTCTGCATCATCAGGAGGAACCCCCCCCAAACCACTAGTATAGGACTGTGGTGACACCGAAGGTGTGTCATCCCCTTGTATGGGTGACTGAGGTCAAGAATCGTGAGGGGAAGGGGTGGAGGTAATAAAGATTAGTGGAGGAGGAGGTGTTGGAGAAGGCCAGTGTGGTGGGCCAGTAGCCTTGTCCTTTGTTCTCCTCTTTGGAGGGACAGTAACGTCCAGGCCTCCTGAAAAGACTGATCCCTCTTTGGAAGCACAAGAGACAAATGTGTCCTTTTTTCCCAGAATAGGTTTGACCAGAGAAGAGTTGGTGGAGGACTAGTCCGACTCCTTGGATTTGGAGGAATTCAGCTCCAAAGTTTTGTGCTTCAGTAACTTGGTCAGTGCAGAAGTCGAAGCTGCCTGCTGCCGCATCTGTTAAGAGGTTCAGATCGACACCAAAACAATATTTTGGTCTGAGCTGATGGAGGTCAAAGTCAATGTTGTGGCTTTAGTCTTTGCAGACATTTTTGGTGCCCAACCGAATGAACGGCTGGCGGACCAGCAACCTCTGTAACAGGCTGTAGGGCCTTTTTGGAGGGTCTATGTGGGCGAGCAGGAGCCACAGAACTCACCTGCTGGGCTGAGGAAAGGTCTTGGTGCTCTATGTCCAACTCCACATCCGATTTGGAGCTGGCTTGGATTGAAAGGGTTTCCTCCTCCTCCTGAGTAAAGAGGTCCAGGATGTTATCCGGTGCCTTCTAAGCCATTTCTAGGGAATGAGCCCGAAGGTGTCGCAGTCTGCCTCACAGTGATCTGGAGAGAAGCAACGGTTGCACACAAGGTGATGATCAGTGCGCGGGAACTTAGCCTGGCGCCAATTACAGCAGCAGAATGGAGTTTGTTCCATCAGGGAACCATTCATGTCGATACAGGAGCCACGAGGAAGGTAGGCCCCAGACATGCGCTGAAATCCCAAAGGGCCGTTGGGTGAACCCCGAACTGACGAAAGTAGTGGAAGCGCGATCAAATTCATTACTGTCAGAACTGAAAAGAGACTGAAAAACTAAGAGTCGAAAGACCGAGCACAAACACACGTCAAAACCCTACAACAAAGAGAAAACAATCTAATAAAAGAGTTGATGCCCATGTGCAATATAACTGAGACTCAATCTTGTGACTCGAAACACTTATTTGAAGGAAAAGAACTTGCACCACTCAGGAACCAAAACTAGATGTCAGGGGTATGCAGAGCATGTGTATCTACAGCCACACATGCCATCAAACTTTATCTTTGTCTCCACAAATAGTCATCCTTAAGTCAAATTCTATTACCAAGGTTTGAAATTCTCAGTGATGTTTACTTTCTTTCAAACCTTCAACCTGGTGCTTCTTATTGTTGTATAGCTATTTTAGCCATGTTTTAGCCATGTTGTTTTAGCTTCCTAATCTGCTGCTGTGCACTTTAATAGAGTTACATTTTATTCAGCATTGCTTTATCTTTATAGCAATAGCCACATTTGCGGTGCTGTTTTATTTTCTTTATCTCACTGTACATTTGCCTAGGATAGCAACACGTTCTTAGAAGGACATTTATTTCACTTTGTGTTTTTTTCAAGGCTACAGTCAGATAGGGTTGTCGACAAACGTGGGATGCTGCGTCTCAACATTCACAGAAAACACACACTCAGACGCGTCAGCCATTTCTTAGAATGTCAGTTTTATTATAAAAACACCCCTTTGTCACGTTAGAGGGAGATTCCAGCCAGATGACCACCACTGTATGCTGATTGCTCTGCTGCAGCTACTTGCTTATACGGCTGGACCCCTGATCCACATGGGGACGGAGTATCTCTAGACTACAGGCTTCTTCCTCCAGATATGAGGGATGATGTACCCCCTGGAGGGAAAACCCGAATGGCAGACTAGGCTTATTACGCTGTGCTCAAACAGTGTAGGTAGGAGAAATATACATCACTCCTAGTAAGAGTATGGTAGGACTGTTCTTGTGTTATACTGTTAGTCACCTGCTTGCTTTTATTGTGTTTACTTTTTATCTAAGATGCAGTTACTTCAATACATCCTTGTTAACTATGTTATGCCTCTGTTGTCTTTGCTTATATGAGACTTTCGGTAACAGAGAAAGGAATGGGATCTGATCGACCACGATTCCCCTGAGCAGTCTTCCTTGCCATGCGCCCAGTTGCCACAATCATCTTGTCCAGAGAGGAAGCGCTGCTAGTTAGCCGAAGAACTCGACAGGCGCCATGTGGTGTGGAATCATACTTAGTACCCAAAATCCATGTGATGCTGTCTCCGAAATCCAGCAGCCTTATTAGCATAATGAGAACCTACGCGACATGGCGCCACCAACGTTTGGTCAGGCACTAATATCCGGATCCTCCTGAGTATCTCTGTCTCATTTATGGCTAAAGAAACCTCAGTACTATATACACAGATGTCCGTGGTATTGAGGATTTCCCCCTCAGCTGAATAGGTAGTACCTATCTTGAGCTATAGGTTGTTTAAGCTTGAACCTTAAAAGGACCAACCCCCACTTGGTGCCCTTATCTCCAAACATACATCTACCATTAAAATGGCAAACCCACAATGGGTAGGAATTGCAGTAAATATGTGACCTCCCCTTACTGCACATATATTGGCTGATGGCCTAACGGCCCAGGGGGGTCCAATCACATTTGTTGTTGAGGCTCATCCAGCCTATAGAACAGACATTTCTTACTCTTGGATCACTTTTCCAGCAGTAGATGGGAACACAAATACATTTCACCACTACACACGTGCAAACATACCTGCACAATACAGAGCTTATTCATATTTAGAAATCCGTTTATCTTATCAAGACCATAATAACTGGCTTGATGGAGCCCTACCACATACAATATTACATGTTAGGTTGGGTCCTCTGAGCAACAATGGCCCTACCTGGCCTTTCTTGGATACATATACAACACACCCTTGATGCAGCAACCTTAGTGGTAACTGAGGTTCACCGCCTATTTATAGAGATCACAACAATATACAGACCACTGGTACAGTTTGGTATGCAAACATGAAATACTAACCCAGCATGTGCTGCACCAGTGCAACAACATGCAGTCACGCCAGGTATTAACCCTGCGACTGTACATTCAATCATGGGTAAGATACCCACCAAGCGGGAGGAAAATCCGTTTTGGTTAGCTCAAAAAAGAAATGCGCTGGAAGCAGTTTTTCCCCCATACAGGACGTCAGGCTAAACAGAGTTCTCACTATGTGCTTGCCATTCGGGATGGTTCCCAAAGTTGATAACTCCAATACATGGGGCACTGTATTTGCCACACTTTATACTACCGCACAGTACACCAACACTTGCCAATATTCCGGAGGTGTTAAAACAAATTCAAGATGAATACGGGGCTGCCCCGGCCCTGGATTTGGGGATTCAATTAATTGGCAATTTTGCCAAAGTATCCTCATTCATATTAAGTACCCTTAAAGGGGAAGCAGCTGCACTAGAAGTGTGCATAAGGCTCTGGGACGTTCCTGTACAGGATCAATAACGAGAGCTACCAAAGATTATCGCAGAGACCTATTCTAGTATCAGTCGAAATAGTCTGGGGGCCAGACCAATTAAACCACAATGTCAAGGCAGATTTAATAAACATAGCACCAAACAAGCGCCTCAAGCTTCCAAAAAAAGCTGGGATAAAAAACAAAAAAACACCTAAAAAAAGAAAGGAGAGAATCTCCCCCAAAATAGGTATAACCTTAGAAATAGGGATAATATACCAATGCCTGACAGATATCAATATACCGATACCCGCCAATCTCGTTCCTTTTAGACTCACCAGAAAAATGCAGTGAGTGAGGTGAGCGGTCAGAATAGTGAACTGAGTACATGAAACCGAGAAAGGACTCACAACGCTTATCTGAAGTATCAGTCAAAGAACCTTCCCCAACAAAAACCCCAATTTAAAAAGGAAAGAAGTTGCAGCAGTTAGCAGGTACTATCCACAAAATACTTACATGCAGAGTCGAGGAGCTTGCACGGCACAACTTGCAGAGCTTAAGGCTCTGCTGATGGCACTGGAACATACGGACCAAGAGCAGACGACACTGATCGTCTGTGATTCGTGCTACTGTGTCCAGTCCTTCAATGAATATCTGCATTACTGGCACCAAAATGAGTTCACAGATTCAAAAGGCAATACCGTTAAACACAGACTATTGTAGGGGAAAGTAGCAGAGATTAAAGAAACGCTACCTAATGTCCATGTTGTGCACACACTAGGATATCAGCATGTTGCAATACATGCTGAAGACAACATTCTGGCTGGTGAAGAAGCCAAATCAGCATTACCCTTGGCTTCAGTTGCTGCAGTAACTCGTTCTAAGCTGAAAGTGGATGATGAAACAATGGCAGCGCTTAAAGTTTCAGCTGATGGCACGCCTTTACCTAAAGGCGTATCCTGCTAATGGCAGGCATGGTTGATGCACAAGTAACAATACGAGGAGTGGGAGTTCGGGTAATTCCCAGTAACAACCTAAGACCTGAAATAATAAAAGCAGCGCATGAGGGGATTGCTTCAGCTTATGCTGATATGGCGGCTACAATTTCAATATTACAATCACGGTACTGGTGGCAAGGTCTCTACAAACAGACCAAGCAGTATGTCCTTCGTTGTGACCTCTGGCAGCAAATAAAAGGGTCCACCATGAAACGTCCACCGCAGACGCCCCTCCTAATTTCCAACAAACCTTTACAATGTGTGTACCTGGACCATTGTGGTCCCGACCCCAGATAGTGCATACAAATACATCATAGTCGCTGTTGACTCATGCTCCAGATTTCTATGGGTTTGGCCTAAATGCTTGGCTGACAAGCGAACTGTTATTAAAGATTTGAGACTCTTTATCAGCACATATGCTGTTGCAGCTTTCCACTTGGACCGGGGCCCTGCTTTGGCCTCAGGGGCTTACAGGGACACCATGGCTTCGCTAGATGTCCAACATCATTACTCTTCTCCATTTCATTCTGAGGGAAATAGTGTAGCGGTGTGACAAAACCGAGATTTACAGCAATCCTTAACAGCTAGAGTATTAGGCACCAGTTGTAGTTGGCTTACTCACCGATCTGGAGTTCAGAGATCACTTAATCTGCTCAGAAGGTCCCTGGGGGTGGTGTACATCATACGAATGCCTCTTTTGAACTCAAATGTGTGTTCCAGATCTTGACAGTTCTGGCGTGGAGGCGGCGGATACACTATTTGACATAAATGAACGTGTCACTGTCTTGCAGGGCTTACAACAGTTCTGTGATGACAACACATCTGCCAATACTGTCTCATTTGGAATTAGGGATGTACCAGTAACATCTACCGGCTGGATTCCTAAACTTGGGGATCTAGTGCGTGAAAAGATTGCTGTGAAGGGGGAGTTCGGTCCTTTTGCACTGCTTCCACTCCTGGGAATACACGGTACCAGAACTGGGATTCTACTACCACTGCCTGGCTCTAAAGAAAATCGCTTTGTTTCCATCAACAATGTCAAGTTACACCATGCACCGGATCCTGCACAGCAGACTTAGAGGACTCCTGGGTAGTGCCAGAATCCCTCCCCCCTACAGACCAGGATGTTCCCCTACAAGTCTTCAACAGCAACGTTGGCACCTCTCAGAGTTTGGGGAGGGTGGAAAATGAGCTTTCATTGGTTCCACTTACAACTACTTCTACAATTAGTAATGATGATAATGAGCACTTTCTTACAAATTCTACACAAACGGATGTCATAATTTAGTATGAACCACCAAGGGAGTCTTCAGCAAGTTTCACTCTTCAAAACACAGTCCCAGTTTTTCACGAACAGATTATGGTAATGTCGCCGTTAACGACACTTTCAGTGACTCATCTACCTTTGGTGCAACAGAACTGTCAAGAGCACGTAAGATGATACATTGGCTTAAAATGTACTATTTCATTCGTCCATGGATTTATCTATGGCTCTTGACTGTACTTACCTTCATCCTTTAGATTGGGTTTGTTATTTTTGTCTTTCTCCTTATGCATGGTCATATTCTTCCTGTACGCTCTACAGTTGAACTGGTGGATGAGGTCCTAAAACAATACTATTCGTCACACAAAATTCGTAGAGACTTGTCCCTAGTGAACATTGCAGCAATATCAATTCCTTATGGGATTGTTTTGGATAAAGTATTATTTGCTATGTATGGGTCTACTGAGGTCATTCAAATACCATATGTATTCAAACTCTCTATGACAGATGTAACCACACCCTGAGTGGTTTCTGATGATTGGGATGTGAAAACTGTTGATGCTATGATATCTGATCTAAAGTATTATACAGTATTTGAAAATGAAGATGTGTACCAGTTGAAATTAAATTATGGAGATATGTCCTGTAATAATTATGGACATTATTTCATTCACAGAGCAAGTATCCCAAAGACTAATTTTAAATATACACAATGGGAACACTGCCCGACTCCACCAGTAGGCAGTTCTAAAACGTATACTGAAACATTTGCATATTTTTCTGGGCGTAATGTTAAAAATGCTGAGTCATATTTTAAACTGCCAGAAATGGAATGTCAACGTGTTGTATTGACGGATACAAAATCGATTTATTCTGATTCCTTTGTCTCCCGATTGGTTATAGAAGGCTATGAGAACTGGTTGAAGTCAATTGACTTCAAGAGTGTGGGGGGAATAAAAATTGGCAAATAAGAGGAAAATAAGCTTTATTTAGAGCATGTAAGATTCCTGTTCAAATTATATTTTTAAATGAAACAGTACAGCAAACAAGCTGTTTAAGCTTAGCAAAAATTAAAGAATTGAATGAACCCAGTATTCCGGCCTCTGCAAAATTTTACAAATGGCAAAAGTATACCATTGAGTCTGAAGATCAGCTCAATTAAAGGGTCCAGAATGGTACATTTAACACATCATTTTGGCATCCTGGTAGGTGGTTATTGTGGCCTGAAGACACCAATGGGTGCCATCCACATCTTGTTAACTCCTCAGGGGGTTTACAATGAATAGGCCAGACCTTTGCTGTGTGTCCTCGGAACACTCGGTATAGTGTCAGCATATAGTGAAGGGAAACTATGCCAGCAATGGTTGATGAGGTCCTCGCTGGATGCTGTCAAAGTACATCTAAGTCTCCTGTCCAATAACACAAATGTACACAATTTCCTGTTAGGCCCAAGAAGACAACGCCGAAAACGCTTCCTATATGCTGCATATAATGAAATATGGAAGCTTTCTCAACAAGAAGCAGCAGCCCGATTAGGGCAAATAAATCAGGAAAATTTACAGAAAGCATTAGGCATTGTAGATAATGGGATTAACACCTTGCCTGACCAAAAATACACTGTGAATAACATTGTATCCTCTGCAATAGATATAGTACAGAGTGATGTATAATTTTTGCAACATGGACAAGGTCAGCAAAGATCCATTATGCAGTTAGGTTGGACACTACAAACATTGAAAGCAGGTTGCGTTCCCTGGCAACACGCGAGTGCCACAGAAATTCTTTCAACAGTTAATTTAACGTGACAACAACAAATAATGGCTAAGAAAGAAGCAACATATGTCATGTTGAATATTGAAAAGTTAAAAAAATTGCCTTTTACTGTGGCTGAAATACCATCTGCTGATCAGCTAATACATGGGGTAATAAATCCGCCCATTTCAACACTTCAATTTACATACTGTTGTAAACACATTCCAGTGGGCAGATATGAAAGGCTGGGAGATAGTTACATACACAAGGTGTGGGAGCTTCCTTTCTCGTACCAATGTTTCAACGGCATGAAAGAGGTCTTTCTTAGCGGTAGTGAATGCAAGACTTCTGTGAGCTATTCGATGGTTTGCAAACAGCTTTTTTTTTAGACTTGCATTGCAAGTGCTCTCAAACGGCAGCTATGTGCTCCTTAACAGTGAGAGCTGTTGTAGAATGTGAGCCGGAAGAGCTTATGTCCTTTCAGTCTCCCAAATTGTTTTCTGTTGCGGGAATGCCTTTATTCCCCTAAGCAGCTTCAAGGAGTAGCAGACGTCTGGCCCATATTGCTACTTCTGATGTGAATTTTGACAAGTTGAGCAGACTAAAAACTCTGTTTCACAAACATGTGGTGCTTACATCTGCACACGAGACCAATGTGCTTCAGGTTGTGAGGTCATCGGCGAGATTCAGGCCCCTTTAACTACAAACTTTCCAAGATATTTTGGTGAACTCGTGGGACCCATACTTAATGCGTCCAGTACTACTGGCATTTCCCACTTTTTTAAGGCTGTTGGTTCTGGTTTTGTTCACACCTTCTCCTCTATATTCGGTTTAATACCATCAGCCATGTATTCAATATTTGCGAGTATTTTCAAGGGATTTCTGATTATTTTGGCTAAAGCAGGTAGAATTTTGCTGTTGCTACTTCTTCTGTGCAATTGCTATCCTGTCACAGTAGGGAGTACTGACAGTGATACCGCCAGCACAACTGTGTTGTGAACACATGAAGCAGTATTTCAGAGCACCAGGAACAACTGGAGTGTGACTGGTCTTTGTCATTCCTACCAGTTGTGGATTGTGTGCAGCCTGTGTTTCGATGCCTCTGGTGCCTCTTTGAATGTGCACTGAAAGTCTCTTTCTGCGCAGCGCTTACTTTCATTTGACGCTAATCTGTTGATGTTCTCGATGCGGGCTCATTCTCAGACCGGCATGCTGAATGTGCCTTTGCAACAAGAAGCTGGTTATGAGTTGCCTTTTGTGGATTTTGCACCTCTTAACCCTATGAAGGGTAGGACACGGAATGCTGCTGCCTCAGCTGGAGCTCATGCTTTGGAACACGAGTGCTCTGTGGCTGTCCTTGGATATGATCTGGATATATTACCACCTGTTGAAGTAGAACGACTCCTGGCTTCAATTGTCCCAGATTTAATTGGCGATTTCCAAAGTGCCACTGACTATTGATTTTTTTTTTTTCCTTCACTTGTTCAAATTGTCCTTTTCCTGCCCCCTGTGCCTCTTAACTTGTCACTATTGACATATGATTTTTTGTTTTTTTTTGGCGTAAGAGTTAATTTAAATTTCTTTTACCTTGAGCTTTAAACAAACTTTGACTGACATGAGGAGGGTGTTGTATAGCTATTTTAAACATTTTTTAGACAAGTTGTTTTAGATTCTTACAGATTTCCCACCGACACTGGTGAGAACCAGGCCAATGCTATGTTGGAACCACCAAACTAAGCCCCTTGTGGTTGATTCAGTATTTAATTTTGGAAAATGATGACAATTTTACCCTATCCCTAAAAGATATTCTGTTAAACTAAACATCCTTGGCGAACCAGAGTTACTCAGAAAGGCAAACTCGGAATAACAAAATGTAGGCGTAGAAAATGCAGACTAAATAAAAGCTTGAAGGCATGATCACCAGGGTGATCCATTCTCAACTAATGTCACCACAGTTTTTTAATCCAGCTTTTACTTGGTCTTTACAAATGATCGAAAGATACAAGTCAATTGTCAAAAGAAATTCAGGGAAGTTGTGGAGCTAGTCGACATTGCTGAGTGTTTAACGGTTAACAAATCCAAAATCATAACAGCTGGATCACCTGCAGTATTAAACAGGCTAAGTTTAGATTACTAAAACTGATCTCTTGCCCCTCTCTCTAGCAAATCTAGACTCTTATTGGCAAGCAAGTAAAAGCTCGAGCCTGCCACTGGCTCAGGTCAAGGTCCTCTTTGAACCCAGAGAGCAAACTGAGCTTTCACAGAAGATG
Source organism: Pleurodeles waltl (assembly GCF_031143425.1). Classification (NCBI taxonomy): domain Eukaryota; kingdom Metazoa; phylum Chordata; class Amphibia; order Caudata; family Salamandridae; genus Pleurodeles; species Pleurodeles waltl. The sequence goes on along the minus strand of NC_090448.1, from coordinate 323,632,423 downwards.
TGGCCTAATGGCTATAGCTGTTGCACACGCAATTATGGGATAACAAGTTTGACTTGCCTTCAACTATCCACTGACCAAGTCTTTGGATGTTGTGGTTCTTACGTGTAGAACCTGGCTCTGCCCAAACTACTGAATGAGTACGTTCAAAAGGTTCTAGGACTTTGAATGTAGACAGCAGCTCATACGAGCAGGATCATGTGGAAGACCAGGCCCTGTCTCAGAGCTCACTTAACTAGACACAACCAAAGAACAGCAAAAACAGAGCCCATAAACTCCTAGAAAAGGACTTGGCCCTTTTCAGACCTTCAGACAGTGCAATCAGCGTGTGGCAAGTGGAATGTGTTGTGTGTGCAGAGGGCTGGGCCAGCACCAAATATCTCCCTACAGGGTTCCTCAAATACAAGAACAGCTACAGACTCACTTCAAAAGCAGGTGACCTGTAAGAAATGCTGTTAGGCATAAATGAATCGGGTGGAAGTTATCAGAATTAATTATCCTGCTCTTGACCGAGAGTCTGCAGCTGTTCGTGTATTCAAGGAACTTTGTGGGGAGATACACATACATATACATTACACAGTGGTGGTCCCACAGTACAGTTGACTTTTTTGTTTTGCTAATAACTTTGGCACCACTTGAGGACTGAGAAAAAAAAAAAAGCTGTTCCCAAAACGCTTCCTCTAGGGTGGCTTGCCCCCCACCCCTTTTGAAGACCCCCTGCTTAAAGGCATTACACACAAAGTTTGCTCTTAAACCAGAAGTGTGTAGTTGAGACCCATAACTTGAATGACAATCCTGTAGAAACTCAGTGGTATTAATTGGTGACGTTGAAGAAACTGCACCATATTATTACACTTAAGTGGTTGGAGTGCTTTTTTTTTTTTATCCGAGCAGGAAGTTAGTGAGATATTATAATAAGCTGTGTTCTGGTGGGTAACGGGGCAGCTGAGTCACCCTTATGGCTTTCCCTTTAAGTTGAGGCCCAGAAGAAAAGTGGTCAGGTAAGGTTTTGAAGTTGGAGACTGCATCCTATTACTAAACTCAAGTGAGTGGTGTGCCTTTTTTTTGCCAGGCAAGAAGTTAGTGAGATATTAAAATAAGCTGTGTTTTGGTGGGTAACAGAGGCAGCCTTGTCACCCTTATGGCTTTCATTTTCAGTTGAGACTTGGAAGAAAAGTGGTGAGGCAAGGTTTTAAATCAACCGCTGCACTTTGGATAGAAACATTGGGAGGATTTCAACAGTCTGCCCAAAACCAATAAGTCTGTCCCCTCGTGGCAAAAAGTGACCAGAACTACCATGCTCCAACTGCTTTTGCAATGCCACAAAGTACATTTCACTTCAAAAGGATGCCATTCAGGCTGGCCTAGGCAGCACAAAACATTTGAAGCAAAAGAGCAATGATTGCATTCAAGGAAATAGCCTTACATTTGGATGTAATGAAAAGAAGCATTACCATGCTTTGTCCGGAGCTATGGAGATTTAAAGGAAAGAGTTAACCTTAAGAAAGGATAACATATCTTTAAGAGGAAACAAATATAACTGAGGCACATCATATTTGAGAGAACTATTTAAATATTTATATAAGCCTGCTGTGGAGAAATAAATTGATCACGGAGCAAAATTCAGCAATAAAGGTACAAATCACCCTTTATTGGGTAAATAGTTTGCCAAGTTTATTCACAACTTTTGGTACTAGACCGAACCCATGAAACGTGTGCTTAAGAAAAAAAACATCTGCAATCGGAAGGGTGAAATGGGATATTCATACAAGAATGCAATCGCGGTCAACTGCTATGTGCGAGAAGCTCCTTATGTGACGCTGGTTTCATGCAAAGTACGTATGGGCTTTTTGACATCGATTATTGGAAACCTTCGCTGAAATATTTATTTTAAAAAAAAGGAACAAGCATTGGCAGAGCTAATAGATATTGGCAATAGCCGCGTTCCAAGCTTTAGGCATTGTCAATGGGAATGTTTTTTTAGCTGTATGTTTGTGAAGCTGGGGAGGTGTCATGTGTGCCTGCGTTTAAATGTGTGTTATTACTTTTGAGGGGGTGCCTGTGGCTGTGTGTTATGTGTGCATGCTTGTGAGAGCAATTGCTGTGCTCAATACATTGACACACTGCATTGGCTAAGCAAGTAAACGTGGATGGCCCTTAGGGACCACCTTAAATCAAGGGAATCCATTGGCTTCATTAGCTTTTTCTCAGATGAGCAGCTGAAACTTGTTATGCACACCCACAGCAGGTCGAGCAAGCAGATATTTGAAGCTTCTCTGTGTAAAGGAAGCGTTTATGCACTCTCTCTTGGAGAGGGTTTTGCATATAAACACAAGTAGTTTCGACATGCACACTCACTACAGGCATCATCTACTTCATTAGAAACACTGGGGTCCACATTGGGATATTGTCCGAGCCACATGCATATTTAGAGACAATCCTGCTGAGAGGATTTCAAGGAAATTTATTTAAAAATTCTCATGTTGGAGCGACATTGATAAACAGCATGGTTCACACTGTAATGACGGCGTCTTCGGTGAACAGCCAAATGTGCTTACGTTCTGTTGCTTAGAAATGTACTCTGTAATAGTTATAGCTATTTAACTGCTCCCTGCATATAAGGTTCTTGCACAGGAAAATGAATCCGTGATTATTTGTATTCAGATGACCAAATGTATGCTGCAGGCTTTTCATGAAATCAAACCAAAAAAGTGTCAAACTCTCGCAGCCTGAAAGGTTTTATCACCTGTTCACGTAAACTATGTTGGGAGATTCTCGTGAACTGAACATTGTTTAAAAACAGATGTTTACCAACATTTAAAATGGGAAATCCTCACGAAAGTATATTTGTAATAGGAAAGGCACAGGAGACTAACTATGAAGCAATATTGTAGGCGCTTGAATTAACTGGGTCATCTTTGTAAACATGTAAAATAAACAGATGACAGTTAACCTATGCAGGGGGCCTTCCACTGTGTGCGAACACAGGTGGCAGAGTTTTAAGAACTTTTGATCCCTGTCAGCTAGAAATACAAGTGAACAATATACTTTCACAAGAGCTCACCTCTACTCACAAGCGTACAAAAGAGTTTTCATAAGCACTCAAAAGTGCACATTGGCGCTCCGTGCTTTATCCCTCATTTGCCAATAGATTACACAGATTGATCCCGGATGAAGTTTTCAAAGACATTTCTTGAAAGCAGGCTGTTTACACAGAAGTTCACAACAAGGAGTTAGATGCGGAGTGTAGGAAGTTGGCTCTGTATTCACTATTTCAAAGTAAGGAATAGTATGCACAGAGTCCAAGGGTTCCCCTTAGAGATAAGATAGTGGCAAAAAGAGATAATACTAATGCTCTATTTTGTGGTAGTGTGGTCGAGCAGTAGGCTTATCAAAGGAGTAGTGTTAAGCATTTGTTGTACATACACACAGGCAATAAATGAGGAACACACACTCAGAAACCATTCCAGGCCAATAGGTTTTTGTTATAGAAAAATATATTTTCTTAGTTTATTTTAAGAACCACAGGTTCAAATTCTACATGTAATATCTCATTTGAAAGGTATTGCAGGTAAGTACTTTAGGAACTTTGAATAATCACAGTAGCATATATACTTTTTACATAAAACACATTTAGCTGTTTTAAAAGTGGACACAGTGCAATTTTCACAGTTCCTGGGGGAGGTAAAGTATTGTTAGGTTGTGCAGGTAAGTACACCACCTACGGGGTTAAGATTGGGGTCCAAGGTAGCCCACCGTTGGGGGTTCAGAGCAACCCCAAAGTCACCACACCAGCAGCTCAGGGCCGGTCAGGTGCAGAGTTCAAAGTGGCGCCCAAAACGCACAGGCTTCAATGGAGAGAAGGGGGTGCCCCGGTTCCGGTCTGCCAGCAGGTAAGTACCCGCGTCTTCGGAGGGCAGACCAGGGGGGTTTTGTAGGGCACCGGGGGGGGACACAAGTCCACACAAAAAGTACACCCTCAGCAGCGCGGGGGCGGCCGGGTGCAGTGTGCAAACAAGCGTCGGGTTTCCAATGGGAGTCAATGGGAGACCAAGGGGTCTCTTCAGCGATGCAGGCAGGCAGGCAAGGGGGGGGGTCCTCCGGGTAGCCACCACCTGGGCAAGGGAGAGGGCCTCCTGTGGGTCACTCCTGCACTGGAGTTCCGATCCTTCAGGTGCTGGGGGCTGCGGGGGCAGGGTCTTTTCCAGCCGTCGGGATTTTAGAGTCAGGCAGTCGCGGTCAGGGGGAGCCTCGGGATTCCCTCTGCAGGCGTCGCTGTGGGGGCTCAGGGGGGACAACTTTGGTTACTCACGGTCTCGGAGTCGCCGGAGGGTCCTCCTGAGGTGTTGGTTCTCCACCAGTCGAGTCGGGGTCGCCGGGTGCAGTGTTGCAAGTCTCACGCTTCTTGCAGGGATTGCAGTGGTCTTTAAATCTGCTCTTCTGAAACAAAGTTGCAGTCTTTTTGGAACAGGGCCGCTGTCCTCTGGATTTTCTTGTTCCTCTTGAAGCAGGGCAGTCCTCTGAGGATTCAGAGGTCGCTGATCCTGGGGAAAGCGTCGCTGGAGCAGGTTTCTTTAGAAGGCAGGAGACAGGCCGGTAGGACTGGGGCCAAAGCAGTTGGTGTCTTCTTTTCTTCTTCTGCAGGGGACTTTCAGCTCAGCAGTCCTCTTCTTCTTGTAGTTGCAGGAATCTAAATTCTTAGGTTCAGGGGAGCCCTTAAATACTAAATTTAAGGGCGTGTTTAGGTCTGGGGGGTTAGTAGCCAATCGCTACTAGCCCTGAGGGTGTGTACACCCTCTTTGTGCCTCCTCCCAAGGGGAGGGGGTCACAATCCTATCCCTATTGGGGGAATCCTCCATCTACAAGATGGAGGATTTCTAAAAGTTAGAGTCACTTCAGCTCAGGACACCTTAGGGGCTGTCCTGACTGGCCAGTGACGACTCCTTGTTATTCTCATTATTTCCTCCGGCCTTGCCGCCAAAAGTGGGGCCGTGGCCGGAGGGGGCGGGCAACTCCACTAGCTGGAGTGCCCTGCGGTGCTGGAACAAAGGGGGTGAGCCTTTGAGGCTCACCGCCAGGTGTTACAGCTCCTGCCTGGGGGAGGTGATAGCATCTCCACCCAGTGCAGGCTTGGTTACTGGCCTCAGAGTGACAAAGGCACTCTCCCCATGGGGCCAGCAACATGTCTCGAGTGTGGCAGGCTGCTAGAACCAGTCAGCCTACACAGGTAGTTGGTTAAGGTTTCAGGGGGCACCTCTAAGGTGCCCTCTGGGGTGTATTTTACAATAAAATGTACACTGGCATCAGTGTGCATTTATTGTGCTGAGAAGTTTGATACCAAACTTCCCAGTTTTCAGTGTAGCCATTATGGTGCTGTGGAGTTCGTGTAAACAGACTCCCAGACCATATACTCTTATGGCTACCCTGCACTTACAATGTCTATGGTTTTGCTTAAACACTGTAGGGGCACAGTGCTCATGCACTGGTGCCCTCACCTATGGTATAGTGCACCCTGCCTTAGGGCTGTAAGGCCTGCTAGAGGGGTGACTTATCTATACTGCATAGGCAGTGTGAGGTTGGCATGGCACCGTGAGGGGAGTGCCATGTCGACTTACTCGTTTTGTCCTCACCAGCACACACAAGCTGGCAAGCAGTGCGTCTGTGCTGAGTGAGGGGTCCCCTTATGCCAATAAGATATGCTGCAGCCCTTAGAGACCTTCCCTGGCATCAGGGCCCTTGGTACCAGGGGTACCAGTTACAAGGGACTTACCTGGATGCCAGGGTGTGCCAATTGTGTAAAACAAAAGTACAGGTTAGGGAAAGAACACTGGTGCTGGGGCCTGGTTAGCAGGCCTCAGCACACTTTCAAATCAAAACATAGCACCAGCAAAGGCAAAAAGTCAGGGGGTAACCATGCCAAGGAGGCATTTCCTTACACGGAGTCTAGATGGAGAATAATGCTATTGACGTAACCAGAGTGACCATTCACAGTGGTGCCTGGAAAAAACGGGAGAGGGGGCAGCAGGGGCGGCTTTAATGAATGTTCCTTTCTGTGGATTGCATGGTATGTGAAAGAAAACAATTCTGCATGTCTGTAAAGCTCCCCTGGTGATGTGTACATCCCTGTCTGTGCCGCAGACCTCTTCTATCATGCATCACTGTATGTACCCGTAATCAGGCTTTGACGAGGAACTGGAGCAGGGAAAGGGCACTGAGGGGTATGGTGAGGGCAGCCCTATGTTGTTATTCTTATGAGGTCAGAAAGCCAAATTCACTTGAAATCATAAGCCAAATTCTTAATGATTTGCATTAATGTTCGTCTACTTCAGGTAGGGTTGTCTGCATATGCACACGCGCGACAACCCGCCTTCCACGTTAAATTGCCTGACAGGATGAGCCACCCTTTCTAAAGTTGATAAATAAATTAGCAATACACAAGTTGAATGGCGGGAGTGGTGAGGGACGGGAGCACAAGGGGGAATGGGAGGGGCTGAAATGCCTCATGCTCCATGGAGAACAGAACTGTGGTGAAAATTTCAAGGAGAAAAGCATAAAAAATGGATACAGTCAACAAATTTGCTTTTCAAGTTGCCAGAGTATACAGGGTTGCCGACTTTGGCACCAGGGAACTGGGCTCAAGTCTCTGTATCGGATCTCCCAGTGCCTACAAAAACACGTCTACCCTAACAAATAAGATCAAACAATGGCAATACGAACAGAAAAAATGCCAATGGTTGAACGCCCTTTATGAATGCATACAGGATCGGGTGGACCAATTCAAAGAAAGAAAGGGGAAAAAGAAAAAGAAAAAAAGGGAGTGCATCGACCAAACCATACATAAACAAAAGCGTAGAGCGACATGTAGCAGGGGTAGGGCCATGAAAGTTACAAGGCGGGACAAACGGAAACGTTACGCCAATGGAAAAAAAGGAATTTAAAAAGGCAGATGACCGAACAAATGGTAAGCGATGGACGTGATGAAAGCGCACGATCTAGATACAGCATGTCTCAGTTCGAGAGAGCACATGCGCGCCGTCTAGAGCAGAAACTTAAAAAACACAACTTTCCAGGGGGATGAGGTGTGTTAAAAATGCTATGAGTAACATTGTAACAACTAAGGTGCTCCAGTGTTTCCATCCATCCTTAAGATGCGTCACAACTGTTGTCGCAAGTCAGTGTAGCATTGTGGAGAGTAGTCTCAGGTTGATTGGTGCATTGAAAAAATTACAGTGCTTGGGTCAAGAATGCTAAAAACCTGAGAGATTTAGCTATCCCATAATAGAAAAGGAAACCTTAATGTGCTTCTGATCCATAGAGAAATCACAACTATTAACTTGAAGCACTTTTTCTTATACCAAGCCAAACATTAGAACCTTATGGGTACCCCTGAATTATAAAATCGCTACATGGAACGTCAGGGGTTTGAATAGCATGTGTAAGAGGTATAAGGTATACAACCAACTTAAGCGAAGAGGAGTTCACATAGCTATAATACAGGAGACCCACCTCATAGAGCATGAGGTTAAAGCCCTTGCGAAGAGACTGCTATGGATCCGTCCCCGAGTACCCTTCCAAAAATCACACAAAATCGTAGATAAAGAAGGGAGTTATGTTTTATTAGTTGGGAAACTGGAAGGTAAAGACATCACAATAGGTGGCATATACGCACCGAATCAAGAACAGGGAGCATTCCTCAAAAAACTATTGCTGAATCTGGGACCTTATCACACAAACTCTACTCTAACAGGTAGAGACTTTAACTGTATTGCGGATCCTGTTTAGATAGATCACACCCTCCCCTGCCACACTCCCAGACCATAAAACAGCCAAACTGTTCGTAGAATGGCAAAAACAATGGAGATTTGGGGATAGCTGGAGACAGGTCCACCCAACAGTCCGAGATTAATCTTTTTACTCCACATTACACGACCTACACGTTCGACTAGACACTTTCCTAGCATCCCCAAAGTGAAGTATTAGAGGCCGAATACCCATGCCCAACTATCTCAGATCATAACCCCCTGCTTATATCGTTGACCTGGGGCAAGGATAGACTGAACATTCTAATATGGCGTCTGAGCAGAAATGCTAGAAGACGAGGCTTTTAAGGACCTACTGTCAACAACAATTAGTGACTTCTTTGCCTTAAACTCAGGAACAGCATCTTCTAGAACAATTGAATGGGAAGCATTTAAAACAGTAATTAGGGGAATTTGTATTAATGAGAACATATGGGTCCGACGGTCACTGGAATTGGAAATCCAGGGACTTGAGAACTCCCTTAGAGATATTGAACGCAGAAGACCAGATAATCCAAACCTGGCTCCCCTTTTAGCGGAAACTAAAGGAAAAATAGCAGAGGCAATTACAAAACGGAACCGGTTTGACTACACGAAATATCTGACCAGGCAACATGCAGAGGGAAATTAGGCAGGCTCACTCCTAGCGTGGCTCGCTGCTCCGCAGAAACAACAAACTGTGATAGTAGAAATTGAGGATGCAACCGGCAGTCGTATCTATGGACAGAAAGAAATAGACGCAAGATTCGCTAACTATTACGCCAAGCTCTATTCCAGACCGGTTGAAGCTCTTGGTTCCCTCCCAGGAAGAGGACTTGAAGGACCTTGATCTTCCTCGACTGAAAGACGAGGACAGATTAGCCCTCGCTGAACCTATCTCGATAGCGGATATTAAAGCCGCAATCCAAAATATGGCCACAGGAAAGGTGTCAGGAGCAGAATGACTCCCTGCGGAGTTTTATGGCACCTACCATGAACAATTAGCCCCACATTTATGCACCCTATACACCAAACATGGGAAAGGGATTTCTACCACAATCAACAAATGAAGCTGTCATGATACCATTACTGAAACTGGACAGACCTGCTACCCCTCTTTTACCCTTTATGTCTACACTGATCCATAGAGACCAATCAGATTTTATCCCCCAACGTAGTACTGCACAGAACATTAGATGACTGATCTCAATACTTCACTCAGTACCTTCAACACTGACACAAGCGGCAATTACATCAGTGGATATTGAGAAGCTTTTGATAGCCTTAGATGGGATTATTTGGAGAAGGTAATGTTGAAATTGGGCCTGGGGCAAAACTTTGTCCGGTGGATACAACTGTTATATACAAATCCCACAGCAAGGGTACGAACAGGCGGGGCTATATCAGATCCATACCAAATTGGCAGGGGCACTAGGCAGGGTTGCCCCTTGTCACCACTGCTGTTTGCAATGGCAGTGGAGCCCCTAGCCCACATGGCCAGAACAGGCATGTACTTTGACGGTCTTCAGGTGGGACCGCAGACACATCACAGTGCACTCTACGCAGATGATATGCTGCTTTTCCTTGGGAACATAGAATCTGGCCTACCAAGAGCAATGGTTATGATGGAAAGCTTTGGGGAGGCTCGGGGTTACGGATAAATTGACAGAAGTCTTCTATCTTGCCATTGCTCGAGGGAACCCCGAGGATCACTGACACACAAGGCTTGCCCTGGACACCTATCACATTTCGATACCCGGGAGTGAACATATATCACAAATCAGAGGACTTAATAGAGGGGAACATACATAGAGCATTAAGGAAGCAAAGATCAGACAAGCGATTTTGGGGAACACTCCCACTGTCTGTCACGGGAAGAGTTGCATTGTTAAAAATGATAGTGTTACCTAGACTGTTGTATTATTTCTCTACACTCCCCCTGATTGTCCCGAGGTCAGTATTTAAAGACATTATCTCCATGATTACGAGCTTTGTTTGGGGAACGGGCAGACACAGATAGCGTTGCATACTCTTCAGAGACCCACCGCAAAGGGAGGTCTAGCGGCACCAAACATGGAAATATACTATTGGGCAGGTCAATTACAATGGCTAGCAAGGTTACTTAATGAAACACCAATAGTCCAAGATCCACAATATACTCTAAGTGGATCACTAGATGATATACTAAACATTTTATTGAACCCTGGGAGAAGACAACAGCAGCTACCGCTGGAGTGGAATTCGATAAGAATATGCTGGAAACAGTCTGCGGCGCACACACACAATAGTCCGTGATGCCCCGGAAGTACCAATTATATGTCTGAAGCATGTAGCAGGGAGCTTAGTACTGGCAGGGATAAAGAAACTTGCAATAAATAACAACAGTAATGGGAGACCTATTCTGTAACGGGAAATTACGCACCTTTGCCGAACTGCAGGAACCGTTTGCCGTTCCCTCAGGAATGTTTATCACATATAATGCAATTACAAGGATTATGCAACGGATGTGGAAAATGGCTTTACAAGAACCACCCGTACATGAAGGATGTAAACTTTGCTCGCTAGGGGAGCATAGAGGGGCGATTTCAGCAATTTACAAAGCACATACTTGCCTCTGAATAAGCTTAGGCTGAAATGGCAAACAGAATTGGGAATCCCCATAGATGAGCATAAGTGGGCTAGGATCACCACCCACATATACCCCGCATCCAGAAATGCTTGTTTTGAACTAATTAACCTCTAGATATATCATAGAGCCTACCTTACCCGCAAAAGATAGCAAAAATGTTTAACAGGAGAAGACTGCCCCAGATGCCCAGAACCAGTGGCAGGGTTACAGCACATGTTATGGAATTGCCCACGAGTAAAGCCTTATTGGGAAGAGATATTTAAACATCTATCTGTAGCCACAGAGAGAAAACTGACACCGTCCCCCTTAATAGCGCTATTAGGGGATTTCCCTCGCCCTTCAGTTAAAAAAACAACAAATAAATCTATTGATCTTGCACTAATTCTGGCTAAAAGGGAAATTACATCCCATTGGAAAGATGTGGGGGGCCCTCAGATTCAAAGATGGCAAGACGCAATGATAAAATGGGCAGAAGCTGAGGGAACTATACTACACCAAGAAGCAGCGCAAGGAAGAAGATCAAAGGACGTATCAAGTCAATGGATACAATATTAGACTGTTTGAAACACCCAGAGAATCTAATGCTAGAGGATTCAAGAACAACATCAGAATCCGATATGGAAGACACCTCTACCGCATAAACATACAAATACTAGCAAATGTAAAGGACAGGTTCACCATATTTAAACTGTCGTGATTAATGGAAAATAACATGGTTGGATGGAAGTGCATGTTGGGGGGTGGGGGAGATTAATGTTAAAAAGTGTTAATATGAAAATGTTGTGTTAATCATTATAATGTGGTGAAAAATAAAAGATATTTAAAAAAAAGTGTACTGGTGGCCAGCCATGCAAGCTGAAGTAGATTTGTTGGTTTAAACATGCAGCGCATGCGTTTGGATATCTTGAGGCTTTGCTTTTCAATAGACTTAGTAAAGAGTTTTAGAGTATTCTTTTCATCACAGACTATTTTCAAAGTGGTTTTGTAAATGAGCCTTCTACCGACAAGGTTCTGGGCCTCCCTCTGGTCCCTGTAACATCGAAGGGGCAGGGTATACATCTGGAAGTTTTGGAGGTTTCCCCAAAAATAACTCCACCATACCATCCAAAGGGTAATGGGCATGTGGGAAGAATTGACTGCATTTTTTAAGATTGCCTACAATGGGCCACTGAAAATAAATATATCATCTATGATACCCTGCAGACTATGCTGGGGAGCACAGGACTCTACTTCTGTTCCATGACATACAAGACATTTTTTTTTCCATTTACATGGAAGAGTAAATCCTCCCTCAATGCCCAGCTTGGATTTCTGCTACACAAGAGGGAAGAGTGGTTTGAGTGAAAATGAAAGGAAATAAACAAGTGAATACAGAAATAAAAAATAGCCCTCTAAAGAACAAGAAGTACACAAAGTTTGTGACACACCAAAAACTTCAAGCTGGGTGACTCAGTCATAAATCAGAATACCTATATAACATACAAGAGGATGATTCCAAGTTTCGGGAACCCTTTTTGGGTTAATAAAAATAGGGACAAACCTGGTTCACAACAAGATTAAGTGGTGGAACTGTCATAGGGTGCGCAGAGCTCAAAGAATGCAGTGACAAGTGGTATGATTTTGTGGATGCCAGGTGTGATCAGAACCAAACTGAACAAGAGGCAAATGATGAGTGTGTGTCTGACTTTAACATTGGCCAGGAGCTCCCCTTCAGGGTCCCATTCATTTGTTAATGAGTTATCAATCAATTCTCATCCTAGTGTGGTACAACACAGGGCACATTCACAAATCTCCAGTTCCCACTCTGGAAAGAGTTGTCAAACCCAGGTTCCTGGAATATGTGAAGAGATACTTGGAGGGTAATAAAGATTCAGTCGCCTTGGCACAGAGCTTTAGGGTGTCTGAAAAACAGTTGTACGTAGCCTCTTAAAGGGGGTCCGACCTGGCTAAATGGAGGCTTACAGACTCAACACCAGATGGAAGCCCTAATTAGGTACCTGACCTCCACTTACTCTTCTTCTCCGACCTTTCACTGGTAGCTCCTGTCAGCTAAATATCAGCTGAACACATGTACATCAGAGGCAGAGAAATGCATTTCTGCACATGACTGAACCATTACTAACAGGGTGAAAACGCGGGCCAGCTACCGGCCTACCAACTCCTTCAACAGGACTCTTCTAGAGGGATCCATGCCATCCTCGCTCCGGATGGTCACCTTGTAATCCACCCAACAGCAATACTACAGGAATTCCAGAAATACTAAGAGAATCTCTCACCGCTGTCACACTTACAACCCTGGATGCTGAGACCTTGTTTTTTTTAGCACCTCAAACTGCCGAAGCTGACCATCCCCACCCAAATTGCACACAGAGGGAGTGATCACTGCAACGGAGCACCATGGAGATTTATGCCATGCCCACCGGGAAGCCATGGAGAAGACAGTTTCAAGATGGAGTTTTGCAAAACCACTAGACCTCAAACCATCCCTATACTCACCTTGGTCTACAAGGAGGTCCAAGATAGTGGACACCTCTCTCGTGATTTCCTCAGGGTTAGAATATCTGCTGTGAAAAGGACCACACCAGGTTGCCTCAGTTATCAGTTGATCTCATTGATAAACGCTGTCTTTAGGATACTGGCCAAGGTTTTGGCGATGAGCTTTAATAAATTCATCATGGCCCACATGCATCCTTCACAGGAGGGCTTTGTTCCCCGTCAACCACATGCGCACTCTCACCCACATCATTTGCAGGTAAGAGATGATATGAATGAAGAGGTCCTCTCCCTGGACGCTGAAAAGGCCTTCAGCCGCATTGTCTCGGGCTTCCTATTTAGGACCATAGTATGGATGGGCATAGGCCACAACTTTGTCATCCTTAACAAAGGCATGTATCATGATCCAACGGAGTGTTGCCTGTGGAGGGCTCCCCTTCCCGCATTATACCATTCACCACGGTACTAAGCAGGGATGCCCCATCCCCGTTGCCATTCCATCTATCGCTGGAACCTCCAGTGGCTACTAAATGCTCTAACAACAGCATTATGGCCATTAACATGACAGTGGGAGAAGTCAAGGCCTTTTATTGCGCAGATGACATTCTCTTAACACTTTCCTACCCATCAGAATCAGCAACCTCTCTGATGTCCCAACTGGACGACTCCTCCCAGTTATCTGGAAATGTATTAAACTGGTCCAAATGCGAGGCTCTATTCCTGACGACCACCAATCTGAGAGCCTCTCTAGACACCCTAACCTTTAAGCAGCCACAGAAAAAACGGAAATATCTTCGGAAATATCTTGGGATATACATCAATCAGGGTCTGCAAGATATGGCTTCAGACAATGTTGAATCGTTCATGGACCAGCTGGCCAATTCCTTCCATATAGGCACCTTATTATGGCGATCAGCTTATTTGGGGTGGGGTGGGGTGGGGGGGGGGGGAATAGATACTGAGCCTCCCACTCATTTATTAGCTCAAATATTTTTCTGCAACTGGATCTGGGGTGCAGATCTCCTGGCTAGTTAAAGCAACCTTGCAATGGACTTTTTGTCAAACCTTTGCAGCAACTTGGGAAATGTGGGTCACCCTGTTACCCAGAAGGAGTGGGAGGGGTTTCTCTCACATCGCCAGAAACTTTCTGGTAATGCTATATTCCAGTATACTCAACATAATATCTTTCACTGGGCTTACAGACTACTGCGAGATTTCAGAAAATATACACTTCCACTAGCTTGTGGTGTCCTAGCTACCACGTACAGATATTAAACATATGTTTTGGAAATGCCACACAGTGAACGCATTATCAAGAGAGCTCCTCTGTGTTGACTGCCCTAACAGAACATCCTGAGTTATGTACCCTGTAGTGCTGCATACTACGGTTATATAAAAACACCACACATCTGCAAGGCTGTGAGCAGAATTTTGGACTTGGCCCTCCTCCTAGTCACACTCTCTATTACAATGAAACAGAAGGCCCTTTCCTTATCTTGTGAATCCCAATGGCATGATAAAGTGGATCGCTGGGCCAAAGTGGAGGCAGCCTTGTTACATAAAGAGAAGGCAAGGGGACTGAGCAAGTGTCTAGCTACCGCTGTATGAGATGAACTGACATCTTTAATGAAGGCACAAGGGACAACAACCTGCTTGAAGGTTTCACCCCTTTGCCTCTGCAAAGACACAAAGGATTACCCTCTGTTACACATGGTGAATAGTAAAACTCCCACCTCACCATAATGTTCCTGGAGAATCCTGGATTCACCTCCTGACTAGTTTCAACATCTCACACTCGTCACTTAACCAGGCTTGTCATTGTGTAATATTGTTATATATAGTTCTCTCTTCTTTCTTTTGTCTACTTTGCAACAAAAGGCTACTGATGTGTTTATCTTGAGCCTTTCCTATATTTATATGATGTCCATTGTGTCACTTTTGTACTTATAAACATCTAAATCTGAATAAAATAGTTAAGAGAGCTAGGATTATGCACAACAAGCTCAAACAGTAACGGAAAAGGCCCGTGATGTACAATATATAACGGCAGAAGCGACTGGAAAAACACTCAGTAATGGCCCAAGCTTAAACTGTATCAAATTATAAAGTAAAAACTAAATTCAATATGGAAACACCGCATGTGGTCACTCTTAATACCTCAATTTGTGAATTGTAGTCTGCGCTGTATTTTGTTTTATCTTGGTTAACTCAAACTAAAGAAAAAAAAAAAAGAACTATGGTAACTTGCTCCTAGTAAAAACTTTAAACGTCCTTGTTATATTTGCCACCTTCCTCAAACTACACCCTCTTTCCTGGCTATATTGTCAAAAGCCTTCCACTGCTATTCAGAAACCTTCTATGATCCACCTAATCCAGCTCACATTCTTATAGATCAAATATAATATTCAGAGTTGAAACGAATGAAAAACATATGGACAGCCGAATGATAAACAATTTATCCCCAACCCCTAGCATCCCCCCCACCCAAAAAAAAACTCCTTTTTTACCTGCCTGATGAAACACTGAAACCGCAACCTACAAGGTAGAGAACTCGATTTGAGAGAATGGTTCGGAACAGCTTTTGCATTTTTGTAATTTTTATGTATTTGGATATGAGAAAATTACCAGATCACAGAAAACTTGCTTCAGCTTAACTGACCTATTGTTTTCCTATAACAATTAACAATTGTTTGGGATGGATAAAACTGCCTAAGAGCCTTTTAAACGTCAAGGAGCAATGTGGCAAGCCCATTGTGATTTTCTTACCAGTACACCATGCTGTCAAACCAGTACACAGAGCAGTTGGGAATCTTAGAGAACGGGTCTCATGAGCTAACCGTAGGTTGGGAAATACCCACATATGCCAACAGTGGCACATTGCACCTAAGAAATGTGGCAAAAACAGACAGACAGCAGAACACATTGTCTGGCTCAAGCCACAATACCATGTTAATCAACAAAATCCAACAAACTACCCCACCACAGTACTTCAAGTAGAATCCTTGGGCTTTGTGTTATAATGAACTTCCACCACAAGGTAGAGTTGCCCAGAAAAAGTTAAATCTGCATTCACTTTGTTACACATTCTGAGGAGCATTATATTTCCAAAGCATCATTCACACTTTGTTTATTTGTCAACACCCCTACTGACTTATAACCGACTACCCCAAATGCTGTTGCAGCAGGCCTCCTAGTATTCATTCACACCACAAAAAGTCACACTTATCTTAACAGAACCTCTGGGCAGAGTTAAGATGATGCAGTCAACTATTCTAAGGTTAAGAACAGTACCCTAGTTACCTAAAGCCAGAATACTATATAAAACTACTTATTGGAGCAAATTTCACAAAGCTCATCGTCTTAGACCATAGGAGTATCGCTGGTAAAGAGATCAGCCAAATTATCAAGCAATGGAATGGCAATCTGCAGACATTAGTTACAACTTCCCCTTTTCCCACTTACTCATCAATTCCTTCGACACAGACTTTTCCATCAATAAGAAATGCTCTCACCCCTCCCCTTGTTTACCATCTTGTCATTTTGACACCTTCAACAAAAAGTGTTTTCGTATTCCCTGCTCTGTGTAAGTGAACCGAATATTTGGCACCTTTGACATTTATTTTATTCTTTGCATACTTGTAAAGCACATGGCTACCCGTGTGCTTCCCAGCGCTGGCTGAACCGAGATGTTGCACTGGAGCCGACGGGGGTCAAGTGCACAGGTTATAGTTATTTGGAAAAGAGCCAGGACCTGAGCTGTTTCCTAAATAATACCTCCTTGTCTAGGCTTCTTAATTCTAAGGGCAGTGAATTCCACTGTTAAGGGATGAGATCAAACTGTACAGATAGGTGTATGCATCAATCACAATTTATATCTGGGCAGTCTCTTCAGACAGTTGAGAGTCCTTTGGAAGGATAATTCTGCAGAATTTAAGGCTGAGAGCGATTTTGAAGTTACTGAAAGCAGCTATGCATGGCGTTTCACAATTGAACACATTTAGCCAGACATACTAACACCCGAGTGATGGTGGCCATAGTGGATGTTTACTAAGGAATGATAATTCTGATGATAGGTTTCGTAAGCAGGATAAAATAAATAACTCTCCAGTAAGCTGGAGTTCAGCTACACTGTGTTGCAAGGTGTTCACCATACTAAGGTTATCCCAACTAAAGCCCTCTATTACGATTCTAAAGTAGTCAGAAGGACAGGGCTAGAACATTTTAAGTCCTCATAGAGCAAGACAGGCCTGGATAAGTAAGATCACTAAAACCACCCAAGCCACCTAATCTCCACACAAACCAGGCCCTCTGTGCCTACTGAAAGTAAATAGACCAATACATCCTCCAATGTTTAGCATATGGTAACGTCGAGCTTTTAGATACTGTTATTTAGTGTCATTTACAGACAACTCAGAGTATACACTTGTTAGGTACTGGAAAATAATCAGTTGTTCCATACACACTACTAGTGCTCTGAAGTGTCTGTAAAGAGAAACTGTGTTGACTCTAGGATCATCATAATTATTTAATTTGTTTTTGGCCGTGGAAGATGCTGGTGGTTCTTCCACTCCAATATTTGTTGCATTTTGGTACTTCACGTGCTTATTCATATTGGGATAAAAAGAAAAACCACAAGCCTAAAGGAGAGACATGTGCATGAACTGTTAAAGAAAACTTCAAAGCTCGTAACTCTTGAATTCAACAAGTAACGCCATTCCGGTGTCTCTGAGGCACTGCGATTCTTTGTCATATATCTGGACTATATACATTTTTTTGAGGCAGGTTTCTATTGATGTACTCCCTCTCATCAGCCTCTCTCAGGAGGCTCATCCAAAAATTAAAGATTTTGTCATGTTCCACAATGCATTGCATATCTTGGCTATATTTAACTCACCATAACATTAAAGTTTTCTCCCAGCTACCAGAGAGCATCACTGGACTGGGAAAGTAATCTCCCCAAATGAAAAGGCTAGTGCAGCCTTTTGCCACTGCAACCATCTTAAATGAGGTGACTTCACTCGCAATCCAATAGGGTTCACTTTTTAACCGCATTTTATATGAACTGCAAACTAAGCCACTTCATGGCAACATCACATCAAAGCGTTCAAATTCTGTATCAGGAACAGAGGATCAGATTATGCATGCATATCTTTCTTCACAGTATTTTCTCAGCAGCCAATCAAAAACAGCACTAACAGTACCACAGGGCCATACTTTCCATGAGTCCTGGCAAACACTTTACACAGCAAAAATAAACAGTCCACCAATTAGCTTTGACCTCCTTTCACAAAAAAAAAAAAATGCTTTAAGAAAAGGTCCTACCTCTTTCTTCACTGCTCAGTCAGTTAAGTACCCTTCCTTGCTGACTATATATACATATGCATATATCAATAAAATGGGCATACTGCTGTGTGTATTTAGTTATTGTTCTGTCTATATATTGTTCTATCAGCTCTGGTGCCATTTGGTGTGGTGCAAATAACATTCTGAGTTTATTTCTGTGCTCTGCATTTTCCTCAGTTCTTGGAGGTTTCACCTCTCCTCTTACCAGATGGTGGCTTAGCATTCCCCAACAGCTGTGTGCGGGACTTGAGGTGGCTTTTGGCACCTGCCAAGAGCAAGATGTTGTTTCCTGGGCTGCACTGCAGCGAAGAGGTGTGCAGGATGGACTGCCACTCAAAGCAGTGAGGAAGTGGCGCAACTAGTGGGCGCACATTAACAAGCGGCTCCTCCCAATTCCAGATGGCTTGGTATTCGGCTACAGGCCCTTACTGTATCAGTTAGGTCTAGAGTTAGGTATTAAAAGAAACCAGGAACCCAGATGATATACTTCATGACCAGAAAGGTAGCCCCCAGCAGGAACTGTCTTTCTGACCATAATTTTCCCTGCCCTGGTCCACTGGTTTGCTCAGTTTGGGTTTCAGATTGATATATTTGATGAGCGGGGATCAACACAGAATTACCTTCCTGGGTCTTCTCTGCCCACTGGGCTTTCAAACAGATACTCTGGACAAAGGTGATTCCATCAGATATTGGTTGTCTGTTTCTTCTGGCTAGTTTTAAAGATCAAAAGCGACCCAGATCAATATGGCACTACTCTAATGGGCATTACACAGTGAACAGCATTTCCTCTCTTTGGATGAGGAGTTTGTGGATGCTACTGCTGCATCCCTACAGAGGGCTGTCTCTAATGCCTTGGAACCTCTGGAAAAGCAAGTTATGCGGTTGGCTGCCCAGATTAGTATGAACCTGAGGACTCAGAAGATTAACCTGGTCCAAGTAGACCTTGGTGACTGGAAGGTGGCCCCAAATGCCCACGTTAATCGCAGATCCTGAGAAGTAGGAGATGGTGGACAATACTCACATGGGAGGTTGAATCCCCATGAAAGTTACCACCCACACTCAGCAGATTATTCTCCAGTGCCAAAGGTGCAAAATATGTTGAGAGAAGGATCAGAAAATTTCTGGACAAGATGAGGGGCAGAGTGTCCTCGTCCAATTTTAGCAGGGAGGTAGCCCACACCCCAGAAACCGATGTGAAAATGGCCCATTTCATGACAAAATGTAGTAAATACCTTACGAAGGGCAGTGATCTGTCCTGGAAGGCGTGCCTACACAAACGCCTGACCAAAATCTTAAATATGGCAGTGGTAGTAAAGAATACTGGCAACTTGATTTCTACTGACTTACCATTAGGATGGGCACAGTGTGCCATATGTTTTTTTAGGTAACACAAATTGTGCCCTCTCAACAGAGAGGACCGGTTCTTTCAATTAAGATACATCCCAAGTTAGGGAATTGATAACTACCAAAGCCGGTGAAGTTGCCAATGGTGGCCCCTTTGGGAACCCTTTTATTAAACAGTTAAGTAGGTTTGTTACCAACTTCTCACTTGATGAGACGCAGCAGTCCATCAAAAGGTCTTTAGCACAAAGATTTTTGGAGGGACCGGTAGAGACACAAAGCGATCCACTGGCCACAAGCCAATTCCTGCCCCCAAAACGTTTTGGGGACACAAACATTAACAGTGGCAAGACCACAGGTAATTTGGTGGTTGCTTGTCTACCAGAGGCAGAAATGGACCTGGAGGATTCTGTGGCACATCAAATGACCAAGGCAGAGTTTCCAATAAGGAATATCCCCTGTTCCCTACCAAAGGTGGATGGCAAGCTGGTACTTTGTCATCCCAAATGGATGGAGGTCACAAGGGATGCTTGGGTGTTCCAGACTGTGGCAAGTTTGCATTAGAGTTTTACTGACCTCCATTACAAGGACAAAGACCCAACTCACTATTTTCAGAAAAAGAGTCCTTACTGATAGATCAATGAGTGTAGGACATGCTACTCAAAGCTGTGATTATCCAGACTGTTCTTCATCCGACAGACTTCCTCAGCGATCTACAGGGTTTCAACAAACAGTTGGTGTATAACCATTTCACAATGGGGGAAGATACACCTCATGTGGGATGTCTGGATTTAAGAGCCGTCTGTCTACTTCACCATTCCCATATTTCTCCCCACAGGGGTTTTCTGCAATTTGAGTGGCAACATCAGATATGAGTTTATAGACGTCTTCTGACTTTCCTCCATTCCCTGATGTTTCAACAAACTGATAAAACTAGTGATGGGAATCCTGCATTCCAGGGTGGTTAGAATTATTATCTATCTGGGTGATATTCTCTTCATGGCAGAATATCCAGGTCGAATGTGCCACGCTCTGGCTCATTCTCTTACAGGAGCTGGGCTTTGTTATCAATACGCAAAAGTCATTGTGTGCTCCTACACAGAACATCGTTTTGCTGTGGTTTCTCGTAAACGTGGTTCAGAAGACCTTGTGACTCCCAAAAAGAAAGATGCCATTAATTCACAAAGAACTGGTGAAGTCTCTGACCCGGGAGACAGTCTCTGAGACACTTGGTCAGGATAGTAGGACTGTTAGCTTCATCAGGCAATTTTCCCAGGACCACTGCACTATCGGGTCCTGCAACGTTTCGAGGCAGTCCTTGTGCGCCATGGTTTAACTAATGCTGCAAAGGTCACGCATTCTTGCCGAGCCAGCAAGGAGCTGCAATGGCGGCTCGAGCACAGGAAGCAGTGGAATTGCAGGACAATTTTTACTTCCAGACCATGTAAGAGTCAGATTTGAGCAGAGTGGGCTGGGGATCCCAATGCAGAGACATAAGTCCTGGAGTTCAGTGGTTGACACAGGAGAGCCAGTTGCACATAAACTGTCAAACTTCTAGCAGGCTCTTTTGCTGTCCCAAAAAAAGAGAGTTTCTTGTGCTGCTGAAAACAGATGATATATGGTCAGTCTGATACATAACCCGTCGGGGGAGTAATGTGGCAGAAAGCACTGGCAGACTCGGCCAGGGACTTTTGGCATTTTTGACTGGAAAACAAAATCTGTCACAGCAGAGTACCTTCCAAGGAGGCTTAACACCACTGCAGATTGAAACTCTAGATACCCAAGAATGGCAGTGCTTGGAAATTGGATCCTTTGGTGTTCAACGATCTCATGCAGCGGTAGGGCCACGTGAAGTGGACTTTTTCACCTCCAGACTGCACACTCAATTCTCAAGGTTCTTCAGCTGAACGCTAGACCCGATGGTGGAAGTGACAGGCATGTTTCTCCAGGACTGGAGTCCAGTACAGGGGTATGAGTTTCCCCCGGTTTTCGCTGAGACCCACGCTGACAGCCCAGGTAAGGAGGCAGCAGGTGAACCATTCTATTAGGGGAATCAGTTGGAAGACATCCTTCAGTAGCTGACTGGTTGACTCCACATTTAAGAAATTTTATTTCAAACCTGTAATGGGAGTAGCATCTTTGGATGTCAGTAAGCTTCGAACTTGCGTAATCTGAACCTTAGGTTCTGCCACCGAATTTAAAATGTCCTAGCTATTATGAAGGAAAGTTTCAATTCTATTAAGGACTAGGAGGCGAGGATCATCCCACCCAACAGTATGCTACCAGATGTGGCCAGCCCCGTGGATATCCATTTGGTATAAAGTATCATGATTGCAGTATTTCATACATTTAAACAGTTGATGTATGGTTGGCTTAATACACGCTCTTCGCATAGTTTTTGTTTAGGCTATAATTTTATGCGTGCTAGATTTTTCTCACGTTTTATCCTTTTTTTCAGGAGCAGAACAAGACTACAGTACTGATGGAGTTACTGTCTGCTGAGCCAGGGTTCATGGTAAATTTAGTCCAGTGGTGCTCTTAATGTTTTTTGGTTGGCTGCTGAAAAAATAAGAAAGGGAGAAAGATATGCATGTATAATCCATGATTCTGAGTACTTAGAAGTGAAACTTTCCCTCACAATAACTAGGAAAATTTGATATGCAGCTACAACCTTCAAGGTAGGGAATCTCCAGAAGGCAATGCTGCTGCTGGCAAAACAGTCACTAACAGTAATTTATATCAATGAGTACAGGTAGTTAATTTTAGGAACGTCATAGGAAACTGTATACCACTACATATCCAGTACTGCGCATGGTGGCTTCACCTTGAATGCACTTCAATTGATGTACCTAAGCAGTTGAATATAAAAACTGCTGACCCATGAAATCAACAGTCAGTTACCTCACATTGCTGATTTCGAATAGTTTTTTGGTGATTATATCTTCACTGATCAACAGAAAGCTGTCTCTTCTCAGACATACAAACTACTTGAATTCACACACAACTAAATATTAAATGTACAATTAAATCCACATACATGAAAAAACAGATCATTCTAACCTCCCGGAAACTAGTTATCTCTGTAATGAGTGCGCTGGATTAAACCATAAAAAGTACCTGCTCATTGTGTTTGTCTCAAAGTACAGAATGAAATCCCATTCCTTTTATGTTTGTCAGGGTGTTACACCACGGTCCTACTGTAACTGACACTAAGCCTACATTAAGAAGGTTTCAACCAGTTATGAACATGAAACTACTTCACAAGCAGTCAAACATCTGCTGCAAATCAAATATACTTAACAGGAAGAACGACAAATAGGAAAGAGCCAAAGCCTCTGGATTACCTCACATTTTAACCTAAACCATGAGAGCACAAAGTACACCACTTTTACACTGTCCATGAATGTAGCAAGGAAAAGCAGTCCAAGGCTGTCTCAAGAAGATGTTGAGTTTAAGAATCACAACTTCAGAAATCACACACCACTAAATAAATAAGCCAGTGGCTTCACTTTTGAAAAGTTATTTTACCTAGACACAACATACTATACAAGTTCAAATGTACACAAATAAATATAGGCACCCCCTCAATCTAGAAACCTTCTCAGAGTGGTCTCTGTGTTAAATAACTTAAAGCCACTTCCTATGGTGTTCCTATAGTGCAAAATGTAAAGACCCATCCTACTGCATTTGTCATAGCTCCTAATATAAAAAACCAACCTCCTACTGTACTTGTCAGAGTACATAATAAATCCCATTCCTTGTGTTTCTGTCATGGGGTTACACCAAGCATGGCCCCCTTTCACTTGCATTTGACATAAGGTCTATATAATAGATCTGTTATGAGCAATTGAAACACCCCAAAGATGGAACCACAGTAGCTGTCCAATTAGATGTCTGTACATATTATGATCAGCCTAGAGGCAGAGAAAAACCCCTTCTCTCAATATTGCTTCTTAAATATATTTTTCTGGTCTTTTTATGAGTTCTGTTGGGAAGCTTCAGTTCATCTAATCAAACATAAAAAGTGATAATTCTGAAAAAGTATTGCAGCTTCTGACAGAACAGCTCTCTTAAAAGCACATAACAATAGATTACCCACTGGATCTTTATGTGGTATCCTTCCATAAACAGAAGGTTCGGAGGCATACAAAAGCAGCATGAAGAGTCTGAAAATACCAGGAAGTAAAATACAAATAAATTCTAGTTGAAAAAAGTACCAAAGAAGACACCAAGGTGCTCAACAACTGCAGAACACGCCACAGGAGCAAATAATGTTTACCATTATTGCACTCAGGTTTAGAGAAAAGCTACTATAACATGGCTGACAAAAGGAGAGCTAATGTTTCCTGTGAGCCTGGTTGGAAAAAGTGGATAGCTAGGTAGTACACTACATGAGGCTGTGACTCTGGGTGAAGCTGCAACAGCCAGGATCACAGTAAAAACTACAGTTAAAGGAGCCCAGACCAATTCCAACAAATTATTTTTACGATCCAAACAAATTCACACCCCACACTGCTGAAAGTTAAGGACTGCACTCCATGTAGTGCGTATTTTGAGATTAGAACAAATAACGTTTCTGAAGACATCAAGGCCAATCATTCTCTGATCAGAAAGTAAACTGACACACTAGTACACAGTGAAATCACAGACAAACCCATAAAATCGGAGAAGACTGACATAGTCAAAGAAGCACTTAAGTTGAGGAGAAACCAAATGATTCTTAAGGCAAGCCTTGTTGCACTAATAATGTATTCCGGACCTCAGAGAACAGACAGAAATTAAAAAATGGAAGGATACCTCCATAAACATACCTCAATTTGTGAACCAAAGTAACCTTGGCATCGGATAGAACTCATGGTTCGCTAGGTTTTTGCACCAATCGTAGAAAACCTCAGCAGCCAATCATTTCACGTCTCAAAGTAGCTCAGCAGAAAACAGATTGAATGGCTACAACTATTATAGACTAAGTTTCACTGCAGCAATTCAGAGGTGAGACTATTTCGATGAGACTATCAAACAATCTCTTAAAAAAAACACACAAAAAAACAAACAAAAAACAACAACAACAAAAAAAACACAACAGAGTGGCATATTTAATGAAGCATGTTATGAGTGGAGGCGCAACACTTCAGAACTGAGGGGAGTTATAATATCTGCTGATAAATTAGAGAACCAGAACCAGACACCATTCTACACAGAGAAGACATTCTACAGAAAGAATAACCTTTCTTGCAACTACGTGACAGTTTGTCAACATAACAAATGAGGTCTTGTTAAGTGTCCACTAGTCAGCGGTGTCAAGTGGTAAAACTGTTATTTCACAGTCACTAACTTCATTTTTAAAATTGTAAACACTGAAAATGGTCTAGAGATTGTTATAGCAATATAAATATTTTAATGTGCAATAGGTGAGGTAGACTGCCCTGTCGATTCACCCAACTACTGCCACAAACTGTACAGTATATCACTGCAAACTGCATGCTGGGGAAGACTGCTACCCGTCGTAGATTTTCAGTGCATGGTAGGTAGGTTGGAAGACTCAACTTAATAGCTCATTTGAAAAATGCACTCTAAAAAGAGTTGTTAAACCTTATAATTACTCGTTTAATGTTGGTAGGTTCTGTCCAATCATAAACCAGCAAGTTACCTGAAACCAAGCAGAAGGACTAGAGACCATTTATAAGCAGTCGATTCAGCTTTGCATGTTTCTTCTATGCATGCATGGGTGTCATATACAGCACGTCTGCATTTATGCTTACCCTCCAGTTTGAATAAGCATTGGGAAAGACAATGGACCGCACTTTTGGGACCTACTGGCTTTTTCAATGTTTTTAGCTGTGATGTCCAGCAACCCTAATTGCTTCCTAGCACGACTAAATTAAAAAATAGCCTCTCCCATCATTTTGCAAGCACACGCATCATGCATGTTTAGAAGATGATGACGCTGCTTTTTTTGATTATTTTTGCCAATAAAATCAAGAACAACAAAACATTTTTTTGCAAAAGCGAGTGTGTGTAATCAACATGGGCAGGGGGCGCAAAAGCAACAGGATGGTAAAGTTAGCCAGGAGAAACAGCACAGGGGTGGTGCACACACTCCACAGGGCCCAGGTGGGGTTTCGAGCAGCACAGGAAACCTGAGGCAACATAGAAGGCTCAGGTGAAAGAGTAAACAGGAGACAAACCTGGAGCACAGTGGGCCTGAGAGAAAAACTAAAAAACAGAAAGAACAATTTGAACCAGGGAGGGATTAGATGCCCAAAGTCAAGGAAAGATGGGCAATAAGAGCACAGAAGGGAATGCATATAATGGAGAGCATGCAATAAACATGCACTGAGGCGAGAGAGCTGCATCACAGGGAATAGAAGCACACTAGGAAGCCAGCTGGAAGAGAAGTACTCTCGGAGATTGCTTAAAGAAAAAAAAAGTGTCTGAAAAAGTGAGCAATGTAAAGACACTGGAGTGCAGCCATACTCTAGAAGAGGGGCAAACACAAGAAGGGGGGAGGAAACATCACACTATCAAATTATAAACAAGCAAATGAGTGACAATGATGCAAACAAACAGTAATGATTGGACTGTAATCTAACTGGGCGCTAACAATATGTCTCACAGCAGAAATTGCATGCCCTGCCTTGTAGACTGGATCTATTCAAAAGAGGAAGCAGACTGATGAGAGCTCTTGATCAGTGGCAGATGAAACGGCAGGAGGGTGTTGATGAGTGAATAGCTACTAAAGACTGAGTGACAGTCTCAATCACTCGCATCTTGGTGATGTCCTACCCTTATCTTGAGGACAGGATTCAAAGAAACTGAGAATAAGAAAAAGAATCCGCAATATATAACTGCTTAACGTGCCCGGAGTGTCTGTAAAATAAACACACACTTTGTTTAAAATCACATGTTCCATCTTTCAGTGTTTTCAATTTTGTTAGGTAGTTTCTTAAATCTTTAAATCCAGTTGTAAAGATCGACAGCTTAATGTTTTTGTGTGCAGCTAGGAAGAGATTTACTAACATAGGAATTATTTGAGCCCTTACCTGTTCCTTTAAATTAATCTGTTTGTGGGATGGGGGTTGTGAACGTGAAACAAAGACTCCCAATTGAAGTTTAAAAATATCTCCTTTTGGGTTTTTAAAATGATGCTGTGGGCAGCTTGTCCAAGCTGCAAGTACATGTCATCTTCTTTAGTTAATGGGTTTCACACAGTTCACGAATGTGTCTTAGGCTAACCGTGGCCAGGGTTCTTTCTACCAACCCAAAGTATCAGTGCGACAATTGTGATCAGTAGTCTTTTATTAGAGAGCTCAGGCTATGCTGTGGTTTATTGTTAAGACAGTTGGGCGCTGTTTGGGATGGAACTAAGATGACCTATCTTTAAACATGTTAAAGGCCCAACAAAGCCACCATCTTGTCTAAGACACAGACGCCAGCCTGGGTTCTATTAAAAAGAGCGACGTGGAAGCGGCTTCAATTTTGTCCACAACTGAAGCCTTTTAGCTGGCTTCCCTCTGCTTTCAAAACACAGAAACTGAATTAGATATCTTGCAAGGCGTGGACAAGTTTTTAAAATTTCCAAAGTAAGCCATTTTGACTGGAAAACTACTTAGCCATAGAAATAACTAATTATTTGTCTAGCCAATGTTGAATTAGTGGACTCATCACTTTGATCAACATATTGCTGCCAGAAGCCTGTAAAGGGGGCACACCCCTGGCTTCAGTGCTATGACAGAGCTTCTGTATATTACATTTCATTGTACACAAGCATTAAACGCTTACTTAATTTACAATGGACACTTCTCTTGGTGCCAGGCTGATTTTTATAAACACAAATTTAAGTGGACTACGGCAAGTAAAATAGTTTGATTTAGTGAAGTTGAATATTTGTATACAGCTTGACTGCGCTGAGGAGCTTTTACACCTTTCCTCAATTGTTTGTATTTCTTTTTGTTCTTTTTAAGAAAACTATTTAGAAGAAGGCTGTGCAGCATCTTTCATCTTTAGTACACCTGGAATTAAACAACGATTTGTTTTAGATTTGGTACAGACGAGTATTGCCGGTTTTAATGGAGTGCCAATAGAACAGTCAGATTGTTAGATATAAACAGAGGCCTAGAAAAAATAGTGACGGATAATCTAGACCCTCAGATTAATAATATGAAACGAGATTTTGAGAAATGGAAACAACTAGGATTTTCTATGTGGGGCAGAGTGCAAGCAGTACGATGGTGACCCTCCAGAGATTCCTCTATGTCTTAGGCATGCTTCCCCTACATATACCATTAATCCTTCTCCGAGAGATCGACCGCAATATTCGTGCCTTTGTTTGGGGATCCATGCGCCCACGACTGCCTAGAGCCACACTGCTAGCCCGGCGTGAATTTGGAGGTTTGAACCTCCCTTCTGTAGAACATTATTCCTCTGTGTTACACCTTTGGGGCAATAGAGGGTTCCAGATAGAGGGTAAGACTATTCATTGGAGAGACTGGTATCTAAAAGGCATCATGAGGATAGATCAACTCATCTCTGGAGACAGTTGGAAGACGTTTAGAGAACTTCGGGATGAATTTTATCTCCCCGAATACTATAAATGGCAATACATACAATTGCGACACTGTCTAGTACAACGGCTGGGATGCTCCCCGACGACTCGTACACTCCCTCATACTTCAATATTTGGAAACATGGAGCCAATTAAAAGGGGCTGTATCGGGATTACAGGCGGTGTTGAACCGACATCTTTTCTCACTGCCACTACACAACTCCCTTAAGGCTAGAGATCGTGGAGCACAGGAGGCACGCCTAAAATTCTGTCTTTTCCAAAACTCTACACGACTGGTACTGGAAATTATGTGCGGCACGATTGCTGCCTCATGCGTCCTGCTGGAGATGCCCTCATACTCAATGTGACCTCACCCACATCCTGCATGATTGCACTGCCATACAACCCTTTTGGCGGGCAATAGGACTAACTCTTAAGGAGGTCTTACCCTTGCTACCAACACTCTCACCACCCCTCGTACTCTTACACGATACAGAGGAGCTCCATCACCTCTCCCGACCCCAAAGCCGATTATTGCATACTGCGCTAGCTATGGCTAAATTATGTATCCTTAGACACTGGCGGGCACCAGCTCCCCCCACCCCAGAAGAATGGATTGGCGCAATGTATCAGGCGGCCTCCCATGAGAGCCTCATATACGATTTACAGGATAAAACTGACATACTTCTACAAACATTGTCGCCCTTCCTACCCAACCCTCCGAACTGAACCTATACTACAAAGATATACAGCCATCTAATCTACGCAAACAAAAAGACCACCACCCCCCCATTACCTCACACAATATTGCCCTTCGCCACATTCTATCCCCCTTCTGTACTCCCCTGATAGAGTTGTCGCTACAGTGACACCTCAACAATGAGACTCACTTCGATTATTCCCCCATAACACAACTACATATAGCTGATTCATGGCCTCCATCCCACTGCTTCCCCACACTCCCCACTTTTACATTAACATTTCCAGTAACCTGTTACCATCATGTTCCTCCCTCTCCCCTAACACTATCATTGTTATTGTCCCCCCCTTTCCCTTTTTTATTCTTATTCTCTATTTTAATTGTTATTTTTATAATTAGTGATATTATTTAACTGTGATCATCATCATCCATTCTCTATAGGACTATTGTAATTTTCACTCTTCTCCCCAATATTATTTTATCAAATTAAATCTCCTCTGTTCGCAGAAATACCCACAATCGTAGCACTAGATTATTGTACTGACAAATCAACTCATACCGCAAAATACTTCTCCACATCTTAGGACAGAACAACCCGTCTGTCTTCAATCAACACCCTCCGCATGGAGATCGCCCAAATTTATTCCCCTCACACCATTATCTCTTGAATATTGACAATCATCTCCGTGCACCTATCCTTTTTCAGTATCCAGACCCCTCTGAGAAGGGTTATTTCTAGGGACAGACACAAATAACCATACAACAACACACCCATGTGAGAGAGACAGATTATGTTGATGAGAGATTACTAAACAAATGCAGAATACTACCACTAGCATACAGACACTGTTCTATGGCAGTATCACGGTATGGATGTCTCCAACGACTACAGCTATACCACATGCTGATGAGACTTGAAAACTCCCTGATTCTTAAATCTTCTAGATTTACTGACACAAGACCTCTATGCTAACAATACAGGCTCTCAAATGTAAATATTAATAGTGATTTCAAGTGTTTTTTCATTTGGCGTGTTCATAAACAGTGACCATGTACTGTAAAGATTGTATACCCCCTAAAAAGCGGGATTCTGTCTGTTCTGTATACCTGATCAATGATACGAAATAATAATAAAAAACTACAACACAAAAAAAGTCAGATTGTGAGTCATTCTGCTCCTGGATTACAGTTATATTGTACTGAGTTTATAACATTTAGTTATGAATTACTCCACTAAATGGCAAACTACCCTGAGTTAGACCCTATGATGTCGCCTGTCCTACTGACGTTCAGCAAACAACAACAAAAAAACAAGACAAACTCAGGGCTAGCTACCAAGGTTTCAAGCATGATGGTCACTTTCAGTGAAAACTGCATTACCGTTTTATCTACTAGTGTGCCTTCTACAGGACTTGGTTTACCACAAGCATGTTTTAACTCCTTCTGGACAGCCTGAATCTTCTACTGCAGAGCTGTACCCTGCTAGTAACATTCTCAGGAAAGTACAGCATTAAGGTAGCTCAGAGATTTAGACTGGTGTAGAGAATTTAGAATAATTTGCAGATTATATGCCCAAATCCTCAGAATGTCACTCATCATTCTGCCGTTCTAAGATTGGCAAAGTCAGTAAATTTACAGATGGTAATACCAATACGACTGGGCACCTCTTCCCTCACTCAACCCAATGCTGAATAGTATTGTTTCAGACTAAACCAATTAAAGCTTTTTATTAAACATCCGTTATATTTTTATTTTGTTACATCTATGAATATAATTCCTTCATCCCAATTATTTTCAGGGCGAAAAATTGAAATATTCCAGAGACCTGACTTACATCCCATCCGCCCGCCCAAAAAAAGTAACACAATGGGGAGCCACGCCCAACATGTTAAGGGAGTCACATGCTGAAAAGTTTTGGGAACCACTGGCCTAAGGAAAAAGTGTGTATGTAACTTCCTTGCTAAAGTTTGCCCCTTGAGAGATCCATGTTGTGAGCCCTGATTCTTAGAAAGTACAGGCTGCTTCACTACTCATGTTAATGGAACATACCAATCTCACATGGGTGAAAGGAATCCACTTAACTTGTGGTCTAGGTAGATGCAATGTAAAACATGGAGTATCACTTTATAAGCAGCCTCTGCCATATTTAAAGTACCTCATTTAGGAAAAAATGTTACCTATTGCATATGTCAAGGTTAGAAAAACAAAAAACATAAGAAAAGGTATTAAAACTGGGTCTTGTACCAAATTAAACCCTAGCAGTGTAGAACCATGTCATCCATAATACATTATTTTTTTCGATTATGGTTCAAAGAAATTACAGCAAGAGAATTTGGGAGGATGAGTAAGAAAGGTTAGGAGAACGAAAATCTACACCACCTAGAAAATTACCGAAATGCACAGAGCCAAAATAAAGTCTATGAGGCTACTGGTTAAAACTGCTAAATGTGTAACCCATGCTCTTAAATTATATTCGGAGTGTCCTTTGTTAAAGATTAAATTAAGCAGTAGATGTTAGTGGAGTGAATTAGTACTTCCATATCCAAGACTATGGCTTACATGTTTCAGCTAGTTTTCTATATGCCCATCTGGGTTACCCGGCGTTCGTCAGGATTAAACAAGATCACTTTTTTATTCCTCGGTTTAGAACATTATTACTAGTGGTTACTAGAATCTTAACGTGTCCACTCACTTATACATTTGTACAAACCCCACTGGTCTTTTCATACGACATCTGGTGATGGAGAAAAAATACTTAAGAGAAATTTGTATTGTAAATATGAGCAGCAACCCTAGTGGTCACTGTGATTCACCGCAAAACTTCACTCTGGTGTATTTTGTGCCACACAAACTAAAAGACAATTCATCATGCCAGGCTAGTAACTCTCTACCTCTTTTATGGCTCACAATGGCTAAAGAACAATGTACAAATCTTTCAGTGTTCCTGTACACCCAGAGAAGCTTGTCATGCTTGCTTGTTATATGCTCTGTAAGCAAATATTGTGTGCTGCATACATAGCTTTAAATCTACCTTTATGGAGACTACAAAAGTCCCAAAGCTGTCTGGAGACAGGCAGACTATGTAGCCACATGCTAAAGTTGTAAAAACCTGGTTACAACCAGGTAATTGACTGAAATGTCATTTAGGGAAGTTATTACAGCGTCAAGCTATTAAGGTTACTGCTGGGCTTTCGCCTATCCACGTTGCTAGCCTCTGCATCTTAGCAAGCAGAGGCCACTTCCTGCTGCGCTTCTAATTACTAAAGGGTTATGCCCATCATATGTAATAAAAAACTAACCTTAGTGGATGTTAGAATGTTTCCAGAAAGGGGTGGTCTGAGTATTGACACTTATCAGAAAGCTACTAAGAGGATTAACCTCATAAAATGGTATAGTGTTAATCCACCCCCACTACGAAAATCTGCCTTATGGACGGTTCCTGAGACTGTAAAGGAATAGTAGTAAAATTAGTAACCTCAAGAGACACGCTGAAGCTCTCAATAATAAGCTAAGGGAACAAGCCTATCCAGAATTCATCATACAGAAAACTAAGAAATGAACTACAAATAACAAGAAAGAACTCATAGAAACGTTAAAAAAACACACACAAAAAAAAACCATCAGTTGAGATGTGCAACTACATACAACAATATCAAACCAAGTATAGATAATATTAAGAACTGGAGGATTGCAAGTACGGGCAATGTCTCCTTTCGGATGCTAATGTTCTTACATAAGAGGGGTGGAAGTCTAAAGGACATAAATGCGTATACTCAAGAGTAAAAATGGATCCTTCAAGCCTGACTTTGAAGGGTTTACCAAGAATAGTGGAACATTATCTATGTGGCAATTGTAGTGTGTGTCACTTGACCAAAACCAGCCAGACCCTAGACTTGGGCCTCGCTAATGACTGGCTTAGACTGAAACATTAACAATAGTTCAACCAATGTTGCACTTGTAATTGGAGGTACTTAAGGATGAAATACCGGAAAATCAAGAGCGACATTTGTGAACACCATAGTAATCTCCACTGTAAATGCAGCACCTCCAAACATTGCTTCAAAGTGGGACAATCCGATTCAGATTTGAAATAGGTTGAGATTAAACAATTGGAAAACCCAAGTCAAGAGCTCAAATTGTCCAGAATCCTGTTCTAAAAAGAACAATGGATCTATAGATTAGCACCATTTACACATAAGACCAGTCTGAATGATACATCCCATGCGTCAGCCTGAACACAGATTAGAAGAGGGACATCTAGGAAGCACAATAAGTCCCTCTCCCCTAATAGCCACACTCTCACAATGTTAAAAGCTGGCTGGACTCTCACATATCTTCTTTACTAGGAAACCACAAAGAATGGCCATGATTACATTTCTAATGAAAAGTGGTGCACATACAAAATAACCAGAGGCTAGGGTAACCATTCATCATTTACAAATAATGAACGTATAGTCACAATTGCAAAGTAACACTTACAACTTTAATGGTAATACTACAGGGACACTAGAGTGTTGACTACCATGACAATGGATCTATATCTGTCACTAACACAAATCACTTCATGCATTTAGCTGCATTGTATCTGATTTACATGAGTATGCACTCTAATAAAACATCACAAGAGTGCAAGACAAGAGCTGAACTAAATTAGAATGAGTGACAAGCCACACTGGCACACTAAAAAGTGATATTACTGCCATGGTATTTTGGAGAGAACAATTGGTCAAGGAAGTGTCCCTTTGTGTGACTTGATCATATCACCGCCTTGTTGCACAACTCTTTAGCCATGTTGCTGAAATCAAAGAAGGACTAAAAGATTTAAATAGATAGGTGTAAAAATGTCTGCCAATGTCCAGTTGAAGGCTTTTGCCGAAACGCGTCGACATTTGGCCGGGACAGCGTGGGTGTGTTGTTCATCTTGGGCACTTATTTGATTATCATTTTTTGCATTTTTGGAAGTGCCGTCGATTTATATTTATTGTGTATTGTATGAACTTTACCAATAAATGGAGCCGACGATTTTTCAACTGAATGATTTTTGGAAATTGTGCTCATTCTCTACTCTCCACGAGCTTTTGGATATTGTGCAGCCTTTTTGTGTTTTATTTGGTTGCACCGTTCTTTGAAAATTATTTATATATATATAGCATTAGAGAGCTCACACTGCCATAGTAGTACCTAGCACATTAAAGTGAGCAGAATGCTGTAATTCACAGTGAGATCAGCCAAGTGGCACTGCACAATGCTGTAGGTTCTGTCAACAAAAATGTGAATGCCAACAAACCAATGGTTGAAGACAGCTTAGCTGAAAGCCCTTATAAGGAAGTATATTATAATAAAAACAAAAGGTATTCGCCAACACCACACAGTTTGCACAGCTGCCATTTTACTTATTTTTTTTTTTTACTTACTAGTCCAAGATGCCAGCCTTGGACTGATATATATATATATATATGTAGATATAGATATATATATATATATGTATAGATATAGATATATATATATATATATATATATAAATAAAGCACATTTTGTAAAAGGAGAGGCCAGGCAGCAAGTTACAAAAATACAGCTACGGAACTTAAAAAAAAAACTGATATATATATACACACACACACACACACACACTCCCACACCCCAATAGGCATGGGAGCAATGAAGGACAGGATGTGTGAAGAAAGGGGTGGGGGGGCATAGGAGCTGGATGCAGGAAATCAAAAACAATGAACCCCCCAAAAAAAAGGGGTGGGGGCATAGGATGGGGAAGCACAGCATAAGCCAAGAGATAAAATGCTGAACTACACACAAGGGAGAGAACAAGAAAACACTCTTAGGGAAGAAAGACTCTTAGGGAGCACTCACAGCAAAAGAAAACAAGCATTTGCAATGCAATGGGTCTCGCATTCGCATTAGTTAGAGCTGTTGGTGTTGTAAATGCATAACTGGACTTTTCTTGCCACAAGAGTTGGTCAACTGTACTGCATAATTTGGTCCTTTCTGCCACATAATTCCAGTGTCCCTGCATATAACTAAAGCACTTCCATTTACCTTTTTCCTCTATCTGCAGCAAAAAACGAAAAGATTGCCTTTTTAATTTTTTTACTTTTATTTTTTAGGGGTCCCCAACTAGGAATTCAGAGATGACCTAGAGAGAAAGAGCAGGTCGTACGGTGAGTTATGGGCAAAAATGTTTTGTAAAAGGAATGCCCAACAAACTGAGTGCAGTAAATATTGTGGTATCTTGAATGTAATGTAATGAGTGCAATGCTTAGAACAGCCACTAAAGGGCACCACCATAAAAATAACATTTGTAAGAAACATGGTCATGTAACCATCCAGTCGGCCCTTAAAAGGGCAGAACTACATGAAAACAGAATGGCAAAAAATAATACAGTGTAACCATATATGTAGCCCCTAGAGAACTTAGTGCCGTACACATTTTCAGGCCTACTGAAATACTATTACAAACAGGGCCCTTAAAACACAAACTACTCACAGCTGTAAAACAAACGTTCCAGCCATGAGAGGCGTAATAAGACTTTGAAAGGTGAGCGAGGTTATTATTTGCCCTCGCCCCCAACATTGGGTATGGACCCAGAGTTTCTCCAGACAGAAAGTGCATCGCACTGAACATTGATGGTGGTCCCACTGTCCTAGGACCACCACACAATGAGTAATGGGGAAAAGGAATGCCCTACAAAGCATTATGTGGCTATTTCAGAGCACAGAAAATATTGTAGTTCCTTTATTGTAATGCTCTGGACAGCCCCTAGAGGCCACCTTAATAAATATAGCATTTGTAGGAAATATGGTCATGTAACCATGTAGTCATCCCCTTGAGGGCATAACATGAAAACAGAATGGCAGAAAGTAAGCAGTGTAACCATACATATAGCCCCTAGAGGGCTTTTGCAATACTATTAAAAACAAGGCCCTTAAACTACTCCCAGCTACTACAACAAGCTTAAAAAGATACTGAATGGTGGGAGAGGTTACTATTTTGGGACCCCAGCCAACTTAGGGTGGGGACCCAGGGATCACCTAGACAGAAAGTGTGTCATGCTGAACGTTTTGATGATGGTCCCATTGTCGTAGGACCACAACAGGCTGAGTTATGGGGAAAAGTGTTTTGAAAAAGAAATGCCCTGCAAAGCATTATGGGGTGAGTTTGCAGGAGTGCAGTGAATATTGTAGTACTGGTTCTCCCGCTGTGCTAGGAGAACCGCTTTGAGGATTTCTGTGTTAATTTCTGTTTTAAATGCTCCAGTCTGTGTATTTTTCAACTGTTAACCTTGTGAAGTGGTCCTCATGTAAAGCACTCGTCTGATAGAGGTCGTGCTATATGAAACTTCACGTAGTCAGTCATGAAAAGCGCTCCTCAGTTCCAATTTGTGTTATATGAAACATAGGCGCTCCTCTGATCAAGTTTGCACTACATGAGCCTTTAAAAAAAAAATGGTTGTTGAATAAATCAAAAAGCCCCCCCCCCCACCAGCCTTTGCACACGCACACCACAAAAAGACAGCGGCATGCCCAAAACAAGAAAGAAAGAACGTTTGCCATGCAACTTTAAGCAAAATAAAAAAATAGTGCACCACCTTTTTGCCGATCGTGCAATAATCCAAGTAACAGGGTCAGTCTGCAAGGCGTGACAAAGCAGCCTCAAGGCGGGACAAACGTAAAGCATTTACCTACAAAATCAAGAGAATTTTGAAAGGCAGGCCCAGGAACGAATGAAAGTGATGGGCATGGTTAAAGCCTACAGAGTAAATTACATGTCAAAGAGCAGCGTTTGTGCACAGCTAAGCTTGACCTAAAAAGTAGTTCTTTGAAAGTAACCAGTGGAAGAATACAAGCCATGCAGAAAAAGTATGGTGAAGGAGCTATGCTCCATAAAAACGGCAAATAAAAGAAGAAGAGGAAGGAAAGCCACTGAATAAGCAAGCAAGCAACTGAGTGACAAAATCAACCAGTAGTATGTAATGGTTTATCCAAAGGCCACTAAGAACTGATAGTCTTCAAATGGTCTTTGATAACAGACCTCACTCAATCCTGAAACACATTTGTTGAACATAGCAAATTTTCCACTTGAAGACCCTTTGAAAGACGTTTCCTTCAAAGCCCCATGGAACTACTCTAATGGTAAAGCTTAATACGGATTTTTCCTTACTTTCCCTCACCGAGTCTCAGTGGTGAATAATTCAGACACTATTATGTATTTGGCTGCCAACTAATAGAGGAGAGCCTGCTGTGCAGAATGGAAGTACATGCCTCAACTAAACTGGTGACTAGGTCCTACTTTTGTTCTTCACAGAACCTCATTAATGCCATTATCTCAATCTCCTATGGACAAACCATACCTCCACTTATGCTTGGTGGCTAACTTTCCTCTAAACTAAATGTTACAGCTACAATAATAACATCCACCCGTTATCAACCTGTGGGTAGGAAGTTTGAATCCAAGTTGAGAAATAACTTAAATAACCCATTCTGTGAAGTTTACTTTGCGCTCAATTCAAGTTGACTTCAGTAGATTAAGAAAAAAATTGTTTATTTTCACCTAATAAACAGTGACATTATAAAACTGCTATTGTGTATTTTGAACACTGGACCAGGCAGGTTCAGACCTGAGCACAAGATCTTACAAAATACCATACCCTTAATAGGTGTGAATAGATGTGAACAACATCTTGTCCCAACTCACCAGATTGAAGCTATTCACAGACATCAGCGTCCCCAGATCACCTATATGGAATCTTGTGCACTTGCAGGATCTTGTGCAACACGAATTGTGTTATTAAGAAAGCAAAGCAAATACAAGAAGTAAACTTCTCTTAAGAGCTGCTTGTTTTCTGTGGATTTGGGTGAGCACTACCTAAAAGGTTTCTTTATTAATTTTGAATATATTTCTGGTATTTTAATCAGGAATGCTACACAGCAAGTGAATATCTATTTTTAACAAGGAGGCACATAAGTGTCTCGGTTGGGTACAATGGAGGAAAAGGCAGTTGGATAATTGTTTTTTCAAATACCCCAGTAGGGCAAATGGGTTGCTGTGGTGATCAAGGAGGAGTGGAAAGACAAGAAACAATGAAAATGAAGGCGAGGTAGTGGTGACAAGGGTAAA
Organism: Pleurodeles waltl; assembly: GCF_031143425.1. NCBI lineage: Eukaryota > Metazoa > Chordata > Amphibia > Caudata > Salamandridae > Pleurodeles > Pleurodeles waltl. The sequence goes on along the minus strand of NC_090448.1, from coordinate 323,594,470 downwards.
TGAATTTGGAAAAGAGGTAAGAGAAGGTATTTTACATTCATATTTCTTTATCAGAATCCCAGCCTGTAAAGGTAATTGGAAATTAGGAACAGGATGAACCTACTGAATACTAGTGCCTGCAGAATATTAACACATGCAATAGCAAGGAAATGCCTGCCCTTCACGAGTATGGAATATTTATTTGCAAACATATGCGATGGATAGTAAAGCCTAAAGTAATAAAAAGCAAAAATACAGCCATTTACTTTTGGTATGCATGTTTGAAGAAAAAAAAAAACGCAAAAATAAAAGAAATAACTTAAGTGAAATGAAAGCACTATTTAAAGCACAAACTGGCAAACCAGCTTTGCCACTCATGTAGACTTTTTTGGCCGATGTACAAAAACAAAATAAGCCAAACACAGGAGCTAGGCCTAACCTTAAAAAAAAAAAAAAAAAAAAAAAAAACACAGCAGGAAGAAGGGTCCACTGAGGGCCTAACTTTTTTTTCACTAATTACTGGGCTGGGTCAATGTCACATTTTACGCCAGCTAAGACCACGCTCCAGCTTGTGCACAGGTTGAAAAGGCAGATTTCAGGGGACGGTTTTAGAAGGGGAATTTCATGAAGGTACTAAATGGCCTAGAATTGAATTGCTGTTGGTGAATGAGTGAAGATTAGGATGGGGAAATTGAGGGGTGCTTAGTGCAGAAGCAATTACGTTGTCTTGATTATACACAGGACCTGTAGAATTATGTGATTCGGTTCTCACAGTCTACCTCACAATCATGGATTTACGATAATTGCTGCACAGCACATTATCTGGTGCATAATTTGCACATTTTATCTGAGCATTATTTCTATTTTAAAGGGACCAGTTTAAAAAAAAAAAAAAAAAACTACACATTGTGCCACACAGTGTCTTACAATATGCAAAGTTTAACGAGTCATATCATTACCGACTTATGTCTTGAATTATTCATGAAGTGAAACATTTGCCTGTGCAACAATAATCACTGATAAAATGACAGGACAGGTGCAAAATACTGCCACAATATGTGCAATTTTGCAGTGTAATTTAACAAACACTACTCCTTCAAACTTAATTTCAACTGCACGGGTATAGATGTGGAGAAAGAGTGCCCTGAGAAGATGCTAGCAGCTTACTCCAGGGCAGGAATAAATAATGGACGGAAGGAAAATTTGTGTAAGAACAAGTGGGATGCGTTCAAGGTAATGGAAAGATTTCGGCAACAGTTCCCAGTACAGTAGGGTCAGGGAAGGAGGGTAAAAGTCATTTGCGGGAACGGATGAAATGACTACCTGGGAGAATGGGGAAGGGATGGATGAGAGGGTTTCGGTGTGAACCAGTGATGCTTAGATCAGTGGTTCCCAACCTGTGGTCCGGGAACACCTGGAGGTCTGAAAAACCTCCTCAGGGGGTCCGCGACCTCTTGGAAAATGTAATAGTTTTAACAGATTAGGTCTCGAGCTTTCAGTAATGACTCAGTGGAGGCCCCTGGATTCCAATAATGATTCAGTGGGGGTCCCCGGGTTCCAGAATTGATAAAAAGGAGGTCCACAGAAGTCAAAAGGTTGGGAACCACTGGCTTAGATCAAGGTAGGCACGCAGCACTCGAGTATAAGGGCGAACGCTGTTATATAGGGGGTTGGAAACAGAAGCGTATTGTACAAAATCATTAAATTATGTTTGTTTGCACAGTTCACCAAGGAGAGTATCCTACGTCTGATGAATGAGCTGCAAGTGTACTTCTTCACATAAAGACACTGTTTTCTTATTGGTTTGTACCGTGGATGTGTTTTCCTTGAAGGTTGCTTCCCTTGTACGTTTCCCTTTCGGGAGGATAACTGGTATGCATTTTCCCCATTGGTGGTTTGCCTACATTGAACTCCAAGATAGGTGAGGTCCTGGTGTGTATATCAAAGTCGGTCATTATTTAAGTGCATTCAACAGTTGGTGCTGATGGTTACCCGGCTTTAATTGGTATTTCACAATGGGGCAGAGAGGTACCTAATAATTGCTCTGTTGGCCTTTACTTGGCGAGTATTCACTTTTGGCAGTTGGCCATGACGACCTTCTAGGCCTTAGCCCCAGCAAACCAAGGCGTAGTCGTGTTCAATATAAAAGGACAAAGCAGGTTAAGTGATATGTGCATACATTTGCTGTTTGTTTTTTTAGTCTTTAAACCCAGTTACACGTGAACGTTTGCTCAGTACTTGTGCACATTATACAAACCAAATACACAAATGTACTTTGATCCGCATCTATGTCCGCCGTCTACCTTGTAATACTGCTTGATTTCCTGAAATAGATCCGCTTTTGCCCTAAAATTGAGTCATGGATTTTTACATCACTGCCCAGAATTCTCTAGCGTACCATGTGAAACCACCATAAAATATGTTTAGCCGCCTTATCACCAATAACTACACTTTAAGTATGTGAGGACCAACACCTCGGAAACTGTGTTTACAAAAACGGGGTTTTGTTTGGTGATGACAAGTAAGCACGTGCGATGTAACAAGGAAGCACCCACAGGTACAAGCGGGGCAAAGCATCCTAGTGGTTGTGAAATAACACAATGGCCTGAAACAAAGCAGAAGTTACATGTGAACCGAAGCGGGGGCACATGAAGGATGCCCACTGCACGTCAAGTAACAGCTTTCAAGAGAGGCAACTGTGTAAAATAGCTAACAACAAGGAGACCAGAAGTCACATAGGAGGCGGGGACAGGCGAGACGATCGTGACGACCCTTCCTGCAGCAGACACTGCGCAACCCAAAGTCCGCGGGGTGAGTGGGGCATGTCTCCCCGCACGCAAAACAATAACGGGGAACTGAGTGCAAGGTCCTCCTTTCCTCCTGTGTCAGAATACGAAAAGAGTCACTAATTTGCACAGGGAGGCCGCGGGGATGTGCGGGCCTCAGGTAAGAATGGCGAAGGCTGATGAGACCGGGCCCCTATGAAGATCGTGAGAGATCTATGCGAGGTGCACGCCCGAAGGAAAAAAGCAAACGTTAGAATCAGAACACGACATGTACGGTAGTGGGGGGGGGGGGGGGGGGGGAAACTGACCTGATAGCGCCTACGAACGACGACACCACCACAGGCTGCGAACGCGAGCCTACAGGAACTTCCGGTGACGCCGATGGCGTCGCACAAAGCGCGCCGGAATTGCAACTCTGACCGTCCAAGCTACTGAAAGGAAATGGAAAGAGGCGAACTACAAGTCCCAAGAGGCGCCACTGCATCATCGGGTGCCTTTCATCTGCTTAACACACAGAAGAGACAGACAACTGGTGCGACGCATTGGGAAGCGACGTAGTGTGACATGAAATGTATAGTCGGAATTGACTTCATTTCGAGCCGTCGATATTGGTAACATCGAAAAATATACAATGTTTGCATGAATCTTTACCTAGACCTCCCGAGTGTAAGTGGCACCTATTCAGCTCAAGCACCGTAATGGAAAAGATAGCCTCTTCACCAGGAATGACTTGGAGAGAAATCGTGTCAATCGTTAATCTCTCGATAGAGGATGAGAGAATGCAACTGTGTGTTTTTATTATTGAAGAAAACACGTTTAGGGGAGTAATAGGTCTACAGTGACCGAAAGTATACGGAGGCAAGATGTATTTAAGGAGAGTGGTACAGAAAAAAAATGTAAGTTTTCACCCGCTAAATGAAGCTGAGTTGACGTACGTTGTATTACCCTCCAAACAAGCTTTCTTAGCAGGCTAAATCTCGTGATCTTAAAGATGCGGCGTAAGAACCTCCTACAAATTACAAATAGGCAAGGACTAATAAAGACTAAAATAACAACAACATTGTGCACGCCGAGTCCATTGATTTTGGAGCCTTCGGAAGGCAGGTAAAGTTTGAGACCCCTTGTCGTGATGCAAGAGTCGATTCAACTATATTAAATGAGCTAGATAAAACGCTGAAGTGGGTGTGGAAGAATTAAGGTCGGAGTCGCAGTAAGAGAATCTTCTTTTTATTAGATTGCCAGTACGATAAAAAGGGAACAGGTCCGCTTCCTCGATGCGTCCAGGCTCAATTGACACCAGGAGGATTCCAGCATCAAGGACGCTAGAATCCTAATGTGTCACCGGCCTCCACATTCTATAAGAATTAGCAAACACACAACACACCCCCTTCCGTAAATTTAAATAAATAACTTGGAACAATAAATTAAAATAGCAACACACAAAACAAACATATCGTGATAAAACATAAGAAGAGGAAATTCCCATTAAAATCATCCGGAGTCCGTGTAGGAGGCAGAAATATGCCCTAACACATAATCCTTCAACCAACCTGGATGGGTTACTTTCCTCTTCTCCTTAGGTCTCACATCTCCATCAAAATCATCATCATTACCATTACACACTACATCCTTGTCCTTGGAAAGATGATGAGTCGCAGGAAAAGAGCAACCACCTTCCGAAATTCCAGAAGGTGAAGAGGTGTCTAAGCAACCACCCTCCGAAACTTCAGAAGGTAAAGAGGTGTCTATTAACTCCTCCTCTAACCAGTCAGACCTTCCTTCCTCATTCCTAAGACCCATACCATCTTGCCTAATACAATGCTTATTATTGAATAAAGCGATACGTTTAAGATTCCAAACCCGTCCATCACTCAATCTAACCGCATTATGCAACACTTCCCTCACTTGTTCAGGTTCAAAATATTGGCTCTCATTCTTTCTTACTTTAAAAGGCTTCCTAACACATACCCAATCACCCACAACAAATGTTGACAGGTTTCACATGATGAGTGGTCATAGTACACCATATTTTTTTCTTGTGATTTGTCCAAATTATTTCTCACAAATTCCAGTGACCAATTCTCCACACCAGCACCAAACAACCACACAGGATTATGATTACCCCTGGGTTTTCTACCTCTCATAATGACGAAGGGACTCAAACCTGTTGTTGGATTCTCAGTAATCCTGTAAGCCCACATCGCTTTGAACACAGCTGTGCGCCAATCACAATTATTCATAGAGCTTTGAATAACACTCTTAATGACCCTATTGAATCTCTCAACAGTACCATTTCCACTGGGGTTGTACAAAGACGTTTTGTGTTTGATGCCCAGCTTTTCAAAATACATCTTAGCAGTACTAGGAACAAATTGCACACCGTTATCACTCAACAATTTCGTAGGAATTCCCTCCGACAGAAACACCTTGTCCATGAATTCCAACACAGAAACTGTGTCTCCCCTCTCTACTATACTAATTTCTGGCCACTTAGAAAATAGGTCAATAAGGACTACCACATACTCTTGCTCATCCCCAACAGGACCAAACAAATCAACAGCAACACATTCCCATGGGTGCTTTGGTAATAATTTTTGATCCATAGGAGGTTTTAAAGTACACAAGGTTTTGTCTGCTGAAGAACACACTTCACAGGACCTTACAAACAACTGCTTTATCCACTCTAGGCCACCAAAACAAATCTTTAACCACTGATTTGGTGCGAACAACACCAAAATGACCTTCATGGCACAGATCCAAAACAATATTTCTCATACCATGTGGTGGAATTACTTTATTCCCTCTCAATATGAAGCTGCTCTCAACAGAAAGTTCATGCCTAACTTCCCAGAAGTGTCTACTTTGCTCCGCAAGTAGATCTTTCTTAGGCCAACCTTCCAGGACAAACTTCCGCACCATTTGCAAATCTAAATCTTCTTCCATTTCCTTACACAAGTCCTTATTAAGAGAGGAATTTCCAGTATCGTGTATCAAAGCAACACTATAGTCTTCCCAAGGATCATCCACACAACCTTCTAAAGGGCACGGAAGCCTGGATAAACAATCTGCCATCAGATTGTTTTTTCCAGGAACATACACAATTCGGTATATAAAATCCTTCATACGCATAGACAATCTTAAAATTCTCGCAGAAGCCAGTACACTACCTTCTGATGTGAGGAGCTTAATCAGAGGTTTATGATCACACTGGATAGTGATGTTCTTACCCAAAATAAATGTACAAAAATGTTCTAAAGCCCAAGCACATGCTAACGCCTCCTTTTCAATAACTGAGTACTTCTCCTCTGAAGGCGAAAGTGATCTAGATGCGAATATAATTATCCTCTCCCTTCCATATTTCCCTTTCTGGGACAGTACAGCGCCTAGACCTTTATTGCTAGCATCCGTAGTCATTACAGTATCCAAGTCCGGATCAAAACTCTCCAAATTCATTACTTTGCTCAAATTATCCTTAACACTCATAAATTCCCTTTCGCATACATCACTCCATATAAAATGAGTATTCTTTTTAAGCAGTAGTCTTAAATTATAAACCTTTCCTGCAAAATTTGGGATAAATTTCGCACAAAATTCAGCCATTCCCAAAAACGATCTTACATCTTCCTTTGAAGTTGGAATTGCTGCATTAACAATGGCACTAACCAATAATGCTTTCGGTTTCACTCCCTCACCACTGATTTCATGCCCCAAATATTCTACACTTCTCCTGGCAAACTTGCATTTGCTCAATTCGACAGTCAAGCCTTTACTTCCCAACACCCCTAAAACATGTTCCAATCGCTCATTATGCATTTTCCGATCACGCCCAAACATCAAAATGTCATCCTGGAAACACATAACTCCCAAGGATTTTCCAAATAACTTATACATGAGTCTTTGAAAAACTGCAGCTGCAGACGCTAGTCCAAATGGCATCCTTTTGTACTGGTAACAACCGAAAGGTGTGATGAAAGCTGTCAACTTCCTTGATTCAGTTCTCAAGGGAATCTGATGATAGGCCGCTGATAAGTCAATTGTGGAAAACCAACTTGCACCTCTAAGATTTGAAACCATTTAATTGATTTTAGGTAATGGAAAGCGGTCGACGACAATATTGTCATTTAAATATCTTAAATCGACGCATAAGCGAATTTTCCCATTGCTGCATCGAACAATAACCACTGGTGATAACCATTCTGCACTTTCTATAGGTTCAATCACATCCATCCCTACCAGCTTTTCCAGTTCTTTTGAAACTTCATCCCTTATCATCAAGGGTACTGGTCGCACCTTATGGATTTTTGGCACAGCGTTCATTTTTAATACAATTTTATGCTCAAAACCAACCAATTTTCCTAAAAGTTTTCAAAAGACCATGGGAAATTTCCTCTCCATTTCCGTAGACAGGGTATGCCCATAACTTACTATCAACACTTTTTCCTTGCTGTTAGGATCTAAGATCATGTGAAGCTGTTCTTGATCCTTCCATCCAAGAACCGATGGCCCCCTTTTTGACACATAAAATTTTCCTCTGGCACACCTATTTTTAAAAGAGAATATTAACCATCTAAAACCAACGAGATCAACCTTGTCTCCTGTGTAGCTTTCAGGTCGCACATCAGGTTGCAAAAGTTTTCCACCTAATCTATTCACAAATGTCTTATTCCATATTTCCTCATTCACTATAGTGAAAGGTGAGCCAGAGTCTGCGTACATAGTGATTGGAATTCCACCTATTTCCATATCACACATTGGTTTCCCTTTTGTCTCAGCGTCTGTTATGTTCAAAATAAAGTTTCCATCTACAGTATCTTCTTTAGATTCCAAGTCATCATATTCTTGGTGTTCAACTCCTACGTGAGCATTGCCATTTAATATGCATTCAACCATTTTCTTTTTATTCCTACATACCTTCGCAAAATGTCCCACAATGCCACATTTACTACATTTCAATTTCAAAGCTGGGCATGATTTAGCATACGCTAAATGTTCCTTGCTGTCACATCTGTAACATCTTTTTTCACCGTCGTTACTTTGTGGTGTTTTCTGTTCCTTCAGTGTTCTACGATTATTTATCTTGCAGATGTTGTCAAAGCTCCTCTCAGTCGATTTTAATTCTGAAACACACCGTTCAGAAATCTCCGCTTTCCTTACAATAGCCACAATTTCCTCCAATGAGGAGTCACCATTAATCCATAATCTCTCTTGAATGGATTGATTGTTGTTGTGCATGACCACTTGATCCCTTATCAAATCATCTTGTATTGAACCAAACTTACAATCAAGGGCCAATTTCTTTAAGTCTGCCACATAGTCATCAACAGATTCACCCGTCTCCTGTTTTCTTTGAAAAAATTTGTAGCAAATAATTCCAATGCAAACTTTGGGTGCAAAGTATTTATCCAGGTCTTGCAATGCAACACCAAAAACACAAACATCTCCACTTATGGGGCTCTTCTGCATTTTGTTGTACGTTTTAAAACCTATAGGTCCCAATGAATGTAGTAAGAGTCTTTTCTTTTGTTCTGCAGGCATTCTGTTATCAAGATCAATAATCCCTATATAGTTCAGGAAATAATCTTTCCATTCTGTCCACTTTACAGGTGGGTTATTCCCAGCAGCCCGAAATGCTTGTGGCGGGACAATCGTGAAATTAGGCTGCGCCATGTCACCCACACTTAGCTATGCAGATTCAAAAATACTGTTACTAGTTTGAGGATCTTCCTTGACCTGTTCCCTTGTTTGATGAAAAAAAAACAACCAACAAAAAAAATATATATAAATTATTAATTCTGTTTTTGTAGTATACTTTATTTCTGTTGAGCAAAAGATTGTCAGTAATGCTCGTTGCTTAGGGGTTTCCTGAACACCATAACCACTACAACCAGCCGCCAAATAACGTTGCACGCAAAGCGTGTAAAATATGTAAATTGTGCAGAGCGTCTCTTGTTATCTATGAGACACTCTGCTTGATGCTCCACATTAGGCTATAAGGTACGCGTAGTTTCCCGTTCCTACGGAAACGCGATACCTCGAGCGTCTCCGTTGCCAAGGAGACAACGCGCAACTTGAAGTTGCACTCAAGCGTATTGACGCGTCTCCGTTGCCTAGGAGACGACGTGCGAGTGGAAACACACGCCAGCAGGTCGATTAACGGTCCGTGCACGCGCGCGCTGCCGCCTAGCACGAACTGCCCGGACCTCAACAATAAAAATGAATATAGGCAAAAATACCCTGAGTGACGCCGCTCCAATAGTGGTGCTGATCCTGGACTTGAATGAAAATCAAAATGAGGATCTCAACGAAAACTGGAAGCTGAAGCAACACAGCCAGTGCTTCCACCACCCTCGTCGCCAGATTGAAGTGGGTGTGGAAGAATTAAGGTCGGAGTCGCGGTAAGAGAATCTTCTTTTTATTAGATTGCCAGTACGGTAAAAAGGGAACAGGTCCGCTTCCTCGATGCGTCCAGGCTCAACTGACACCAGGAGGATTCCAGCATCAAGGACGCTAGAATCCTAATGTGTCACCGGCCTCCACATTCTATAAGAATAAGAATTAGCAAACACACAACAAACACGATCCTCATTTCAAAACCTAACGTACAAAGAAAAAAACATACAATGCAAAGGTTCTAATGGAACTAAGGTAAAGTACCATTCTACACATTTAAAGGTGTACACAAATTAATGTAACCACATTACTACACATTTCCCCCCTTTCTACCTAATCATCAAAGAAGGCATGATGAAACAAGTAAAATGGACTTAAGTACAAGCAAATGTATACAAGAAGGACTAGCTATATCTGCACATAATCCTCCAAATAGCGAGGAGGTCTGTGGTTCTTGGGATTATGTGTCTCTCTCATGCTTGCAGAAGGTATGGCATCATGGTAGCCATGCTCATACGCATCTCTTCCACCATTATCTCTGTGACTTCTTTCACCCCTTTCTGGATTTCTCACCAATTCTTCATCACCCATCATTATAAAACTGTTGAGTCCTTGAGACTCAGGTATGTTACCAGTTCCTCCTCTCTGATATAACGCCACTTTGCATTTATTCCATTTGTTACCATTCACCAACTCCACGTAACTGGTAAACACTTTCTTAACCGTGAACAGACCCCAAAACTTGGACCATTCTTTACTCACTTTCCCATGTTTTACCTATACCTAGTCACCCTCTTTTATCATACCCTGTTTTCTCGCCTATCCTCATTATCACTCCTTTCCTCATTTGTTGTCTGTTCATGACCTTTATGGATCAACCACGTCAGAGTCAACTTAGTGCCTGGCCTCCTCCCTAGTATTTTTTCAATTGGGAAAAGATTTGTGACATTATGTGCTGTAATGCGATGGGCTCAAATAGTGTAATTTACCAGCCCCTTAACATCTGTTCCATTTTGAGTGGCCATAGATATGTCACTCTTCACTAAGCGGTTAGTCCATTCTACCATTCCATTGACCTGTGGATTGTACAGTGTAGCACAATGGTGTTTTATGCCGCAGATTTCCAGGAAAGACTTCATTTCATGTGATGTGAGTTGTGTCCCATTATCTGTAAACAGTATGCAAGGAAACCCTTCCTCCATAAACACTTCCTTTAATACTTCAATGGTACTTCTGGTGGTTACTTCCACCATAATCTTCACAACCAACCACTTGGAGTTTACATTCACTATCACCACGGCATTCTTCATGTTGTCTCTCATCCCTTTTATTGGTCCAATTAGATCCAAGCACACACTACTTAGTGGCATACCCGGGTCTTTGATATGTCCCTGTACTGTCTGAAGACCTGTCTTTAATCTTTTTTCACTCTGATTAAATCAGCTGTATTTATTTTACATTAATATCACCAGGCCACAGATAGCAGGGCCTGATAAGGAGCAGTGCTGGAGTCAGATTTATGACCCAGGTCACAGAGGTGAAGAATTGAAGTGCTAAGGTATTTAACTCTTAAATAAAACACCTTGTCAACTCAGTATTTGAAGTGAGAACAATATGATGTGTCACCATGCTTTTAAATAGGATAAAATGAAAACGAAAAGTTACCTTCTAATTAAGGTAACTTTTCATTTTAATTTTCTAAAATTATTTTTCAACGTGTTGCATTTACAAACAGCAGGCTGCTTGCTCCCAGTGGCCATTAGAACACTGGAATATTTCTAACTGAAAAATACAATAATTTTTTAAATGGCAGAAACTTAAAGTGCAGAAAAATGTTCCACATTATGAACATTTAAGCACTTTACATTTCTCCCATTTAAAACATGGTTGTATTTTTGTGTTATAACTGTGCCACATATGGCGAAAGATATGCCCTGTGCCACAAGTACTTACGACACTGGCCCTCAGTTACCCATACACATATATAATATTCATATGCACACTTGTTCGTACATACCCAAATACTACGCTCTCACTGACACACGTGGCAGCCCTGTCATAGTGCACTATGACCCTAGTGTAGTGCTTTCCTCTTATTTAGTTTTAAAGCACTAACATAACACAACAGAAATGCACTTCTGAGGTCAAAGAAGACTTTTATTGTTGTTAATTCTTCCCCAACCACAATATTTATGAATGACGAATTAGTAGCTTTCAAGTCCGCGTTAATCAAACAAAATATATCAGTTTGCAATATACACAGCAGGTTATATTTATAAGATATTGAATGCAAAGCAAAACAAATACTTCACCGTGTGGGAACTATCTACAGCTTCATCTTTCTAAGGTCTGCAAGCTGATGACCCCTGTCAGCCGCGAGAAAGAGAGATTCATCTACCCACACGGGATTGCTGGCAGCCTGCGCCAAGCTCCAGCACGAGGTCCGGCAGATTCTAATCTGACTCTCTGCAGCCTGTTACATTCGTTACAAAGGTGTGCCCCCTCCTCTCAGACCTGGGAAACTGAGCAAGCCTTTTGGAGACTGGCCAGGTCTCCAAGACTACTCCTGTTCCCAAGCTCAAGCAGAGAGAACAACACCCATGTACTCTCTCTTATCATGTCTAGTAGAAAAACATCTTGGTTCTCTTGTGCAAAAACACAGCTTGGAAAAATACAGCTTGGATTCTCAACTGCAATGTCTAACTCCACGTTAAAGGCAATAGGCAGCTAACCTAAATATCAAATGCAATGTCTAGTGTCATGTCAAAGCCAATAAGCATCTAAGCTGAATACAAAATGCAATGTCTTATATCATGTCAAAGCCCATAGGCAGCTGAGCTGAATACAAAATGCAATGTATAATATCATGTCAAAGCCAATAGGCAGCAGAGCTGAATATAAAATGCAATGTATAATATCATGTCAAAGCCAATAGGCAGCGGAGCTGAATACAAAATGTAATATCATGTCAAAGCCAATAGGCAGCGGAGCTGAATATAAAATGTAATATATGATATCATGTCAAAGCCAATAGGCAGGATATCTAATAGCATGTCAAAGTCAATAGGCAGCTAAACTGAATACATCATGTCAAAGCCAATAGGCAGAATACAGAATGTAATGGCTAATGCAATGTCAAAGCCCATAGGCGGCTAAACTGAACAAAACATACCATGTGCTACTGGTGAACATTGAGCAACTAATATGCGCAGTGGTGAAACACAAAGTCATTGGTCAAAACAAAATTTATCAAATGGCAGTACACCTAGTCAAAGTATTTTGTTCAAACCATAGCATCCGGCGCCATGGACATTAGGCTTAAAGTCAAGGAAGTTTGCCATGGGGGTGTCTGGAAATAATGCGCAAGTTTAGCCTTCAGTAGCTCACAATGATTTTCACTGATCAGAAGTAGCTCTTCCTACAGAAAAGGTTGGGAGAACCCTGCTTTACATACATCACATTTCTCTACCCACAATGTATTTTGATCATCCATACTAAGCCACAGAAAATTTTCTCTCACTATTTTTTTTGTCATGGTTTGCCCGAAGTGAGCGTCATAGGCTAGACTGATAATTCTTTCGTTCAGTCTTTCAGGTGGCACACATTTATCATTTCTCATGATGATTTTCTTGCCTGTCAGAGTCAACTTATCCAAGATCTTTACAAACAGTCTTATGGCGGGGCAACAGTACTTTCTGTATGCATGTCACTCACAACCATACGCTGAAGCTCTTTACGGTTAAGATCACACACCATGCAGCCTCTCCATTCTTCAGAAGAGAACGAGCATCCCACACATTCTTTTATATCACACACAAACGCAACTGCTACAACTTGCTATTTCTTCAAAGTGTTGTGTCCACCCACTTCCTCCCACTCTAAGCACAATCAGGAGAGACAATCTGCCTATGCATTTTTCCAACCAGGTATATGCTCGATTTTGAAACTGTTTTCTTGAAGCCTAGAGACCAGTCTCACTAGCCTAGCTGACCCCTTGCCTGCTGCTTCCGGGCTCAGTACCTTGATGAGCAATTTGTGATCTGTACTGATGCACAACACCAAACCCCACAAGAAGGTCGTAAGATGCTTCATGGCCCACACTGCAGCCAAGGCTTTGCGCTCTATAACAGAATAGTTATGCTCACTTCCATTAGTGACTGTGAAGAAAAGGCCACAGTTTTTTCTCTTGAACCATGCATCTGGGAAAGTACTGCCCCCAACCCACACAAACTTTCATCTACTGTCAGCATTGATCTAAGCTGGTGTAAAGATATCTGTATTTAACCACTGCTCCATCTTGACCACTGACTCAATTTTGTGTCTAACTTAGCTTCAAACACCGTCACATTGGTGGTGCAGGTATTTTTCCACGCACAACTTATGCACCATGTTTTTCCCTCATGTTTTCACTCTTCGTGCTCTTTTCTCACCAAGGTATGGACATAACACGGAGGAGTGAGGGAAAGATAAGGATGTGCCAGAAGTATGTTTATGGTACGGCAGGGATCAAGTTGGTCTTGGGAGCGCACCTTGGGATGTGGGCAAATCTCTAACGTGCTCTTTCAACACAGACTGGTACAGCCAGCATTTGAACAACAGCTCACAATATTGGAGGGGGGAGTTGCTAGAATTCTAGAATTCTCCTTTATAGCTTGTTTAAGGTATTTAAGAGGGAAACCTGATGATTGGGGTGAGAGACGGAACTCATACCGGGAAAGGGACACCTTTGCCTGGTTCCCATTGAGGGTCATATTCTCTCTTTTGGCAGTCATCAGGGTTCTCGACTTGAAGTTGGCAAAGACATGATGTACCTATCCCACCCCATGGTGATGCATTTTTAACTCTTATTTTTAGCTTTGCATTGTGCTTTAATATATATTCAATATATATATATATATATATATATATATATATATATATATATATATAGAGAGAGAGAGAGAGAGCGCGATCCCCATTGCAGATAGGATTACATGTGAAACGACATTTGTAGTGTATGTTATAGAGTGTCTTTGTGGTTTAAAGTATGTAGGGAGCACCATCTGCCCATTGAAGAAGCGAATAATTGAACACATTAGGGCAGTACAAAATGATGACACTAACTACGCCATAACCAAACATTTGAAAAATCATGATAAATCTAATTGGTTACACATTAAATACGGGTTGCAACAATTAAAAAACAAGAGAGAGAAGGTGATAGAGTTAAACAACTTAGGCGTTTAGAATCAAGGTATATCATTAGATTAAAAACGAAGATCCCGTATGGGATCAATGACAATGAGGAATTGTACTGTCATCTATGAATATTAGTACATAATTTGACAGAGAAGATACAGATATAAAATGATTCCCCTTGGTATAATAGGATGGCTGTGACCATATTGAGAATAATTAAGTAACATGTTGATTTGGATATAGAAAGAGGGGGTACTAGACTGCTACTTTCTGCAACAGATCCAATAACTCTGGAAGTAAGGATGGGCAAGGAATAGGCCTAAGAATGAGGATGAAATGATATTTTTGCTTGGGGGATTGGGATATAGAAAAATGTATTAATTAGTATAAAAATACTTTATTTGGTGATTATAGGTGAGAAAATATATTTGTAAAGTGTACATATTTGTTTTATATGGTAATTATGGGGTAATGTTGATTTTATTCACTAGTTTGGTGTAGGTTTAATTTTTATAGTAATTTTAGGACTACATATCCCATACATCCACATAGAGGCATACGAGGGGAAAGGGTATATATTGCAAAGAATGGATCACTCGTTTACCATGATCAAGACCTTGTTGTTTGAAACGCGTTGGTGTTGGGTTAATCGTTTGCAGATTAAATAAGAAATTCCAAGAATCCTGTGAGTGCCGCGTTTGACTGTGTGTCAATTTGTGGGAGAATGAAATACAGGTAATCGGTCCTTCCCTGACGCGAGCACCAACGATTTGAGCGTGCCCGGAGGGAACCAATTGGTGAAATGTGTATATATATATATATATATATATATATATAAAGTGGTGTATTTTCACTGTTTGTTTCTATGATCATCATTATTCTACTGCTGTGATTATTTTTGGAAGTGCAATTGTGCGCTGCGTTTGACATTCAACATAAATGCCTTCCCTTCCCTGTACGAACCGTAAGAAGTGCCTTAATAAATCCATTCCTCAGACTAAGAGCTCTGCGTTGTTGGAATTCCTTTTATTCATGTTTTCTCTCAGTCTGAAGCATAAGCAAAACAGCTAGATGTCAAACCGTGCCAGAACTCCTGCCTCGCACACATCCTCTCTCATTTCATCAAATGCCTTTTCTTGAATATCACTCAAGTTAAATGCACATCCCTTGAGCAATAGTATTCTCAAACCTTCAGTTTCTTCTGCAAAATTACCAACAGACTTTGAGCAATATTCGATCAGACCCATAAAGGATCATAACTGATCTATATCACGTGGTACAGGTGCAGATCTGATTACTTTGAGCAAGTCCTCCTTGGGTTTGACTTCCTCCCCTGAGATTGAATGACCAATATTACCAATATATTCCACCAAAAATTTTAATTTACCTCCTCTCAAAGTGAGACCTGCCTCTCTGTCTGTTCAAGACTGCTCTCAAGGTATCGCCATGTTCCTGCATGGTTTCCCCAAAAATTAGGATGTCGTCCTGAAAGTACTTCATCTTTCCCAACCCAAGGAAAACCTTTGACATTATCTGCTGGAACACGCTCGCACCCGAGGATAACCCAAAAGGCATCCTTGTAAATTGGAATATTCCCTCCATTGTGACAAATGCCATAAGACTTCTAGATTCCTCATGCAATTTGACCTGATGGTAAGCACTTTTCAGATTGAGCTTTGAAAAGTACATACCACCTTTGAGCACTAACATCTCATTGATGATGAGGAGTGGAAACATGTCTCCACTATATGATGATTAGGGTTATGAAGTTCCACACAGATTCTGAGCCTGCCAACACTTTTTTTTGTTATGGCCACTGGTGAGACCCATTCTGAGGCTTCTACAGTTTCTATGAGTCCCCTTTTTCAACATGTCATCCAACATTTTCTTAACTTCTTTCCTCACTACAACTGGCACTCTCCTCAACTTATGCTTTACAGGAATTCTGCCCCTTTCCAGCACAACCTTGTGAACGTATCCTTTAATTTCTTCCAATTTCTCATTGAAAACATCTTTTGTTTCATCAAATACTTCCTCCACACTTAAATTCCTCACAGTCAACACTTGGCCCAGTCCATGGAGATCAATCACAATGTTCAACTCATACACATGCATCAGTCCTAATATTGGTGGTTGTTAGAAATGGGGTCTCTAGTTGGCAGTGGTTTGCATCCTCCCCAAGTAGGGACCCTCACTCTAGTCAGGGTAAGGGAGCCACACAGCTAAGATACGCCTGCTAACCCTATTGGTAGCTTGGCTCAAGCAGTTAGGCTTATCCCAGAGGCAATGTGTAAAGTATTTGTACACACACCACAAAGGCACTCCACACCAGTTTAACAAAATAGTCATTATTTATCTGAGTAAAACAAGACTAAAATGACATAAGTCCAACATACACAAGCAAAGACAGAAATTTCCAAAGATTAAATCTTAGTATACTGCTTAGAAACACAATAGCTCCAACTGGGACTATCATGACGTCTTGACGGAGATATTTCCAACAGTCTGACACCCAGTGGTGGCTGCCACTGGACAGGGGCAACAGGGCGGGACCAGGCGCAAAGCGCTGGTGGGGTTGGGGTGGGTTGTCGGGGGTTCACAAATAAATAACTTTAAAAAAAACAAAAAAAACACTTATCTTCGAGGGGAGACACGTTTGTCTGCCCTCCGTTCTCTTCCTCTTCAAGGCTGCACATGCTCCCAGCCAATCAAAACACTGCCGTGATTGGTCTGAGCGGCCTGCTTCGCCACTCAGATTGGCAATGGGAGCCTGTGCATGTTCTTTACCCAGCTGTGCCATACAGTGGGGTAGAGAACATGCAAAGTGCATATGTCAGCTGGCCAAAAAGACATGCGCACTTTGCGTACATATTGCCCTCCTCGGGCTCCCTGCCTCCAGCCCAGCCCTACAAGAAAAAATAAAATTATAACATAGTGTACGTTATTATCATTTTATGTTTCCTTTTTGGAAAAACCAGTGGGGCGACGCTCCTCCGCCTTAGCAGAGGAGCGGCCCCTGCTGACACCACTCACGAGGCAGTACAGGCTGGACACGAAGTCGCACGGAGCCCAGGTACAGTACCTTGGAAAATGAGGAAACAAAGACGTTGGACAGAGTCAGGGAGGTGAGGTGTCACTGGTGCGGCATTGGTTCCTTACTGCTACCGGGGAGGTGAGGTTTCCAACCTCTTCTGCTGAAACACCAAGTGTGCAGCTACAGCTGATGGTACAGACTGAAACATATTTCTGGCCAAAACTCCAGAATTGCAAAATCAGAAAGAGAAAAACTGTATGCTAGTACAAAATGGTCTGCAAGTAGTGTACACCAATCACTGTGTGTAAAGTACAAATACAAGTCCTGTCCTTACCGCTGATCACCAATTTTAGAAATGGAGTCCTTAGTTGGCAGTGGTTTGCACCCTCTCCAAGTACGGACCCTCACTCTAGCCAGGGTAAGGGAGCCACGCAGCTAAGATAATGCCTACTAACCCTATTGGTAGCTTGGCTCAAGCCGTTACGCTTAACCCAGAGGCAATGTGTTAAGTATTTGTACACATACAGTAACACAGTGAAAATATCTCAAAGGTATTCCAAACCAATTTAGAAAACTAGCCAAGACTAAAACTATAAAATTCCAACATACACAAGTAAAAATACCCATTTTCAAAGATTAAATCTCACTAAAGCCCTTAGAAACACAGAGAGGTGAGGCATTGCTTCCTCACTGCAAGGCAGGGGAGGTGAAGCTTCAGTTCCTCACGGTTCTAGAGGAGGTGATGGGGTGTCAGTGGCGAGGCATCAGTTCCTTACAACAAGGCGTGGTCGATGAATCCAGCAGGCCAAGACATGATGCGTCGACTTCACAGTGTCGTGATCACACGACAGGGCCGCAGGTGCTGCGGTGGAGCAGGACTCGGGAAAGGGTACTCAGGACTCACACTGTGGCAGGAGTTTTGAGGCGCTGCGGTGGCATTGGGCCTGAGGCATAGGTCACAGTCATTATACTCAGTGGGGACCACGGTTCTGGTGCAGGCAGCAGCGTGAAGTCAGACAGCGGACTCTGTTCTGAAGTCGCTCATGAGGTGATGTACTTGGTTTATTCTTGGTTGCACCAGAACGCACTACCAAGGGCAGAGGGACTGTATTTGGCACCACTTGGCAAGTCAAGACTCTCAGCAATAGAGCCCAGGTAATGTAAATTAAGTTTTTGATGTCCCTGAGACTTCTAACAGGAGGCAAGGTCAGCCCAAGCCCTTGGAGATGCAGAAAGCAAAGTCCAGTCCTTTCACTTCCTGAACAAAAGCAGCAAGCAGATGGCCCTCACAGAAAAGCAACAGGCAGAGTGGCAGTCCCTCCTACAGCATCTAGCCCTTCTTCCTGGCAGAATTTCCTCAGTCCAGAAGGATTCTTAAAAAAATTGGGGTGTCAGAAGTCCAGTACTTATGCTAATTTCTGCCTTTGAAGTAGGCAAACTTCAAAGGAAACTCGTTGTAGCACACAAGACCCTTATTGTCCAGCCCTGGCCCCAGACACACTCCAGGGGGCTGGAGACTGCTTTGTGTAAACACAGGCACAGCCATATTCAAGTGCAAGTGTGAAATCCCCAGACCTCTCTAGCCCAGAAAGACTCATCAGGGTATGCAAGGCACACCTCAGCTCCCTTTGTGTGACTGTCTAGAGTGAATTCACAAACAGCCCTACTGTCATTCTGACCCAGACATGTACTCCACAGCCAAGAAGTTCAGAGATCCCAAACTACACATCTCTATCCACTCCCAATGGGAAATTACACTTAAAAGATATTTGAAGGCAATCCACATCTTACCCTATGGGAGAGATAGCCCTTGCAATAGTGAAAACCTAATTTTGCAGTATTTCACTATCAGGACATGTAAATTATACCTGTACATGTCCGAGCTTTCAAATGCACTGCACCCTGCCCATGGGGCTGCCTTGGGCCTACCTTAGGGGTGACTCACATGAAGTAAAAGGGAAGGTTTAGGTCTGGCAAGTGGGTGCACTTGCCAGGCCGAAATGGCATTTTAAAACTGCACACACAGACACTGCAGTGGCAGTTCTGAGACATGTTTACAGGGCTACTCCTGTGGTTGGCACAATCACTACTGGTAGCATTTGATTTACAGGCCCTGGGCACATATGGTGCACTATACTAGGGACTTACTAGTAAATCAAATATGCCTATTATGGATAAACCATTCACCAATACCATTTGGACAGGGAGCACTTGCACTTTAGCACTGGTCAGCAGTGATAAAGTGCCCGGAGTCCTGAAGCCAGCAAAAACTAAATTCAGCACAGGATTAAAAGCAGCAGGTCAGAAACCAAAAAGACGGGAAACCCTGCAGAAAGAGCCATTTTCAACACTTTTAAATCCACAAGTTATTTTTAAGAACAGCACCGCTACCAAAGTAAGCGCTAGGTGCGGCTGCACTGGTCACCCTGCCCTAAAGCTGGCCCTGGCTGAACAGTATCAAGAACTTCCATCTCAGCAGTCTGCATGGTGCCTCTTTATGCTGCAGCCTGCAGGGAGAGTTGCTATGGCAGCCAATGAGATTGGAATGACTTGTACACATTGATGGCACTTATACACCTATAAATGTCCAATTAAAAATAAAAAAAATGTTAAAAGGAAGTCCCCATTTTGTAATGAAATTTAACTGTCCTAATAATTTAAAACGGCAAACAAAGCCAAGTTACTGCCAGATAGCAGATGGAGATTTGCCACCATACTATTACAGACATCGCTGCCTTTTTTAACCAGTAGTCATTTGAAAAGTGCATTCATGTGATATTCTGTTAAATAGCAGCATCAAGTTGTCAACTTTAGTGGAATGGTTTTACCAATGTATAAGCTTTCTTTGAAGGGTCCAAAGTGCCTCATTTGAACTTTGGGCACTTGGAGACGATCTGCTGCTGCGACAGAGGCTGGGCCCCCATTTTACCAGTGAAGGTCAAGCCTCCAATTTAAGGTTGCCCGACACTCGTTTGTCCATTCCTCCCTCGACCCACAAAAGACACCTGCATTTATGACAGGAGCCGTTTCAGAAGGTCCTTACTGCAAAGGGCCTGCTCCAAAAATGAGACTCCTTTCCAGGATAAAGAAGCATTTGTAATGCAATAGGTCTCACATTTGCTTGAGTTAGAGTTATTGGCATTGTAAATTCATAACTGGATTTTCCTTGCCATATAAATCAGTCAACCCTGCCTCAAAACTTTGTATTTTTCTGACATATAATTTTAGTGGCCCTGCATATAACTAAAGTACTTCCATTTACCTTCTTCCTGTATCTGCAGTAAAAAAATGAAAAAGTTGCCATTTAGCATCATAATTTAAATCTGCCATGCTAATTCCAAAAGAATACCACTTTCACCACCCCACCATCAGTGTTGCTGGCTGGCTAATGCAATTTCCCCTAAAAAAGACACAAGACAGCCACAGAGGAGACATAATCTAGAAGGGTCACCCAAACATATTAACCTCTTAGCTGCTGGGCCTTTCCCCCCCACAGTGCTGAGCCCATTTTTGGCTATTTGGGGTAGTTCGCGCTTAGGCCTTCATAACTTTTTGTCCACATAAGCTATCCACGCCAAATTTGCGTCCTTTTTTTCCAACATCCTAGGGATTCTAATGGTACCCAGAGTTTGTGGTTTCCCCTGGAGGAGACCAAGAAATTAGCCAAAATACAGTGAAAAATGTCGTTTTAAAAAAAGAAAAATGGGAAAAAAGGGCTGCTGAAGAAGGCTTGTGGTTTTTCTCCTGAAAATGGCATCAACAAAGGGTATCTGGTGCTAAAATCACCATCTTCCCACCTTTCAGGAACAGGCAGACTTGAATCAGAAAACACATTTTTCAACACAATTTTGGCATTTTACTGGGGCATACCCCATTTTTACTATTTTTGGTGCTTTCAGCATCCTTCCAGTTAGTGAGAGGAATGGGTGTGAAACCAATGCTAGATCCCGGAAAGCTAAACATTTCCGAAAAGTAGACACAATTCTGAATTCAGCAAGGGGTCATTTGTGTAGATCCTACAAGGTTTTCCTACAGAAAACAACAGCTGAAATAAAAAAATATTGAAAGTGAGCTGAAAAAAACAGCAATTTTTCTCCACGTTTTACTCTGTAACTTTTTCCTGCAATGTCAGATTTTTTAAAGCAATATACCGTTACGTGTGCTGGACTCTTCCGGTTGCGAGGATATATAGGGCTTGTAGGTTCATCAAGATCCCTAGGTACCCAGAGCCAATAAATTAGCAGCACCTTGCAATGGGTTTTCATTCTATACCGGGTATACAGCAATTCATTTGCTGAAATATAAAGAGTGAAAAATAGGTATCAAGCAAACCTTTGTATTTCCAAAATGGGCATAAGATAAGGTGTTGAGAAGCAGTGGTTATTTGCACATCTCTGAATTCCGGGGTGCCCATACTAGCATGTGAATTACAGGCCATTTCTCAAATAGACGTCTTTTTTACACACTGACTTACATTTGGAAGGAAAACATGTAGAGAAAGACAAGGGTCAATAACACTTGTTTTGCTATTCTGTGTTCCCCCAAGTCTCCCGATAAAAATGGTACCTCACTTGCGTGGGTAGGCCTAATGCTCGCGACAGGAAACGCAACATGGACACATCACATGTTTACATTGAAATCTAACGTGTTTTTTGCAAAGTGCCTAGCTGTAGATTTTGGCCTCTAGCTCAGCCGGCACCTAGGGAAACCTAGCAAACCTTGGCATTTTTTTAAACTAGACACCTAGGGGAATCCAAGATGAGGTGACTTGTGGTGCTCTGACCAGGTTCTGTTACCCAGAATCATTTGCAAACCTCAATATTTGGCTAAACAAAACACATTTCCCCACATTTCGGTGACAGAAAGTTCTGGAATCTGAGAGAAGCCACAAATTTCCTTCCACCCAGCGTTCGCCCAAGTCTCCCGATAAAAATGGTACCTCACTTGCGTGGGTAGGCCTAGCGCCCACGAATGGAAATGGCCCAAAGCACAATGTGGACACATCACATTTTTTCACAGAAAACAGAGGTGTTTTTTACAAAGTGCCTACCTGTGGATTTTGGCCTCTAGCTCAGCTGGCACCTGGTGAAACCTAGCAAACCAGCGCATTTTTTAAAACTAGAGACCTAGGGAAATCCAAGATGGGGTGACTTGTGGGGCTCTGACCAGGTTCTGTTACCCAGAATCCTTTGCAAACCTCAAAATTTGGCTGAAAAAACACATTTTCCTCACATTTCGGTGACAGAAAGTTCTGGAATCTGAGAGGAGCCACGAATTTCCTTCCACCCAGCGTTCCCCCAAGTCTCCCGATAAAAATGGTACCTCACTTGTGTGGGTAGGCCTGGTGCCCGCGACAGGAATAGATCACACAACGGTCAATGTTGGTCCTTACATGAGGCAGCTGTTGACCATGGGGTGATCCATTCCTGACGCAGGCACTTGGTGTAGGCACTCAAGTGGGGTAGTGTTTTTATCAGGACAGGTGAGGAATCACTGGGTGGTAGGAATTTTGTGGATCCCAGCATATTCCTGTAGTTTGTGTGACAGAAATGCGAGAAAAATAGAGTTTTTATTCAACATTTCAGCTTTGCAGGGTATTCTGGGTAAGAAAACTTTGGGGAATCCACACAAGTCACACCTCTGTGGACTCCCCCGAATGTCTTGTTTCCAGAAATGTTTGGGTTTAGTGTGTTTCTCTATATGACCGCCGAACCCAGGACCAAAAACATAGGTGCCTGCCTTACAAAACCAGCTTGTTTTGCGATAGATAATTTTTATGTCTCCACAATACGATTTGGGCAGTGGAATTTGGGGCTGAACTAAATTGAGGAGCTCCCAAGAGAGCACTCTCTCTCACTGCTTGCTGCCGCATTCACCTGCTCTCTGGGTTGGGCTAACCCACTATTATCCCGTTGCACAGACTGTGCTTGCGAAGGGACAGCAGGACTGTCCTCATCACCTCCCTCATAATTTACTGGAAGAGGAGGTATCGAATGGGACTCCTCCGACTGAAAAATCACTCCCAGAGTCTGCGCCATTGTCCTATCCCTCAGATGCTGTCTCAGTATCTGATGTCTCAGTCTCTGATCCTATGTCAGAGCTGTCCTCTATAACCCGAGTGACGGCAGCAGTCATCCATCAAGATGCCATCTCTGCTATTGGCTAAACTGTTGCTCTAAAACACTAGCCTACGTAGAGAGTCACAAAATCATTGGTGTGTGTGAGATACGTGCAACAGTAGAGGCCACCTTATCTGCGCTTCTTCCCTCAATCAGCACGTTCTTTCAAGACACTCAAAAAACACCTTGTCACATACCATTCATCACAGTCTTTAGCACCTCCTGCGCCCAGTCCAACAATCATTATTGGTGCTCCCACTCCCTCCTCCTCGGATTCCCTCATTACCACCCAGCAAAAGTGCCCTTCATCTCTCCATAGCCGCCCTCCACCCCACACATACATTTCATTTGTATTATAGCGCAGGTAATGGCTGACTTTACTAATGTACTCAGCTATTTACATAAAATACAGATTTGCTCTTTGCAGTAGGCATATAAACCTTCTGCGCTTTTTTATGGCACTAAAACTGCCACTAGACAAGTCTGACCTTTTTGTAGCAGAAACATAATCACAATACTTACTTGACTTTTTTATTGCTGCCTAAAAGTTACAGTTGAAAAGCGTCAGTTGAAGTATGTGCATTGCTTTGAAGACGCAAGCTGCAACTGCAAGACAACTGGTGGCAAATCTATATATATACTGTATATATATATCACTTTTATATGTGGGTCTGGTTTTCCTGGGGGCCGATCGCAGCCCCCAGGGAAACCACACATGTATTGACAAAAGTGATATATATATATATATATATATATATATATATATAGATCTATCTCTATATATATATATCTATCTACATAGATATATCTATAGATAGATCTATATATATATACATATATCTATAGATATATCCATGTAGATAGATATATCTATATATATATATATATATATTTTTTTTTTTTTGTATGGTTTCCTTGGGGGCCAAAATGGCCCCCAGGGAAATCCTACAACAACTAAAAAAAATATATTGCCCCCACAGGGGGTCACCCTGCCCACGGGCGACCCCCTGTCCATTTAAAAAAAATAATAATAATTTTGCCCCTGGGGGGGGGAAGCGATCGCGCCCCCCCAGGGGGCACCTACCTTTAAAAAAAAAAAAAATGCCCCCCATGGGACCCATTTTCCGAGGGGGCCGACCCCCCCAAGTGAAATCCCTGGTGTGTAGTGGTGTTTCCTGGCCCCCGATCGCAGCTGTGCTGTGATCGGGGGCCAGGAAACACTTTCAGGAAGGCCTCGTAAGAAAGGGGAGAGTCTCCCCTTTCTTACGAGGCCTTCCCGAACGTGGCTCCGATGGGGAAATCCACAAAGTGACGTGGGTGGGGGACGGGGGGAGACACGGAAGAGCTTCCGTGTCCGTGTCTCCCGGGAAATAAAAAAAACACACCGAGGATTTATTAACCCCCTCCCTGGTGTCGGCCACAGGGTTAAGAGTGTTCAAACAGTCATAGTGTAATAAGGATGTTATGTAGGCCTGAATTTTGATCATAATTGTAATTCAGAGAGATTATTAAAACATATACAATTATCATTTCAACCTTTATCAGAATTACACATTTGGCATTAGACAGTAATGCTCAAAACAAAAAAGTAATGCGGTGTAACCATATACTTAGCCCCTAGAGGACATATTTAAGGCCAGCAGGCCTCCTGCAATGATCTTACGAACAAGGTCTTTAAAACAAAACTTCTCCTATCTATAAAACAAATGTTCTAGCCATGAGAAAGCTTAAAAGACAATGAATGGTGGGAGGGGTTATTATTTTGAAGCCCCCCTAACATAGTGTGGGGACTCAGAGATGATGAAGACACAAAGAGCACATTGTGGTCAATGTTTTGGAAGGCGTTCCATTATCCTAGGACCACCACAAGCTGAGTTATGATCAAAAATATGTTGTAAAAGTAATGTTGTGGAAAGCATTACGGGGTAAGTTTCTGTGCCACAAATATTTTAATATGTTGACTCAAATATTTTATTATGTTGATACAACTGTAATGCTTAGAACAGCCCCTAGATGGCACCACAATGAAAATAGCATTTGTAAGAAACATGGTCATGTAACTATAGCTAGCCCATAGAAGGCATAACCACACAAAAAGAAAATAGCAATAAATAATGCAGAGTAACCTTATATGATGCCCCTAGAGAGCATAGTGCATTACATATTTTAAAAGATAGCAGGCCTATCACAATGATATTGCAAACAAGGCCCTTAAAACGCAAGCTATTTCCAGCTGGAAAACAAAGGGTCCAGTCATGAGAATGCTTGAAGACACTGAATGGTAGGTGGGGTTATTATTGAGGGGTCCCCACTAACATAGAGTACGCACCCAAAGATGACCTAGACAGAAACAGCATGTCGAGCTGAACATTTTGGTTGTGGGCCCATTCTCTTAGGACCACCACAGACTGAGTAATGGGGAAAAATGTTGTGAAAAAGAATGCTTGCAAAGCATTATGAGTAGAGCTTTCTCAAGTGCAGTGAATATTGCAGAATCGGCTCTACCGCTGTGCCGAAAGAGCCGCTTTCACTTTGAGGATTTCTCTTTTATGTAAAGCATTTACCAATTTCAAGTGTTTAAGGGGAGAGCCACAAGAAATGACTGATTAGGTAACTGTGAACAATGTGACTAGCGCTCCAATACCGCCGATTGAGTTCACGTTGTTGTGCCTGTTTGCACTGTGAGCGATGCAGCACGAAGGAGAAACACAAAAAAAAATAGTTCATCCACGCTGAAGTATATCAGCAATCGTGCAATAATCCATGTAACCTGAGCAGTCTGCAAGGCGTGACAAAAACAGCCTCAAGGCTGGACAAACATAAAGCAATTACCAATGACATCAAATGATTTTTAAAAAGGCAAGCCCACAAATGAGTGAAAGTGATGGGCTTGAGGTGGGAGTGGTTAAAAGCCCACAGTACTTATAACAGGTGAAAGCGCTTGCGTGCTCGACCTGAAAATGTACCTAATGCGCTAGGAGTTTTCTCAGAGCAGTAGGAACATTTAAAAGATGTTCTGCCCGGATCACCGTGGGTTAAGTCGTGGTCCCAGACAGAAACTCGGTTGGCACGAATCGGGTTGCTGGCAGGCACCACTAGCTTGGTATCATTAGGCATCATTTCTCTCAAAACGAAGTTGGGAAAATGGAGCTAGATTCAGAGCTGGAGGCAGCTTCACGTCCTGCCACCCTCTAAGTGAGATGTCACCTGTCTCTTGAAAATAAAAGTATAGGCTCTGTAAACTCTTTACCATTGCATGGCCCATAAAGCCTTTGCCACTTTAATCTGAACATGCTTAGTTCAGTGATGGTTGATAGAGAGAACAGTAATAAAGGTGTATTCATTTCCAAAAAACTGCCCCCTCTCTTTCAGGCAGTGATTTCACTCAGTTGCAAGTAGAACCCTGGTAGACAGGGATTATACAAAGCAATATCTCTCCCTCAGAGTGGCTCCAAAAGTAAGAGTTTTCTCACCTGCCTGCTCATTTCCTACCAGTGCCAGGCTAAATAACGAACACCCGCAGGAGTGTGTGGATGAGTTGAGCATTGTGAAAGGTTGTCACCCCTGTGCACCCCTATGAAGAATGGATTGGTCCCCAGAGACACATTCTTGTATGGTGGGACCCGAAAAGACTTATCATTGAAACCTACATACAGAACCCACAGTAAGTCAAGCCAGATACTTGTCTAAATATGGATAATGTACACCCTCACTCAGCTGCAGTACCAAGTTGGGATATGGAACCAGTGTTGTGAGGAAACAGACATATTCTTCATGATAATGTCACAAAATGAAGCACTGCCTGCCTGGACGCTAGTGATGACAAGCTGTTGCTCGCACTAGTGTGTTTTTACCTAAGGCAGAAGCTACCGACTGTCACCTCTGGACTTCCCCTAATGTGATGAAAGCTTTTGCCTATAGGTACCCACCTTTCTCCAGGCCACATTTTCCATTCAAGAAATAGTCTCAAAATAATTTCCGAACGATGAACACAATTGTCTCAAAATAAATTAGGAAAATAATGACATTACTCTCTTATTAAGCATGAACAAGCAGCATTGTGTCCCTAGCTTATCAAATACCACATCAGGGAATAGGTCAAGTCTGAAGAAAAAAAAAAGTAGGTTTGTAGTCAGTTTCCAAAAGATACCTGGCCTGGTGTGCCATTCTGTAATTGCAAAGCATAAGGCAGGGGGCATTTCTCCTTTAGGGCTCGGAACTCCCTACACATTTATAGCAAAAAATAATAAATAGACCGGTTTGCTCAGATATTCGATTGTACCGATCATAACTCTAAACAAATCGATGCATTTAAGTCTGGACTGTCTGTCCCAGGCTGCCTGCCCTACCTCGCCTTGAAGCAGGAGATGGAAGCCCACCTGACGCACAACGCAGGGTTTAATGCTTTAAAGCCCTTCATTTCCATTGTGGCCTATGCCAGTATTCACTGTAGGCCAGTAACGCTTTTTGCATCATGCTTTTGGGCATCAGAGTCTCTATCGCTGCTTGAGGGCAGCCATCTGTCATTCACAGGCATAGATCTCAACCTTTCCCCTTTCATCACACAGTAGGAGTGAATGCAAGCACTTGTGATTTAGTGCCTTGGCTTCAGTAAAGGTAAGGGTTATTGAGTTATTTTTTTATTGTACTGAGACCCCATGTCACGCTAACCACCTCACTGTGACACCCCAGGCCCTGGCCCTGGCTGCAAATCGCTGGCTCCTTTAAAAGTGGACCTGCTGTATTTGTTCTCTCACAAAATTGATCCAAAAGAGGAGCAGGGTTCTTGTTCCCTTGTGAAATTGATCCCAAAATCTGACTCAAGCGCAAAGGAAGAAATATGTGCTTACAGTAAAGGCACTTATCTGCTGTATGGCTTGAAACTGGCCCGATTATCATGCCCTTAGCATTAATGCCAAAAACATGGATTGATATGCAAACAATGAATGTTAAAAAGAGATTTAGTTAATCTCTTATTTCACGTTTTACTTAATGTTACATTCGCCAAGAAAGTTTGCTGTTTCATCATGCTCTGCTTCTGTATTTTTATGTGCATTTTATTACTCTGCCATAGTGCACAGGTGATTATGAGGGGCTTTGATTGAGAGTGCTGGTGCTGAGGCTGAAGGTAAAGCAGAGTGCCTGTCAGTGTGCTGGCGTCTCTGCAGAGCACACAGAACAACGGTCACGCATCCAGTTACAATTGAAATTCAGTGTAAATGTGTGTGAAGGGGTGCACAGTGGTCAGAATATTTAGAAGACAATGGCAAGAGGAAATAAAGTGCTTAAATGTGAAAGAGTGCACTGTATGTTTGGGATGGTAAAATGAGGGAGATGCAAGGAAGTGCATTCAGGTGAGAGTGAAAAGAGGGTGCTGAAGAGGAGCGAGGAGGTTGAAAATGTGCAGATGGATAAGATGTGAAGAGAAAAAGGGCAAACATATGTAACTTAAAGCACTATTAACTGAAGGCTCTGCTCCTTCCACATGCCTCAATATTATTTAATTCACAGTCTCACAATTTCAGAATTGAAACATTTCCAATGTAAAATATTTATAACTAATCACTGTTGTTACTTGTGTATCTTAAAAAGCTAACATTCACTGACAAAGCCAACGGTACTGACAGGTTTGAGATGTATGTCAGTTGTTGGGTTATATTTCTGGATGCAATAAAATCTCAAAAGGAAAACAAAATACAGGCCGTGTGGCACACTATGGGAGTCACAGAAATTGATTTAGCATGTTCCCTTTTAAAGGGCCCCCACTTTTTCCATCCCATTTATAGACCATTGCTCTTACATTCTAGGAAGAGGTTCTGGACAAGCACAGAGGATGCTGACATTGCTTTTTCTTTCGCACAGATCAGTGGAGGACCTTTTTTATCAGGGCTGTGGCTAGGAGGCCATGTAGAGGGAAGTAGGAGAAACTGCACTCATAGGAAGAATTCTGAGCATCCCTTTTACTTTCCAAAGAGAGGATGGGACCTCAACCCTGAGCACAAGTGATCAGAGGACGTCAAATCTAGGATTAATTGGGCAATAACTTAGATTATGAACACCTATGACATGCTATACCGTTCTTTCTAGAAGAATATAACTTATAAATAAAAACCTTAGCGATTCACTACAGCAATGGATTAGAGTGGCCTCTAACCAATAAAGCCAACAGGTGGACTTCACCAGTCTTATCGGATGAGGGGGAAATACCAGTGGGAGGACACATGTTCATAGTGTGCAAGACAAGTGTGAGAGGCTCAAGAAATAATTATTCCATAAGAGATGGTGGAATGAGGTCACAATCATAGAACGTTAATTTTAGATGGTATAGGGTGGTACTCAAAAAACTGTGCCCTCAAGGTTTTAAAAGAGAGTTTGGGAGAGCTATAATCAGGCGTTATTTGAGGTTTGGCAGGTTTATATCATGACTTTTGAGCCCCTGACAACATCCCTACCAAGGAGCCTGCAGTGCCACCTCCAGAAGCACTTGCACTCATTCCTCAAGGCACTACGCAGCCACCAGAATCCACATCACAGGCTCTTGTGCTGCTGACAGTGGTGGTTGCACTCTCTCCATGCAATGAAGTAGTAGGAACCTCCTCCCAGGATCTTTGGAAGCCCCCATGCTCTCAATGAGACCAGTAGGCTCTGTTCTCAAGGGAGCATGATACGTCTTTCAAGATTCTTGGTTCCTGGAAGAACTATGGCGATCTTCGGTGCAGCTCGACTGTTTAAACCTTTTTTAGGAAACCCCACCGCTTGATGTTTGACTTTGTGCCAGATTAGACTTCTGAGTCCTGGGTTCAAAAATTAATCTTTGCCACAGTTAAATTCCAGTTCTCTGGCCAAGCAAAGTTATCCAACAATTCCTGCTTCATGTGCTGGTTGTTTGAGCCCTGCTTGTAGCTCAAAGCCACATCCCTAGAAAGAAAAGGAGCGCAAAACAAAAGTCATAAAAGCCAATTACAATTTATGAGAATATGGTGTGTGAAGTATCCATAGATAAAAATAATGTCATCTAAATATTGGATTCTACAACATGAATGAAGTATAGGTTTACTAAACTCCACATATAAACACATATACATTATGAAATATTTTTTATATATGTGTGTGTGTGGACCTTGAAAATATACATATATATATATATATATATATATATATATATGTATAAACAGGGACTTTATAGTTGGGCTCACAATTTAAACATACAAAACCATAGAAATTCAGCAGTTAGAATTTTTTCAATGGCTATAACTCGTGCCCTGAGGTAACTATAACTCCGCCCCCACCATGCACAGTGTTTATGAATAGTTTTACAGAAAATGTTACAGTGATATTATCAATGATGTTATAAATGATGTTATGAGTGCTGTAATTTCTGGGGTAATCAGCAGTGCATGGCGAGGTTGTGAGTTGTAGGTAATTTAGGACAGAAGTTAATTGAAATAACTCTAACAATAACTGCTGAATTTCTATGGTTTTGTACATTTAAATTGTGAACCTACCTATAACATCCCTTTACCCTTTGTTTTTTTCAGATGAATTTCTAGTTTTTTTTTTAATTCTATTTTTCTAACTATAACATCCCTGTAACCTTTGTTTTTTTCAGTGAATTTCCAATTTTTCTTTTTTAACGTAAAGTAATTTTAATTACTATTAGTCCTACCGAAGGCTGTGCACGGCAGGGGTTGGCCACAGAACCTGACCTGTTGTCAACCTTGCAACTAGCTCCCTATAACCATCCAACCCCGCGCCTCCCACGGCCTTCGGCCAGGCCCTACAGCCAACCACCCTATAACCACCCAACCCAGTGTCACGCAGAGAAAAAACAATTGCTTTGCCTTGACTATGCGCATTCAATTAGGATAATTAGTACCTTACAGAAGTGGACCTTGAACTTGGGCACCTGCTTTGTTCATATATGTAAGTGCTTCCCATTGACGCTTAATTTCTGTCAAATAAGTATCATGCCAGAATGAATCTTGCCCTGCGTATTTATCCAAAAAGATGCCATTGTATTCTGCAGAATGTCTACCCAACTGGAGTACTTTTTACTGGGTAATTAGTAAGGGTTACCTTGTTGGGTATATGTATAGTGTATCTCCTAAAATACAGGTGCGTAAAGGACATCGAGGAAATGTCTCCAGTGACCTTGTGTGTCTGTAACTTTGTCAATGTGATTGTTCCTTGAGCCTCTTTATCACATTATTTATTTTAGTTTTTTTTCAATTTTTGGGGACCACCGAGGGAGCCGCAAGGCTGAGATGAAAACTCTGCTTTCAGCAGAGTTGGACAGCTCCCGCTTACTGAAAGCGGACTTATGTTTGTTTTTGTTCTTACAGCTTCCACCAAGCAAATGCAAACAGCTACCTCCCAAGGGTGGGCACTCAGTAGGTAGCAAGAGCCAGGGTGGCAGTCCTCAGGGTCATTTATGGCTCCACGAGGGGGGAGGTAGGTGGTTCCCTAAGCTAGGGGTCCACAATGGAACCCCTACATTAAGTTAATTAAGCCCCTGGGCAGTGGTGGTCCCCAGTACGGTGGAGGCTATGCAGCCCCCATACACTTAACATGGCATCTGCCCCGGAGAGATGGGGGTCCCTGGGGCTTCATGGGGGATGCGTGGGCCCCTCCGCATAGATTGACAACAATTTGCCCTGAGGAGGTGACGGTCCCTGGGGTCCACGGAGCACCCCCATACATTAAATTCATTGCTCCGAGAAGGTGGCAGGCTCACGCGGGCCCTCCTGTATAAATTTACAACAATTTGCCCTGGAGAAGTGGAAGTCCCCGGGTTCTAGTGGGTGCCACATGACCCCAAAATATGTGAAAATACTCTTGCACCAGGGAGGTGGTGGTCCCCAAGGTTTTCATAAACCCTAGGAGGTGGGGGTCCCTACACCCCCTCATAAATTTGATTAATCTCCATGTGACGTGGATCAAAGCTTTGTTAGGATTACGATAAGGGGAACCTAGATAAGAGGTCACAGGTTTGAGGACGCAGCTGATGTGGTGTTTGTGTGAATGTATATACTTAACTTTATATTTTGTGACTTGTTGGTTTTTAAGATACTATGTATGCAGTCAACTTGTTGTGACTATATAAAGGGCTGCTTGCAAGCAGTCATTTGAGATCAGCTTTTCAGCTCTACGAAGGTGACTGGTCTCCCTGCTGTTGTGATTAAAGCTATTTTTGCCTTTGCCAGAGAAGCTTTGTCTCTCTTTATTCCAGTTTTCTCCCAACATTTGGCGAGATAGCTAGGAGTCCTGAATTTAACTTAATCTACTGCTGCCACTGTAATAACCCTAATCTCACTGCAAAGATTTATGCACATTTATGACAAGGTAAGCAGACACCATGTTACCTGGAGTTCGGCCTATTCACAGCGGTGGGTAGGACCAAAAGTTGCTGTCTTTAAGGTGAGGCCAACTTGGACTCCATTCCTTATTTGTATATTATATGACGTTTTCTTTGGCAATGCTAAACGTAGATGAAATGTAATGTGGAATCACATGGAAGATTGTATATGTAATATTGTACAATATTAGTTAAGCGCAGTGTATAGTAATTAGACAGTTAATCCCAACACAACATTATAAGTGGTCAAGACAGTATAGGTGATTACATGTGTGTTCTGACATTTCGACAAGGGACGGCCGAAAGGTCGTCTGGAAGTCATTTTTGGCCTATGAGGTCCATGGAATGAAGTAATTCCCTCATGATTACAGAGGGAAGCGACCAAAAACTACCAACCTAGTGCATTGTGTAGGGCAAGGGATTATAACAGACTCAGAGTTGGAAAGTTATTTATATCTAAGGGAAAACATATTGGTGATAAATATATGTATGCACATGTAAATAAAAATATGTCCACAGAGTAATGTAATTTTATATTTTTATGATACACAACATATAACTAAGAAACACATTGACAGATTCCTTATCTTGTGAAGGATAGTGTACACATTCTGGAAATAAATTTTTAAATAGGTCAAACATTGAGTGAACAGATAAAAAGCCACATTACAAACGTTATCAGAAACACAAGCGACTATGGAGACTCCCATAGAACACATGCAAAATTCCCCTCTTATCCCATATCTCACCCTCGCTCCACTCCCTAAATACAGTTCCCGTATGAACTGGATTATTGCCACTTCTACCCCTATGCTACTTAGAATTTCCCATAGTTTCTCATGAAACACACAATCAAATGCTGAAGATAAATCAATAAAGGCCAGATACAAATTACCCTCTCTAATCTTTGTATATTTCCCGATTATAATACTTAAATTCAGACCTTGTTCCACTGTACCTGTTCATGTGCGGAAACCGTACTGTAGTTCGGATAAGATATTATTTTCCTCAGTCCAGCCCTGTAATCTATTCAAAATAACTCTCCCAGCTATTTTAGCTAATGTGTCAAGTATTGAGATTGGTCTATAACAGGCTGGGTTAAGACGGTCACCTTTTTTGTATATGGGGACGATAACTGAATCTAGCCAAGATGGCAGAGGTCCTTGCATACTGCAAGCCCTCAGTACCTGCGTCAATAAGGGACCCCATACTTGTGAGTTTGCCTTATATAAGTCTACCGGAACACCGTCGGGACCCAGTGCTTTTACCACTTTACTTGCGTTTATAGCTTCTACTACTTCCTCCAAACTGAACTGAGGTGTTATAATCATACGTGGATTTTTTTGGGTAGTATAACTAATTGGAGGATCAAGTAACTCTATGTCAGAAGCCGGGCTATACATCTTAGAGAAGTAACCAATCCAATCCCCTTCTGTTATTGCAATTTCCATTCTAGGATCATGTCTAGCCCCTGACATAGGAGTATTTCATATTTTCCAAAAGAGGATATTTTCTTTTATAAGGCTAGCTTTGTGTAAGGATTCCCAAGTATTTTCTTTCAGGGTAATTTTCCTTTTTTTAAACGGCCGCCTTATATTCCTGCCTCCGTACACGTATCTCAGTTATACATCTTATTGGGGCACTTAGGGCCTTTTTTAATCTCTTATGTGCTTTGTGTAATCGAGGTCAAATCAGCCCATTTTTCCCCTCTGTCCCATCTTTCCCGTTTTGTTAGTAAGAGCTTTTTTCAAACCTTGCGCAATCGAAGAAAAGGCACTTAGACATTTTACTGGGTCTATGTCATTACTGAGGAAGTCCGCAAAAGCTTGCTTATGTTCACAAATTAGCTGCTTCAGAAGGTCCTTTGGCTCTATTTGGGGCCATTGTAATGAGAACCCGTTACGTGAGGCTAATTCAATATAATTTACTAAGACGGCTTTATACTGCTGTGTGAAGGTGGGAGATGTTAGTGAGATCTTTAAACTCTGCGGGAAATGGTCACTTATTGACATATCATGAAGTCAATATTTGGAGAGGTAGTGTGCGAAGTGAGTAGACATTAAAACATAATCAATTACTGTATCTGCACCCCTTCCATTAAAAGTTGGATTAAACTGTGGATCATCAAAATAAATTTCATTTAGAAAGGACAAGTTAAATTTATGCGGCAATATATTAATTGCATCAATCAATCAAAATTTTTTGTAGAGCGCGCTACTCACCCGTGAGGGTCTCAAGGCGCTGGTTTGGGGGGGGGGGGCAGGGAGGGTCACTGATCTAACAACCATGTCTTGAGGTTCTTTCTGAAGACCAGTAGGTCTTTGGTTTTGCGAAGGTCGGTGGGGAGGGAGTTCCAGGTTTTGGGGGTGAGGTAGGAGAAAGACCTGCCTCCTGTGGTGGTGCGTTGGATGCGGGGGACTGTGGCTAGGGCGAGGTCGGCTGATCGGAGGTTGCGTATGGGAGTGAGGAAGTTAACTCTTTCATTGAGGTAGGTTGGGCCGGTGTTGTGGAGGGATTTGTGTGTGTGGATGAGGATCCTGAATGTGATTCTCTTGTCTATGGGGAGCTAGAGAAAGGGATTTGAGGTGTGGTGTGATTCGTTCTTGGCGGGGAGGCCAAGGACGAGGCGTGCGGCTGTGTTCTGGATTTTCTGGAGTTTGCGTTTGAGTGTTTTGCCGGCGTAGAGGACGTTACCGTAGTCCAGTCTGCTGCTGATGAGTGTGTGGGTGACTGTCTTTCTTGTTTCTGGGGGAATCCATTTGAAGGATTATTTTAGAGTGCGGAGTGTGTGGAAGCAGGAGGAGGTTAGAGCATTGATTTGCTGTGTCATGGAGAGGGAGGGGTCAAGGATGATGCCGAGGTTACGTGCGTGGTTTGCGGGGGTGGGTGCAGGGTCTAGGGCAGTGGGCCACCAGGAGTCATCCCATGTGGTTTTGTTGGGGCCGAAGATGATGATCTCGGTTTTGTTTGTGTTGAGCTGGAGGTGGTTAGTGGTCATCCAGTTGGCAGTGGCGAGGAGAGCGGCGTGTAGGTTGGTTTTGGCGGTGGTGGGGTTGCAGGTGAGGGAGAGGATGAGTTGGGTGTCATCTGCATAGGAGAGGATAGTGATTCTGTGTGATCGGAGGATGTTGGCTAGGGGGATCATGTAGATGTTGAAGAGTGTGGGGCTGAGGGAGGACCCTTGGGGAACTCCGCAGGTGATCTTGGTAGTGTTGGAGTGGAAGGGCGGAAGGCGGACACTCTGGGTCCGGTCGGTGAGGAAGGAGGTGAGTCAGTCTAAGGCTTTGTGGCAAATTCCTTTGTTGTGGAGGCGTGTGCGGAGTGTGTGTTGGCAGACGGTGTCAAAGGCTGCGGAGAGGTCTAGGAGGATGAGTGCAACGGTCTCGCCTTTGTCGACTTTGGTCCTGATGTCGTCAGTGCATGCGATGAGGACGGTTTCCGTGCTGTGGTTTTTGGCGGAACCCGGATTGTGAGGGGTCAAGAGTGTTGTTTGCTTCGAGGAAGTGGGATAGGTGAGTGTTGACTAATTTCTCTGCAACCTTGGCGGGGAAAGGGAGGAGGGAGATGGGGTGGTAGTTGGAGAGAATCTCCGGGTCTGCTTGTTTTTTTTTAGGAGAGCGGTGATTTCTGCGTGCTTCCAGGGGTCTGGGTAGGTGGCGGGGTCGAAAGAGGAGTTGATTATGTTGTAGAGTATGGGGGCGGTGGTTGGGCTAGCTTTGTTGTAGATGCGGTGTGGGCAGGGGTCAGAGGGGGAACCGGAGTGGATGGAGTTCATGTTTTTTTCTGTTTCTTCGTGTGTGGTGGGGGTCCATGTGGAGAGTGTGGTGGGGGGGTCATGAGTGGGGTTTGGGTTAGGTGAGTGAGGGGTGTGTGTGGTGGGTGTGTGTGGTATGAAGCTGTTGTGGATGTCCAGGATTTTGTGGAGGAAGTGGTTGGAAAGGGTGTCACATAGGGGCTGTGTGTGTGGGGTCTATGTTGCTGGCTTTGGGTTTGGCAAGTTCATTGATGATGGTGAAGAGTTCTTTGCTGTTTTGAGAGTTGTTGTCCAGGCGTATCTTGTAATGATCTCTTTTGGCGGTGCGTATGAGTTGGTGATGGGTGCGAATGGTGGTTTTGAGAGTGGAGAAGTTGGTTGTGGAAGGTTCTAGTCACCATATTTTCTCAGCTTGGCGGCATTTGCGCTTGGAGTTCAGGGGTGAACCATGGGGCGTTCTTGATGTTGCGGGTGGCGATGTGTTTTCTGAGGGGGGCTAGTGTGTCTGCGCAGGTAGTGATCCATTTGGAGAGGTTGTGTGCTCCTGTTTTGGGGTCGTTGGCGTGGGGGAGCCAGTTGGAAGTTTAGTCGTTTTGTGGGGATCTTGTCCCACATGCGGTAGGGTGTGGTGTGTTGATGGTAGTGTGTGGGGGGCTTGGTGAAGGAGAAGTGGACGCAGTGGTGGTCAGTCCAGAGGAGTTCGGTGGTGTGGTTGTAGGCTATGTGTTGGCTTGCGGTGAAAATTGCGTCAAGCGTGTGTCCTGCTGAGTGGGTGGGTGCGGTGACCAGTTGTTTGAGTCCGAGGTTGCTGAGGTTGTCTATGAGGAAGGTAGTGTTGTGGTCTTGTGGGTTTTCTAAGTGAAAATTGAAATCACAGAGGATGATGTAGTCTGTGGAGGTGAGGGCGTGCAAGCGGATGCTGTCGGCGATGGTGTAGCAGAAGGTGGGACGTGGTCCGGGTGGTCTGTAGATTAGTGTACCTCTGAGGGTGGAGTTGTTGTTAATGTGGATGAGGAAGTGCATGTGTTCAGTGTTGTCGATAGTGTCTTGGGAGCTGGTGGTGACTTTGATGGTGTCTCTGTGTAGGATGGCGATGCCACCGCCTGGCCTGTTGAGGAGGTCTTTGTGTTGGAGTTTGTATCCCTTGGGGGTGGCTATGGCTATGTCAGGTTCTGAGGAGGGGTTGGTCCAGGTTTCCGTGAGGAAGGCGATGTCAGGTGAGTGTGATGTGATGAGGTCCCAGAGTTCTATGGCATGTTTGTGAAGGGAGCGGATGTTGAGGAGCAGGCAGTTGAGGTGGTTGTGGTGGGTGGTGTTGGTGTGGTGCGTGAGGGTGTTGTTGCGGGGTGTGCTCTGGTTGTGGGTTGGTGTGCTGCGGGGTTTGTTGGTGGGGGCAGGGTGGTTGAGTCTTCTGTTGGGGTGTTGTGTTTGTTGAAGGTGGGGTCGCTATGGTTGGTGTGTGGTGTGAGGGATGACGAGCAGAAGTGACAGGTGTGGCAGGTGAAGGGGCCATGAGTGTGTGTGGGGCTAGATGGGGTGCATGTGGGGCGGGGGCCTGGGTTGAGAGAGTGGAGGGTGAGGGGGGAGTAGGTGTGTTGGAGAGGGCCAGGGGTGCTGGTGCTGGTCGCGGTTTTGACGCGGACGGGCGCAGACGGGCTTGCCTTTGGCGCGCCGCGCCGCGGCTGGCATAAGAGGAGGGGAGGGTGGCAGTGGCAGCTGGGAAGAGGGAGGGCTTGACGAATGAGAGGGCTGGGGGGATGATGCCGCAGGGGATGCAGCGGCGGGAAAAGAGGCTATCTGAAATGGTGAAGAGGAGGGGGTAGGCGGGAGGGGCTGCAGGGGACACAGCGGCTGGAAAAGAGGCTATCTGGAACGGTGAGGAGGAGGGGGAGGCGGGAGGGGCCGCAGGGGACGCAGCGGCGGGAAAAGAGGCTATCTAGAACGGTGAGGTGGAGGAGGGAGGCAGGGAGGCCGCAGGGGATACAGCGGCGGGAAAAGAGGCTATCTGGAACGGTGAGGAGGGGGGAGGCGGGAGGGGACGCAGTGGTGGGAAAAGAGGCTATCTGGAATGGTGAGGAGGAGAGGGGAGGCGCCGCAAGGGACGCAGGGGCAGGAGAAGAAGCTATCTGGAACGGTGAGGAGGAGGGGGGAGGCGGGAGGGGCCACAGGGGACGCAGCGGCGGGGAAAAGGAGGACAAAATAAGGAGTGGAGGTGACGCGGAACGGGGAGCGACCTATCTGCAGAAGCAGGGTAAAAGGTTGCTCCCTGTTACCGCGCTGCAGCTGCCATAAGAGGAGGGGAGGGTGGGAGTGGCAGCTGGGAGGAGGGAGGGCTTGACGAATGAGAAGGCTGGGGGGTGGGGCCGCAGGGGACGCAGCGGCGGGAAAAGAGGCTATCTGGAACGGTGAGGAGGAGGGGGTATGCGGGAGGGGCTGCAGGGGACGCAGCAGCGGGAAAGAGGCTATATGGAACGGTGAGGAGGAGGGGGGAGGTGGGAGGGGACGCAGCGGCGGGAAAAGAGGCTATCTGGAACGGTGAGGAGGAGGGGGGAGGTGGGAGGGGCTGAAGGGGATGCAGCAGCGGGAAAAGAGGCTATCTGGAATGGTGAGGAGGAGGGGCCGCTGGGGACGCAGCGGCGGGAGAAGAGGCTATCTGGAATGGGTGAGGTGGAGGGGAGCGGCGGGAGGGGCCGCAGGGGACGCAGCGGCGGGGAAAAGGAGGAAAAAATAAGGAGTGGAGGTGGCGCGGAGCGGGGAGCAACCTGCCTGCAGAAGCAGGGTCAAAGGTTGCTCCCTGTTACCGCGCCGCGGCTGCCATAAGAGGAGGGGAGGGTGGGAGTGGCAGCTGGGAGGAGGGAGGACTTGACGAATGAGAGGGCTGGGGCTGCAGGGGATGCAGCGGCGGGAAAAGAGGCTATCTGGAATGGTCAGGAGGAGGGGAGAGGCGGGAGGGGCCGCAGGGGACACAGCGGCGGGAAAAAGGGGAATAAATAAGGAGTGGAGGTGGCGCGGATGGCGGAGCGCGGAGCGACCAGCCTGCAGAAGCAGGGTCAAAGGTTGCTCCCTGTTACTGCGCCGCGGCTGCCGTGAGAGGAGGGGAGGGTGGGAGTGGCAGCTGGGAGGAGGGAGGGCTTGACGAATGAGAGGGCTGGGGGGGTGGGGCCGCAGAGGATGCAGCGGCAGGAAAAGAGGCTATCTGGAACGGTGAGGAGGAGGGAGGGGACGCAGGGGACACAGCGGCGGGAAAAAGGGGAATAAATAAGGAGTGGAGGTGGCGCGGATGGCGGAGCGGGGAGCGACCTGCCTGCAGAAGCAGGGTCAAAGGGTGCTCCCTGTTACCGCGCCACGGCTGCCATAAGAGGAGGGGAGGGTGGGAGTGGCAGCTGGGAGGTGGGAGGGCTTGACGAATGAGAGGGCTGGGGGTGTGGGGCCGCAGGGGACGCAGCGGCGGGAAAAGAGGCTATCTGGAACGGTGAGGAGGAGGGAGGGGACGCAGGGGACGCAGCGGCGGGGAAAAGGAGGAAAAAATAAGGAGTGGAGGTGGAGCGGATAGCGGAGCGATCTGCCTGCAGAAGCAGGGTCAAAGGTTACTCCCTGTTACCGCGCTGCGGCTGCCATAAGAGGAGGGGATGGTGGGAGTGGCAGCTGGGAGGAGGTAGGGCTTGACGAATGAGAGGGCTGGGGGGGTGGGGCCGCAGGGGACGCAGTGGCGGGAAAAGAGGCTATCTGGAACAGTGAGGAGGAGGGGGGAGGTGGAAGGGGCCGCAGGGGACGCAGCGGCGGGGAAAAGGAGGAAAAAATAAGGAGTGGAGGTGGCATGGATGGCAGAGCGGGTAGCAAACTGCCTGCAGAAGCAGGGTCAAAGGTTACTCCCTGTTACCGCGTCGCGGCTGCCATAAGAGGAGGGGAGGGTGGGAGTGGCAGCTGGGAGAAGGGAGAACTTGACGAATGAGAGGGCTGGGGGGGTGGGGCTGCAGGGGACGCAGCGGCAGGAAAAGAGGCTATCTGGAACGGTGAGGAGGAGGGGGGAGGCGGGAGGGGCCGCAGGGGACGCAGCGCCGGGGAAAAGGAGGAAAAAATAAGGAGTGGAGGTGGCGCGGATGGTGATGCAGGGAGCAACCTACCTTTAGAAGCAGAGTCAAAGGTTGCTCCCTGTTACCACGCTGCGGCTGCCATAAGAGGAGGGGAGGGTGGGAGTGGCAGCTGGGAGGAGGAAGGGCTTGAAGAATGAGAGGGCTGGGGGGTGGGGACGCAGCGGCGGGAAAAGAGGCTATCTGGAATGGTGAGGAGGAGGGGGGAGGCGGGAGAGGCCGCAGGGGACGCAGCGGCGGGAGAAGAGGCTATCCGGAACGGTGAGGAGGGGGGGAGGCGGGAGGGGCCGCAGGGGACGCAGCAGCGGGGAAAAGGAGTAAAAAAATAAGGAGTGGAGGTGGCGCGGATGGCGGAGCAGGGAGCAACCTGCCTGCAGAAGCAGGGTCAAAGGTTGCTCCCTGTTACCGCGCCGCGGCTGCCATAAGAGGAGGGAAGGGTGGGAGTGGCAGCTGGGAGGAGGGAGGGCTTGACGAATGAGAGGGCTGGGGGGGTGGGGCCGCAGGGGAAGCAGCAGCAGGAAAAGAGGCTATCTGGAACGGTGAGGAGGAGGGGGGAGGCGGGAGGGGCCGCAGGGGACACAGCGGCGGGGAAAAGGAGGAAAAAATAAGGAGTGGAGGTGGCACGGATGGCGGAGCGGGGATCGACCTGCCTGCAGAAGCAGGGTCAAAAGTTGCTCCCTGATACCGCTTCGCGGCTGCCATAAGAGGAGGAGAGGGTGGGAGTGGCAGCTGGGAGGAGGGAGGGCTTGATGAATGAGAGGGCTGGGGGGTGGGGCCGCAGGGGATGCAGCGGCGGGAAAAGAGGCTATCTGGAACGGTGAGGAGGAGGGGGGAGGTGGGAGGGGCCACAGGGGTCGCAGCGGCGGGGAAAAGGAGGAAAAAATAAGGAGTGGAGGTGGCGCAGATGGCGGAGCAGGGAGCGAACTGTCTGCAGAAGCAGGGTCAAAGGTTGCTCCCTGTTACCGCGCCGCGGCTGCTGTAAGAGGAGGGGAGGGTGGGAGTGGCAGCTGGGAGGAGGGAGGGCTTGACGAATGAGGGGGGTGGGGCCGCAGGGGACGCAGCGGCGGGAAAAGAGGCTATCTGGAACGGTGAGGAGGGGGAGGCGGGAGGGGCTGCAGGAAACGCAGCGGCGGGGAAAAGGAGGAAAAAATAAGGAGCGGAGGTGGCGCGGATGGCGGAGCGGGGAGTGACCTGCCTGCAGAAGCAAGGTCAAAGGTTGCTCCCTGTTACCGCGCCGCGGCTGCCGTATGAGGAGGGGAGGGTGGGATTGGCAGCTGGGAGGA
The DNA here is from genome assembly GCF_031143425.1 of Pleurodeles waltl. Taxonomy (NCBI): domain Eukaryota; kingdom Metazoa; phylum Chordata; class Amphibia; order Caudata; family Salamandridae; genus Pleurodeles; species Pleurodeles waltl. Next base: position 323,552,501 of record NC_090448.1, on the reverse strand, counting down.
GGGAGGGCTTGACGATTGAGAGGGCTGGAGGGGTGGGGCCGCCGGAGACGCAGCAGCAGGAAAAGAGGCTATCTGGAACGGTGAGGAGGACGGAGGGGACGCAGCGGCAGGGAAAAGGAGGAAAAAAATAAGGAGTGGAGGTGGCGCGGATGGCAGAGCGGGGAGCAACCTGCCTGCAGAAGCAGGGTCAAAGGTTGCTCCCTGTTACCGCGCAGCGGCTGCCATAAGAGGAGGGGAGGGTGGGAGTGGCAGCTGGGAGGAGGGAGGGCTTGACGAATGAGAGGGCTGGGGGGGTGGTGCCACAGGGGACGCAGCGGCAGCAAAAGAGGCTATCTGGAACAGTGAGGAGGAGGGAGGGGACGCAGGGGACGCAGCGGCGGGTAAAAGGAGGAAAAAAATATGTAGTGGAGGTGGCGCGGATGGCGGAGCGGGGAGCAACCTGCCTGCAAAAGCAGGGTCAAAGGTTGCTCCCTGTTACCGCGCTGCGGCTGCCATAAGAGGAGGGGAGGGTGGGAGTGGCAGCTGGGAGGAGGGAGGGGTTGACGAATGAGAGGTCTGGGGGGGTGGGGCCGCAGCGGCGGGAAAAGAGGCTATCTGGAACGGTGAGGAGGACGGAGGGGACGCAGCGGCAGGGAAAAGGAGGAAAAAAATAAGGAGTGGAGGTGGCGCGGATGGCAGAGCGGGGAGCAACCTGCCTGCAGAAGCAGGGTCAAAGGTTGCTCCCTGTTACCGCGCAGCGGCTGCCATAAGAGGAGGGGAGGGTGGGAGTGGCAGCTGGGAGGAGGGAGGGCTTGACGAATGAGAGGGCTGGGGGGGTGGTGCCGCAGGGGACGCAGCGGCAGCAAAAGAGGCTATCTGGAACAGTGAGGAGGAGGGAGGGGACGCAGGGGACGCAGCGGCGGGTAAAAGGAGGAAAAAAATATGTAGTGGAGGTGGCGCGGATGGCGGAGCGGGGAGCAACCTGCCTGCAAAAGCAGGGTCAAAGGTTGCTCCCTGTTACCGCGCTGCGGCTGCCATAAGAAGAGGGGAGGGTGGGAGTGGCAGCTGGGAGGAGGGAGGGGTTGACGAATGAGAGGTCTGGGGGGGTGGGGCCGCAGCGGCGGGAAAAGAGGCTATCTGGAACGGTGAGGAGGAGGGGGTAGGCGGGAGGGGCCGCAGGGGACGCAGCGGTGGGAGAAGAGGCTATCTGGAACGGTGAGGAGGAGGGGGGAGGCGGGAGAGGCCGCAGGGGACGCAGCAGCGGGGAAAAGGAGTAAAAAAATAAGGAGTGGAGGTGGCGCGTATGGCGGAGCGCGGAGCGACCTGCCTGCAGAAGCAGGGTCAAAGGTTGCTCCCTGTTACCGCGCCGCGGCTGCCATAAGAGGAGGGGAGGGTGGGAGTGGCAGCTGGGAGGAGGGAGGGCTTGACGAATGAGAGGGCTGGGGGGGTGGGGCCGCAGAGGATGCAGCGGCAGGAAAAGAGGCTATCTGGAACGGTGAGGAGGAGGGAGGGGACGCAGGGGACACAGCGGCAGGGAAAAGGAGGAAAAAATAAGGAGTGGAGGTGGCGCGGATGGCGGAGCGGGGAGCGACCTGCCTGCAGAAGCAGGGTCAAAAGTTGCTCCCTGTTACCGCGCCGCGGCTGCCATAAGAGAAGGAGAGGGTGGGAGTGGCAGCTGGGAGGAGGGAGGGCTTGACGAATGAGAGGGCTGGGGGGGTGGGGCCGCAGGGGACGCAGTGGCGGGAAAAGAGGCTATCTGGAATGGTGAGAAGGAGGGGGGAGGCGGGAGGGGCCGCAGGGGACACAGCGGCAGGGAAAAGGAGGAAAAAATAAGGAGTGGAGGTGGCGCGGATGGCGGAGCGGGGAGCGACCTGCCTGCAGAAGCAGGGTCAAAGGTTGCTCCCTGTTAACGCGCAGCAGCTGCCATAAGAGAAGGAGAGGGTGGGAGTGGCAGCTGGGAGGAGGGAGGGCGTGACAAATGAGAGGGCTGGGGGTGGGGCCGCAGGGGACGCAGCGGCGGTAAAAGAGGCTATCTGGAACGGTGAGGAGGGGGGAGGCGGGAGGGGCCGCAGGGGACGCAGCAGCAGGGAAAAGGAGTAAAAAAATAAGGAGTGGAGGTGTCGCGGAGCGGGGAGCGAACTGCCTGCAGAAGCAGGGTCAAAGGTTGCTCCCTGTTACCGCGCCGCGGCTGCCGTATGAGGAGGGGAGGGTGGGAGTGGCAGCTGGGAGGAGGGAGGGCTTGACGATTGAGAGGGCTGGAGGGGTGGGGCCGCAGGAGACGCAGCGGCAGGAAAAGAGGCTATCTGGAACGGTGAGGAGGAGGGAGGGGACGCAGCGGCAGGGAAAAGGAGGAAAAAAATATGGAGTGGAGGTGGCGCGGATGGCGGAGCGGGGAGCAACCTGCCTGCAGAAGCAGGGTCAAAGGTTGCTCCCTGTTATCGCGCTGCGGCTGCCATAAGAGGAGGGGAGGGTGGGAGTGGCAGCTGGGAGGAGGGAGGGCTTGAGGAATGAGAGGGCTGGGGGGGTGGGGCCGCAGGGGACGCAGCGTCAGGAAACAAAGCTATCTGGAACGGTGAGGAGGAGGGGGAGGCGGGAGGGGCTGCAGGGGATGCAGCGGCGGGAGAAGAGGCTATCTGGAACGGTGAGGAGGAGGGGGGAGGCGGGAGGGGCCGCAGGGGACACAGCAGCGGGGAAAAGGAGTAAAAAAATAAGGAGTGGAGGTGGCGCGGAGCGGGGAGCGACCTGCCTGCAGAAGCAGGGTCAAAGGTTGCTCCCTGTTACCGCGCCGCGGCTGCCATAAGAGGAGGGGAGGGTGGGAGTGGCAGCTGGGAGGAGGGAGGGCTTGACGAATGAGAGGGCTGGGGGGGTGGGGCCGCAGGGGACGCAGTGGCGGGAAAAGAGGCTATCTGGAATGGTGAGGAGGAGGGGGGAGGCGGGAGGGGCCACAGGGGACACAGCGGCGGGGAAAAGGAGGAAAAAATAAGGAGTGGAGGTGGCGCGGATGGCGGAGCGGGGAGCGATCTGCCTGCAGAAGCAGGGTCAAAGGTTGCTCCCTGTTACCGCGCCGCGGCTGCCATAAGAGAAGGAGAGGGTGGGAGTGGCAGCTGGGAGGAGGGAGGGCTTGACAAATGAGAGGGCTGGGGGGTGGGGCCGCAGGGGATGCAGCGGCGGGAAAAGAGGCTATCTGGAATGGTGAGGAGGAGGGGGGAGGCGGGAGGGGCCGCAGGGGACACAGCGGCGGGGAAAAGGAGGAAAAAATAAGGAGTGGAGGTGGCGCGGATGGCGGAGCGGGGAGCGACCTGCCTGCAGAAGCAGGGTCAAAGGTTGCTCCCTGTTACGGCACCGCGGCTGCCGTAAGAGATGGGGAGGGTGGGAGTGGCAGCTGGGAGGAGGGAGGGCTTGATGAATGAGAGGGCTAGGGGGGTGGTGCCGCAGGGGACGCAGCGGCAGCAAAAGAGGCTATCTGGAACAGTGAGGAGGAGGGAGGGGACGCAGGGGACGCAGCGGCGGGTAAAAGGAGGAAATAAATATGTAGTGGAGGTGGCGCGGATGGCGGAGCGGGGAGCAACCTGCCTGCAGAAGCAGGGTCAAAGGTTTCTCCCTGTTTCCACGCTGCGGCTGCCATAAGAGGAGGGGAGGGTGGGAGTGGCAGCTGGGAGGAGGGAGGGGTTGACGAATGAGAGGTCTGGGGGGGTGGGGCCGCAGCGGCGGGAAAAGAGGCTATCTGGAACGGTGAGGAGGAGGGGGGAGGCGGGAGGGGCCGCAGGGGACGCAGCGGCGGGAGAAGAGGCTATCTGGAACGGTGAGGAGGAGGGGGGAGGCGGGAGGGGCCGCAGGGGACGCAGCAGCGGGGAAAAGGAGTAAAAAAATAAGGAGTGGAGGTGGCGCGGATGGCGGAGCGCGGAGCGACCTGCCTGCAGAAGCAGGGTCAAAGGTTGCTCCCTGTTACCGCGCAGCGGCTGCCATAAGAGGAGGGGAGGGTGGGAGTGGCAGCTGGGAGGAGGGAGGGCTTGACGAATGAGAGGGCTGGGGCGGTGGGTCCGCAGCGGACGCAGCGGCGGGAAAGGAGGCTATCTGGAATGGTGAGGAGGAGGGGGGAGGCGGGAGTGGCCGCAGGGGACACAGCGGCGGGGAAAAGGAGGAAAAAATAAGGAGCGGAGGTGGCGCGGATGGCGGAGCGGGGAGTGACCTGCCTGCAGAAGCAGTGTCAAAGGTTGCTCCCTGTTACCGCGCCGCGGCTGTCGTAAGAGGAGGGGAGTGGCAGCTGGGAGGAGGGAGGGCTTGACGAATGAGAGGGCTGGGGGGGTGGGGCCGCAGAGGATGCAGCGGCAGGAAAAGAGGCTATCTGGAACGGTGAGGAGGAGGGAGGGGACGCAGGGGACACAGCGGCGGGGAAAAGGAGGAAAAAATAAGGAGTGGAGGTGGCGCGGAGCGGAGAGCGAACTGCCTGCAGAAGCAGGGTCAAAGGTTGCTCCCTGTTACCGCGCCGCGGCTGCCATAAGAGAAGGATAGGGTGGGAGTGGCAGCTGGGAGGAGGGAGAGCTTGACGAATGAGAGGGCTGGGGGGGTGGGGCCGCAGGGGACGCAGTGGCGGGAAAAGAGGCTATCTGGAATGGTGAGGAGGAGGGGGGAGGTGGGAGGGGCCGCAGGGGACACAGCGGCGGGGAAAAGGAGGAAAAAATAAGGAGTGGAGGTGGCGCGGATGGCAGAGCGGGGAGCGACCTGCCTGCAGAAGCAGGGTCAAAGGTTGCTCCCTGTTACCGCGCCGCGGCTGCCATAAGAGAAGGAGAGGGTGGGAGTGGCAGCTGGGAGGAGGGAGGGCGTGACAAATGAGAGGGCTGGGGGGTGGGGCCGCAGGGGATGCAGCGGCGGGAAAAGAGGCTATCTGGATCGGTGAGGAGGAGGGGGGAGGCAGGAGGGGCCATATGGGACGCAGCGGCTGGGAAAAGGAGGAAAAAATAAGGAGTGGAGGTGGCGCAGATGGCGGAGCAGGTAGCGACCTACCTGCAGAAGCAGGGTCAAAGGTTGCTCCCTGTTACCGCGCCGCGGCTGCCGTAAGAGATGGGGAGAGTGGGAGTGGCAGCTGGGAGGAGGGAGGGCTTGACGAATGAGAGGGCTGGGGGGGTGGGGCCACAGGGGACGCAGCGGCAGCAAAAGAGGCTATCTGGAACAGTGAGGAGGAGGGAGGGGACGCAGGGGACGCAGCTGTGGGTAAAAGGAGGAAAAAAATAAGGAGTGGAAGTGGCGTGGATGGCGGAGCGGGGAGCAACCTGCCTGCAGAAGCAGGGTCAAAGGTTGCTCCCTGTTACCGCGCTGCGGCTGCCATAAGAGATGGGGAGGGTGCGAATGGCAGCTGGGAGGAGGGAGGGGTTGACGAATGAGAGGGCTGGGGGGGTGGGGCCGCAGCGGCGGGAAAAGAAGCTATCTGGAATGGTGAGGAGGAGGGGGGAGGCGCCGCAGGGGACGCAGCGGCGGGAGAAGAGGCTATCTGGAACGGTGAGGAGGAGGGGGAAGGCGGGAGGGGCCGCAGGGGACGCAGCAGCGGGGAAAAGGAGGAAAAAATAAGGAGCGGAGGTGGCGCGGATGGCGGAGCGGAGAGTGACCTGCCTGCAGAAGCAGGGTCAAAGGTTGCTCCCTGTTACCGCGCCGCGGCTGCCGTAGAGGAGGGGAGGGTGGGAGTGGCAGCTGGGAGGAGGGAGGGCTTGACGAATGAGAGGGCTGGGGGGGTGGGGCCGCAGGGGATGCAGCGGCAGGAAAAGAGGCTATCTGGAACGGTGAGGAGGAGGGGGGAGGCGGGAGGGGCCGCAGGGGACACAGCGGCGGGGAAAAGGAGGAAAAAATAAGGAGTGGAGGTGGCGCGGATGGCGGAGCGGGGAGCGATCTGCCTGCAGAAGCAGGGTCAAAGGTTGCTCCCTGTTACCGCGCCGCGGCTGCCGTAGAGGAGGGGAGGGTGGGAGTGGCAGCTGGGAGGAGGGAGGGCTTGACGAATGAGAGGGCTGGGGGGGTGGGGCCGCAGGGGATGCAGCGGCAGGAAAAGAGGCTATTTGGAACGGTGAGGAGGAGGGAGGAGACGCAGGGGACACAGCGGCGGGGAAAAGGAGGAAAAAATAAGGAGTGGAGGTGGAGCGGATGGCGGAGCGGGGAGCGACCTGCCTGCAGAAGCAGGGTCAAAGGTTGCTCCCTGTTACCGCGCCGCGGCTGCCATAAGAGAAGGAGAGGGTGGGAGTGGCAGCTGGGAGGAGGGAGGGCTTGACAAATAAGAGGGCTGGGGGGTGGGGCCGCAGGGGATGCAGCGGCGGGAAAAGAGGCTACCTGGAACGGTGAGGAGGAGGGGGGAGCCGGGAGGGGCCACAGGGGACGCAGCGGCTGGGAAAAGGAGGAAAAAATAAGGAGTGGAGGTGGTGCAGATGGCGGAGCAGGGAGCGACCTGCTTGCAGAAGCAGGGTCAAGGGTTGCTCCCTGTTACTGCGCCGCGGCTGCCGTAAGAGGAGGGGAGGGTGGGAGTGGCAGCTGGGAGGAGGGAGGGCTTGACGAATGAGAGGGCTGGGGGGGTGGGGCCGCAGGGGATGCAGCGGCAGGAAAATAGGCTATCTGGAACGGTGAGGAGGAGGGGGAGGCGGGAGGGGCTGCAGGGGACGCAGCAGCGGGAGAAGAGGCTATCTGGAACGGTGAGTAGTAGGGGGGTGGAGGGAGGAGGCGGGGGCCACAGGTGACGCAGCAGCGGGGAATCGGAGGAAAAAATATGGAGTGGAGGTGGCGCGGATGGCGGAGCGGGGAGTGACCTGCCTGCAGAAGCAGGGTCAAAGGTTGATCCCTGTTACCGCGCCTGACATAAGAGGAGGGGAGGGTGGGTGTGGCAGCTGGGAGGGCTTGACGAATGAGAGGGCTGGGGGGTGGGGCAGCTGGGGACGCAGCGGCAGGAAAAGAGGCTATCTGGAACGGTGAGGAGGAGGGGGGAGGCGGGAGGGGCCGCAGGGGCGCAGAGGCGGGAAAAGAGGCTATCTGGAACGGTGAGGAGGAGGGGGGGGGCGGGAAGGGCCGCAGGGGACGCAGCAGTGGGGAAAAGGAGGAAAAAATAAGGAGTGGAGGTGGCGCGGATGGCGGAGCGGGGAGCGACCTGCCTGCAGAAGCAGGGTCAAAGGTTACTCCCTGTTACTGAGCCGCGGCTGCCATAAGAGGATGGGAGGGTGGGAGTGGCAGCTGGGAGGAGGGAGGGCTTGACGAATGAGAGGGCTGGGGGGGTGGGGCCGCAGGGGACGCAGCAGCGGGAAAAGAGGCTATCTGGAATGGTGAGGAGGAGGGGGAGGCGGGAGGGGCCGCAGGGGACGCAGCAGCGGGGAAAAGGAGTAAAAAAATAAGGAGTGGAGGTGTCGCGGATGGCGGAGCGCGGAGCGACCTGCCTGCAGAAGCAGGGTCAAAGGTTGCTCCCTGTTACCGCACCGCGGCTGCCATGAGAGGAGGGGAGGGTAGGAGTGGCAGCTGGGAGGAGGGAGGGCTTGACGAATGAGAGGGCTGGGGGGGTGGGGCCGCAGGGGATGCAGCGGCAGGAAAAGAGGCTATCTGGAACGGTGAGGAGGAGGGAGGGAACGCAGGGGACACAGCGGCGGGGAAAAGGAGGAAAAAATAAGGAGTGGAGGTGGCACGGATGGCAGGGTGGGGAGCGACCTGCCTGCAGAAGCAGGGTCAAAGGTTGCTCCCTGTTACCGTGCTGCAGCTGCCATAAGAGGAGGAGAGGGTGGGAGTGGCAGCTGGGAGGAGGGAGGGCTTGACGAATGAGAGGGCTGGGGGGTGGGGCCTCAGGGGATGCAGCGGCGGGAAAAGAGGCTATCTGGAACGGTGAGGAGGGGGGAGGTGGGAGGGGCCACAGGGGATGCAGCAGCGGGGAAAAGGAGTTAAAAATAAGGAGTGGAGGTGGCGCAGATGGCGGAGCAGGGAGCGACCTGCCTGCAGAAGCAGGTTGAAAGGTTGCTCCCTGTTACCGTGCCGCGGCTGCCGTAAGAGGAGGGGAGGGTGGGAGTGGCAGCTGGGAGGAGGGAGGGCTTGACGAATGAGAGGGCTGGGGGGTGGGGCCGCAGGGGGATGCAGCGGCGGGAAAAGAGGCTATCTGGAATGGTGAGGAGGAGGCGGGAGGGGCTGCAGGGGCGTAGAGGCGGGAGAAGAGGCTATCTGGAACGGTGAGGAGGAGGGGGGAGGCGGGAGGGGCCGCAGGGGATGCAACGGTGGGAAAAGAGGCTATCTGGAACGGTGAGGAGGAGGGGGGAGGCGGGAGGGGCCGCAGGGGACGCAGCGGTGGGAAAAGAGGCTATCTGGACCGGTGAGGGAGGGAGGTGGGAGGGGCCGCAGGGGACGCAGCGATGGGAGAAGAGGCTATTTGGAACAGTGAGGAGGAGGGGGGCGGCGGGAGAGGCTGCAGGGGATGCAGCGGCGGGGGAAAGGAGGAAAAATAAGGAGTGGAGGTGGCGCAGATGGCGGAGCGGGGAGCGACCTGCCTGCAGAAGCAGGGTCAAAGGTTGCCCCCTGTTATCGCACCACAGCTGCTATAAGAGGAGGGGAGGGTGGGAGTGGCAGCTGGGAGGAGGGAGGGCTTGACGATTGAGGGGGCTGGGGGGGTGGGGCCGCAGGGGACGCATTGGCGGGAAAAGAGGCTATCTGGAACGGTGAGGAGGAGGCGGGAGGGGCCGCAGGGGACGCAGCGGTGGGAGAAGAGGCTATCTGGAATGGTGAGGAGGAGGGGGGAAGCGGGGGGGCGCAAGCGAGGGGAAAAGGAGGAAAAAATAAGGAGTGGAGGTGGCGCATGGCGGAGCGGGGAGCGACCTGCCTGCAGAAGCAGGGTCAAAGGTTGCTCCCTGTTACCGCACTGCAGCTGCCATAAGAGGAGGGGAGGGTGGAAGTGGCAGCTGGGAGGAGGGTGGGCTTGACGAATGAGAGGGCTGGGGGGGTGGGGCCGCAGGGGACGCAGCGGCGGGAAAAGAGGCTATCTGGAACGGTGAGGAGGAGGGGGGAGGCGGGAGGGGCCGCAGGGGACGCAGCGGCGGGAGAAGAGGCTATCTGGAATGGTGAGGAGGAGGGGGGAGGCGGGAGGGGACGCAGCAGCGGGGAAAAGGATTAATAAAATAAGGAGTGGAGGTGGCGCGGATGGCAGAGCGCGGAGCGACCTGCCTGCAGAAGCAGGGTCAATGGTTTCTCCCTGTTACCGCGCCGCGGCTGCCATAAGAGGAGGGGAGGGTGGGAGTGGCAGCTGGGAGGAGGGAGGGCTTGACGAATGAGAGGGCTGGGGGGGTGGGGCCGCAGGGGAAGCAGCGGCGGGAAAAGAGGCTATCTGGAATGGTGAGGAGGAGGGGGGAGGCGGGAGGGGCCGCAGGGGACACAGCGGCGGGGAAAAGGAGGAAAAAATAAGGAGCGGAGGTGGCGCGGATGGCGGAGCGGGGAGTGACCTGCCTGCAGAAGCAGGGTCAAAGGTTGCTCCCTGTTACCGCGCCGCGGCTGCCGTAAGAGGAGGGGAGGGTGGGAGTGGCAGCTGGGAGGAGGGAGGGCTTGACGAATGAGAGGGCTGGGGGGTGGGGCCTCAGGGGATGCAGCGGCGGGAAAAGAGGCTATCTGGAACGGTGAGGAGGAGGGGGGAGGTGGGAGGGGCCACAGGGGATGCAGCAGCGGGGAAAAGGAGGAAAAAATAAGGAGTGGAGGTGGCGCAGATGGCGGAGCAGGGAGCGACCTGCCTGCAGAAGCAGGTTGAAAGGTTGCTCCCTGTTACCGCGCCGCGGCTGCCGTAAGAGGAGGGGAGGGTGGGAGTGGCAGCTGGGAGGAGGGAGGGCTTGACGAATGAGAGGGCTGGGGGGTGGGGCCGCAGGGGGATGCAGCGGCGGGAAAAGAGGCTATCTGGAATGGTGAGGAGGAGGCGGGACGGGCTGCAGGGGCGCAGAGGCGGGAGAAGAGGCTATCTGGAACGGTGAGGAGGAGGGGGGAGGCGGGAGGGGCCGCAGGGGATGCAATGGTGGGAAAAGAGGCTATCTGGAACGGTGAGGAGGAGGGGGGAGGCGGGAGGGGCCGCAGGGGACGCAGCGGTGGGAAAAGAGGCTATCTGGACCGGTGAGGGAGGGAGGTGGGAGGGGCCGCAGGGGACGCAGCGATGGGAGAAGAGGCTATTTGGAACAGTGAGGAGGAGGGGGGCGGCGGGAGAGGCTGCAGGGGATGCAGCGGCGGGGGAAAGGAGGAAAAAATAAGGAGTGGAGGTGGCGCAGATGGCGGAGCGGGGAGCGACCTGCCTGCAGAAGCAGGGTCAAAGGTTGCTCCCTGTTATCGCACCACAGCTGCTATAAGAGGAGGGGAGGGTGGGAGTGGCAGCTGGGAGGAGGGAGGGCTTGACGATTGAGGGGGCTGGGGGGGTGGGGCCGCAGGGGACGCATTGGCGGGAAAAGAGGCTATCTGGAACGGTGAGGAGGAGTCGGGAGGGGCCGCAGGGGACGCAGAGGTGGGAGAAGAGGCTATCTGGAATGGTTAGGAGGAGGGGGGAAGCGGGGGGGCCGCAAGCGAGGGGAAAAGGAGGAAAAAATAAGGAGTGGAGGTGGCGCGGATGGCAGAGCGCGGAGCGACCTGCCTGCAGAAGCAGGGTCAATGGTTGCTCCCTGTTACCGCGCCGCGGCTGCCATAAGAGGAGGGGAGGGTGGGAGTGGCAGCTGGGAGGAGGGAGGGCTTGACGAATGAGAGGGCTGGGGGGGTGGGGCCGCAGGGGATGCAGCGGCAGGAAAAGAGGCTATCTGGAACGGTGAGGAGGAGGGAGGGGACGCAGGGGACACAGCGGCGGGGAAAAGGAGGAAAAAATAAGGAGTGGAGGTGGCGCGGATGGCGGAGCGGGGAGCGACCTGCCTGCAGAAGCAGGGTCAAAGGTTGCTCCCTGTTACCGCGCCGCAGCTGCCATAAGAGGAGGAGAGGGTGGGAGTGGCAGCTGGGAGGAGGGAGGGCTTGACGAATGAGAGGGCTGGGGGGTGGGGCCGCAGGGGATGCAGCGGCAGGAAAAGAGGCTATCTGGAACGGTGATGAGGAGGGGGGAGGTGGGAGGGGCCACAGGGGACGCAGCAGCGGGGAAAAGGAGGAAAAAATAAGGAGTGGAGGTGGCGCAGATGGCGGAGCAGGGAGCGACCTGCCTGCAGAAGCAGGGTCAAAGGTTGCTCCTTCTTACCACGCTGCGGCTGCCGTAAGAGGAGGGGAGGTTGGGAGTGGCAGCTGGGAGGAGGGAGGGCTTGACGAATGAGAGGGCTGGGGGGTGGGGCCACAGGGGATGCAGCGGCGGGAAAAGAGGCTATCTGGAATGGTGAGGAGGAGGGGGGAGGCGGGAGGGGCTGCAGGGGACGCAGCGGCGGGGAAAAGGAGAAAAAATAAGGAGCGGAGGTGGCGCGGATGGCGGAGCGGGGAGCGACCTGCCTGCAGAAGCAGGGTCAAAGGTTGCTCCTTGTTACAGCGCCACGGCTGCCATAAGAGGAGGGGAGGTTGGGAGTGGCAGCTGGGAGGAGGGAGGGCTTGACGAATGAGAGGGCTGGGGGGTGGGGCCACAGGGGATGCAGCGGCGGGAAAAGAGGCTATCTGGAATGGTGAGGAGGAGGGGGGAGGCGGGAGGGGCTGCAGGGGACGCAGCGGCGGGGAAAAGGAGGAAAAATAAGGAGCGGAGGTGGCGCGGATGGCGGAGCGGGGAGCGACCTGCCTGCAGAAGCAGGGTCAAAGGTTGCTCCCTGTAACCGCGCCGCGGCTGCCATAAGAGGAGGGGAGGGTGGGAGTGGCAGCTGGGAGGAGGGAGGGTTTGACTAATGAGAGGGGGGGGTGGGGCCGCAGGGGACGCAGCGGCGGGAAAAGAGGCTATCTGGAACGGTGAGGAGGAGGGGGAGGCGGGAGGGGCTGCAGGGGACGCAGCGGCGGGAGAAGAGGCTATCTGGAACGGTGAGGAGTAGGAGGGAGGAGGCAGGGGGGCTACAGGTGACGCAGCAGCGGGGAATAGGAGGAAAAAATATGGAGTGGAGGTGGCGCGGATGACGGAGCGGGGAGTGACCTGCCTGCAGAAGCAGGGTCTAAGGTTGCTCCCTGTTACCGCGCCTGAGATAAGAGGAGAGGAGGGTGGGTGTGGCAGCTGGGAGGGCTTGACGAATGAGAGGGCTGGGGGGGTGGGGACGCAGCGGTGGGAAAAGAGGCTATCTGGAACGGTAAGGAGGAGGGGGGAGGCGGGAAGGGCGCAGGAGATGCAGCGGTGGGGAAAAGGAGGAAAAAATAAGGAGTGGAGGTGGCGCGGATGGCGGAGCGGGGAGCGACCTGTCTGCAGAAGCAGGGTCAAAGGTTACTCCCTGTTACCTCGCCGCGGCTGCCATAAGAAGATGGGAGGGTGGAAGTGGCGGCTGGGAGGAGGGAGTGCTTGACGAATGAGAGGGCTGGGTGGGTGGGGCCGCAGGGGACGCAGCAGCGGGAAAAGAGGATATCTGGAACGGTGAGGAGGAGGGGGGAGGTGGGAGGGGCCGCAGGGGATGCAACGGTGGGAAAAGAGGCTATCTGGAACGGTGAGGAGGAGGGGGAGGCGGGAGGGGCTGCAGGGGACGCAGCAGCGGGAGAAGAGGCTATCTGGAACGGTGAGTAGTAGGGGGTGGAGGGAGGAGGCGGGGGGCCACAGATGACGCAGCAGCGGGGAATAGGAGGAAAAAATATGGAGTGGAGGTGGCGCGGATGGCGGAGCGGGGAGTGACCTGCCTGCAGAAGCAGGGTCAAAGGTTGATCCCTGTTACCGCGCCTGACATAAGAGGAGGGGAGGGTGGGTGTGGCAGCTGGGAGGGCTTGACGAATGAGAGGGCGGGGGGGTGGGGCCGCAGGGGACGCAGCGGCAAGAAAAGAGGCTATCTGGAATGGTGAGGAGGAGGGGGGAGGCGGGAGGGGCCGCAGGGGCGCAGAGGTGGGAAAAGAGGCTATCTGGAACGGTGAGGAGGAGGGGGGAGGCGGGAAGGGCCGCAGGGGACGCAGCAGTGGGGAAAAGGAGGAAAAAATAAGGAGTGGAGGTGGCGCGGATGGCGGAGCGGGGAGCGACCTGCCTGCAGAAGCAGGGTCAAAGGTTACTCCCTGTTACTGCGCCGCGGCTGCCATAAGAGGATGGGAGGGTGGGAGTGGCAGCTGGGAGGAGGGAGGGCTTGACGAATGAGAGGGCTGGGGGGGTGGGGCCGCAGGGGACGCAGCAGCGGGAAAAGAGGCTATCTGGAATGGTGAGGAGGAGGGGCCGCAGGGGACGCAGCAGCGGGGAAAAGGAGTAAAAAAATAAGGAGTGGTGGTGGCGCGGATGGCGGGGTGGGGAGCGACCTGCCTGCAGAAGCAGGGTCAAAGGTTGCTCCCTGTTACCGTGCTGCAGCTGCCATAAGAGGAGGAGAGGGTGGGAGTGGCAGCTGGGAGTAGGGAGGGCTTGAGGAATGAGAGGGCTGGGGGGTGGGGCCTCAGGGGATGCAGCGGTGGGAAAAGAGGCTATCTGCAACGGTGAGGAGGAGGGGGGAGGTGGGAGGGGCCACAGGGGATGCAGCAGCGGGGAAAAGGAGGAAAAAATAAGGAGTGGAGGTGGCGCAGATGGCGGAGCAGGGAGCGACCTGCCTGCAGAAGCAGGGTGAAAGGTTGCTCCCTGTTACCGCGCCGCGGCTGCCGTAAGAGGAGGGGAGGGTGGGAGTGGCAGCTGGGAGGAGGGAGGGCTTGACGAATGAGAGGGCTGGGGGGTGGGGCCGCAGGGGGATGCAGCGGCGGGAAAAGAGGCTATCTGGAATGGTGAGGAGGAGGCGGGAGGGGCTGCAGGGGATGCAGCGGTGGGGAAAAGGAGGAAAAAGTAAGGAGCGGATGTGGCGCGGATGGCTGGGGCGGGGAGCGACCTGCCTGCAGAAGCAGGGTCAAAGGTTGCTCCCTGTAACCACGCCACGGCTGCCATAAGAGGAGGGGAGGGTGGGATTGGCAGCTGGGAGGAGGGAGGGTTTGAATAATGAGAGGGCTGGGGGGGTGGGGCCGCAGGGGACGCAGCGGCGGGAAAAGAGGCTATCTGGAACGGTGAGGAGGAGGGGGAGGCGGGAGGGGCTGCAGGGGACGCAGCGGCGGGAGAAGAGGCTATCTGGAACGGTGAGGAGTAGGGGGGAGGAGGGAGGAGGCAGGGGGGCTACAGGTGACGCAGCAGCGGGGAATAGGAGGAAAAAATATGGAGTGGAGGTGGCGCGGATGGCGGAGCGGGGAGTGACCTGCCTGCAGAAGCAGGGTCTAAGGTTGCTCCCTGTTACCGCGCCTGAGATAAGAGGAGAGGAGGGTGGGTGTGGCAGCTGGGAGGGCTTGACGAATGAGAGGGCTGGGGGGGTGGGGACGCAGCGGCGGGAAAAGAGGCTATCTGGAACGGTAAGGAGGAGGGGGGAGGCGGGAGGGGCCGCAGGGGACGCAGCGGCGGGAAAAGAGGCTATCTGGAAGGGTGAGGAGGAGGGGGGAGGCGGGAAGGGCGCAGGAGATGCAGCGGTGGGGAAAAGGAGGAAAAAATAAGGAGTGGAGGTGGCGCGGATGGCGGAGCGGGGAGCGACCTGTCTGCAGAAGCAGGGTCAAAGGTTACTCCCTGTTACCTCGCCGCGGCTGCCATAAGAAGATGGGAGGGTGGAAGTGGCAGCTGGGAGGAGGGAGTGCTTGACGAATGAGAGGGCTGGGTGGGTGGGGCCGCAGTGGACGCAGCAGCGGGAAAAGAGGATATCTGGAACGGTGAGGAGGAGGGGGGAGGTGGGAGGGGCCGCAGGGGATGCAACGGTGGGAAAAGAGGCTATCTGGAACGGTGAGGAGGAGGGGGGAGGCGGGAGGGGCTGCAGGGGACGCAGCGGTGGGAAAAGAGGCTATCTGGACCGGTGAGGGAGGGAGGTGGGAGGGGCCGCAGGGGACGCAGCGATGGGAGAAGAGGCTATTTGGAACAGTGAGGAGGAGGGGGCGGCGGGAGGGGCTGCAGGGGATGCAGCGGCGGGGGAAAGGAGGAAAAAATAAGGAGTGGAGGTGGCGCAGATGGCGGAGCGGGGAGCGACCTGCCTGCAGAAGCAGGGTCAAAGGTTGCTCCCTGTTATCGCACCACAGCTGCTATAAGAGGAGGGGAGGGTCGGAGTGGCAGCTGGGAGGAGGGAGGGCTTGACGATTGAGGGGGCTGGGGGGGTGGGGCCGCAGGGGACGCATTGGCGGGAAAAGAGGCTATCTGGAACGGTGAGGAGGAGGCGGGAGGGGCGGCAGGGGACGCAGCGGTGGGAGAAGAGGCTATCTGGAATGGTGAGGAGTAGGGGGGAAGCGGGGGGGCCGCAAGCGAGGGGAAAAGGAGGAAAAAATAAGGAGTGGAGGTGGCGCATGGCGGAGCGGGGAGCGACCTGCCTGCAGAAGCAGGGTCAAAGGTTGCTCCCTGTTACCGCGCTGCGGCTGCCTTAAGAGGAGGGGAGGGTGGGAGTGGCAGCTGGGAGGAGGGTGGGCTTGACGAATGAGAGGGCTGGGGGGGTGGGGACGCAGGGGACGCAGCGGCGGGAAAAGAGGCTATCTGGAACAGTGAGGAGGAGGGGTGAGGCGGGAGGGGCCGCAGGGGACGCAGTGGCGGGAGAAGAGGCTATCTGGAATGGTGAGGAGGAGGGGGGAGGCGGGAGGGGACGAAGGGGACGCAGCAGCGGGGAAAAGGAGTAATAAAATAAGGAGTGGAGGTGGCACGGATGGCAGAGCGCGGAGCAACCTGCCTGCAGAAGCAGGGTCAATGGTTGCTCCCTGTTACCGCGCCGCGGCTGCCATAAGAGGAGGGGAGGGTGGGAGTGGCAGCTGGGAGGAGGGAGGGCTTGACGAATGAGAGGGCTGGGGCCGCAGGGGAAGCAGCGGCGGGAAAAGAGGCTATCTGGAATGGTGAGGAGGAGGGGAGAGGCGGGAGGGGCCGCAGGGGACACAGCGGCGGGGAAAAGGAGGAAAAAATAAGGAGTGGAGGTGGCGCGGATGGCAGAGCGGGAAGCGACCTGCCTGCAGAAGCAGGGTCAAAGGTTGCTCCCTGTTAGCGCGCCGCGGCTGCCATAAGAGAAGGAGAGGGTGGGAGTGGCAGCTGGGAGGAGGGAGGGCGTGACAAATGAGAGGGCTGGGGGGTGGGGCCGCAGGGGATGCAGCGGCGGGAAAAGAGGCTATCTGGATCGGTGAGGAGGAGGGGGGAGGCGGGAGGGGCCATATGGGACGCAGCGGCTGGGAAAAGGAGGAAAAAATAAGGAGTGGAGGTGGCGCAGATGGCGGAGCAGGTAGCGACCTACCTGCAGAAGCAGGGTCAAAGGTTGCTCCCTGTTACGGCGCCGCGGCTGCCGTAAGAGATGGGGAGAGTGGGAGTGGCAGCTGGGAGGAGGGAGGGCTTGACGAATGAGAGGGCTGGGGGGGTGGGGCCACAGGGGACGCAGCGGCAGCAAAAGAGGCTATCTGGAACAGTGAGGAGGAGGGAGGGGACGCAGGGGACGCAGCGGTGGGTAAAAGGAGGAAAAAAATAAGGAGTGGAGGTGGCGTGGATGGCGGAGCGGGGAGCAACCTGCCTGCAGAAGCAGGGTCAAAGGTTGCTCCCTGTTACCGCGCTGCGGCTGCCATAAGAGGAGGGGAGGGTGCGAATGGCAGCTGGGAGGAGGGAGGGGTTGACGAATGAGAGGGCTGGGGGGGTGGGGCCGCAGAGGCGGGAAAAGAAGCTATCTGGAATGGTGAGGAGGAGGGGGGAGGCGGGAGGGGCCGCAGGGGACGCAGCGGCGGGAGAAGAGGCTATCTGGAACGGTGAGGAGGAGGGGGAAGGCGGGAGGGGCCGCAGGGGACGCAGCAGCGGGGAAAAGGAGGAAAAAATAAGGAGCGGAGGTGGCGCGGTTGGCGGAGCGGAGAGTGACCTGCCTGCAGAAGCAGGGTCAAACGTTGCTCCCTGTTACCGCGCCGCGGCTGCCGTAGAGGAGGGGAGGGTGGGAGTGGCAGCTGGGAGGAGGGAGGGCTTGACGAATGAGAGGGCTGGGGGGGTGGGGCCGCAGGGGATGCAGCGGCAGGAAAAGAGGCTATCTGGAACGGTGAGGAGGAGGGAGGAGACGCAGGGGACACAGCGGCGGGGAAAAGGCGGAAAAAATAAGGAGTGGCGGTGGAGCGGATGGCGGAGCGGGGAGCGACCTGCCTGCAGAAGCAGGGTCAAAGGTTGCTCCCTGTTACCGCGCCGCGGCTGCCATAAGAGAAGGAGAGGGTGGGAGTGGCAGCTGGGAGGAGGGAGGGCTTGACAAATAAGAGGGCTGGGGGGTGGGGCCGCAGGGGATGCAGCGGCGGGAAAAGAGGCTATCTGGAACGGTGAGGAGGAGGGGGGAGGCGGGAGGGGCCACAGGGGACGCAGCGGCTGGGAAAAGGAGGAAAAAATAAGGAGTGGAGGTGGTGCAGATGGCGAAGCAGGGAGCGACCTGCTTGCAGAAGCAGGGTCAAAGGTTGCTCCCTGTTACTGCGCCGCGGCTGCCGTAAGAGGAGGGGAGGGTGGGAGTGGCAGCTGGGAGGAGGGAGGGCTTGACGAATGAGAGGGCTGGGGGGTGGGGCCGCAGGGGATGCAGCGGCAGGAAAATAGGCTATCTGGAACGGTGAGGAGGAGGGGGAGGCGGGAGGGGCTGCAGGGGACGCAGCAGCGGGAGAAGAGGCTATCTGGAACGGTGAGTAGTAGGGGGGTGGAGGGAGGAGGCGGGGGCCACAGGTGACGCAGCAGCGGGGAATCGGAGGAAAAAATATGGAGTGGAGGTGGCGCGGATGGCGGAGCGGGGAGTGACCTGCCTGCAGAAGCAGGGTCAAAGGTTGATCCCTGTTACCGTGCCTGACATAAGAGGAGGGGAGGGTGGGTGTGGCAGCTGGGAGGGCTTGACGAATGAGAGGGCTGGGGGGTGGGGCAGCTGGGGACGCAGCGGCAGGAAAAGAGGCTATCTGGAACGGTGAGGAGGAGGGGGGAGGCGGGAGGGGCCGCAGGGGCGCAGAGGCGGGAAAAGAGGCTATCTGGAACGGTGAGGAGGAGGGGGGAGGCGGGAAGGGCCGCAGGGGACGCAGCAGTGGGGAAAAGGAGGAAAAAATAAGGAGTGGAGGTGGCGCGGATGGCGGAGCGGGGAGCGACCTGCCTGCAGAAGCAGGGTCAAAGGTTACTCCCTGTTACTGCGCCGTGGCTGCCATAAGAGGATGGGAGGGTGGGAGTGGCAGCTGGGAGGAGGGAGGGCTTGACGAATGAGAGGGCTGGGGGGGTGGGGCCGCAGGGGACGCAGCAGCGGGAAAAGAGGCTATCTGGAATGGTGAGGAGGAGGGGGATGCTGGAGGGGCCGCAGGGGACGCAGCAGCGGGGAAAAGGAGTAAAAAAATAAGGAGTGGAGGTGTCGCGGATGGCGGAGCGCGGAGCGCGGAGCGACCTGCCTGCAGAAGCAGGGTCAAAGGTTGCTCCCTGTTACCGTGCTGCAGCTGCCATAAGAGGAGGAGAGGGTGGGAGTGGCAGCTGGGAGGAGGGAGGGCTTGACGAATGAGAGGGCTGGGGGGGCAGGGGCCGCAGGGGATGCAGCGGCAGGAAAAGAGGCTATCTGGAACGGTGAGGAGGAGGGAGGGAACGCAGGGGACACAGCGGCGGGGAAAAGGAGGAAAAAATAAGGAGTGGAGGTGGCACGGATGGCAGGGTGGGGAGCGACCTGCCTGCAGAAGCAGGGTCAAAGGTTGCTCCCTGTTACCGTGCTGCAGCTGCCATAAGAGGAGGAGAGGGTGTGAGTGGCAGCTGGGAGGAGGGAGGGCTTGACGAATGAGAGGGCTGGGGGGAGGTGGGAGGGGCCACAGGGGATGCAGCAGCGGGGAAAAGGAGGAAAAAATAAGGAGTGGAGGTGGCGCAGATGGCGGAGCAGGGAGCGACCTGCCTGCAGAAGCAGGTTGAAAGGTTGCTCCCTGTTACCGCGCCGTCGCTGCCGTAAGAGGAGGGGAGGGTGGGAGTGGCAGCTGGGAGGAGGGAGGGCTTGACGAATGAGAGGGCTGGGGGGTGGGGCCGCAGGGGGATGCAGCGGCGGGAAAAGAGGCTATCTGGAATGGTGAGGAGGAGGCGGGAGGGGCTGCAGGGGCGCAGAGGCGGGAGAAGAGGCTATCTGGAACGGTGAGGAGGAGGGGGGAGGCGGGAGGGGCCGCAGGGGATGCAACGGTGGGAAAAGAGGCTATCTGGAACGGTGAGGAGGAGGGGGGAGGCGGGAGGGGCCGCAGGGGACGCAGCGGTGGGAAAATAGGCTATCTGGACCGGTGAGGGAGGGAGGTGGGAGGGGCCGCAGGGGACGCAGCGATGGGAGAAGAGGCTATTTGGAACAGTGAGGAGGAGGGGGGCGGCGGGAGAGGCTGCAGGGGATGCAGCGGCGGGGGAAAGGAGGAAAAAATAAGGAGTGGAGTGCTTGACGAATGAGAGGGCTGGGGGGGTGGGGCCGCAGGGGACGCAGCAGCGGGAAAAGAGGCTATCTGGAACGGTGAGGAGGAGGGGGGAGGCGGGAGGGGCCGCAGGGGACGCAGCAGCGGGGAAAAGGAGTAAAAAAATAAGGAGTGGAGGTGGCGCGGATGGCGGAGCGCGGAGCGACCTGCCTGCAGAAGCAGGTTCAAAGGTTGCTCCCTGTTACCGCGCCGCGGCTGCCATAAGAGGAGGGGAGGGTGGGAGTGGCAGCTGGGAGGAGGGAGGGCTTGACGAATGAGAGGGCTGGGGGGTTGGGGCCGCAGGGGATGCAGCGGCAGGAAAAGAGGCTATCTGGAACGGTGATGAGGAGGGAGGGGACGCAGGGGACACAGCGGCGCGGAAAAGGAGGAAAAAATAAGGAGTGGAGGTGGCACGGATGGCGGGGTGGGGAGCGACCTGCCTGCAGAAGCAGGGTCAAAGGTTGCTCCCTGTTACCGCGCTGCAGCTGCCATAAGAGGAGGAGAGGGTGGGAGTGGCAGCTGGGAGGAGGGAGGGCTTGACGAATGAGAGGGCTGGGGCCTCAGGGGATGCAGCGGCGGGAAAAGAGGCTATCTGGAACGGTGAGGAGGTGGGAGGGGCCACAGGGGACGCAGCAGCGGGGAAAAGGAGGAAAAAATAATGAGTGGAGGTGGCGCAGATGGCGGAGCAGGGAGCGACCTGCCTGCAGAAGCAGGGTGAAAGGTTGCTCCCTGTTACCGCGCCGCGGCTGCCGTAAGAGGAGGGGAGGGTGGGAGTGGCAGCTGGGAGGAGGGAGGGCTTGACGAATGAGAGGGCTGGGGGGTGGGGCCGCAGGGGATGCAGCGGCGGGAAAAGAGGCTATCTGGAATGGTGAGGAGGAGGGGGGAGGCGGGAGGGGCTGCAGGGGATGCAGCGGCGGGGAAAAGGAGGAAAAATAAGGAGCG
Source organism: Pleurodeles waltl (assembly GCF_031143425.1). Taxonomy (NCBI): domain Eukaryota; kingdom Metazoa; phylum Chordata; class Amphibia; order Caudata; family Salamandridae; genus Pleurodeles; species Pleurodeles waltl. The sequence continues at coordinate 323,532,164 of NC_090448.1, read as the reverse complement.
GAGGTGCCGGGGATGGCGGAGCGGGGAGCGACCTGCCTGCAGAAGCAGGGTCAAAGGTTGCTCCCTGTAACCGCGCCGCGGCTGCCATAAGAGGAGGGGAGGGTGGGAGTGGCAGCTGGGAGGAGGGAGGGTTTGACTAATGAGAGGGCTGGGGGGGTGGGGCCGCAGGGGACGCAGCGGTGGGAAAAGAGGCTATCTGGAACGGTGAGGAGGAGGGGGAGGAGGGAGGGGCTGCAGGGGACGCAGCGGCGGGAGAAGAGGCTATCTGGAACGGTGAGGAGTAGGGGGGAGGAGGGAGGAGGCAGGGGGGCTACAGGTGACGCAGCAGCGGGGAATAGGAGGAAAAAATATGGAGTGGAGGTGGCGCGGATGGCGGAGCGGGGAGTGACCTGCCTGCAGAAGCAGGGTCTAACGTTGCTCCCTGTTACCGCGCCTGAGATAAGAGGAGAGGAGGGTGGGTGTGGCAGCTGGGAGGGCTTGACGAATGAGAGGGCTGGGGGGGTGGGGACGCAGCGGCGGGAAAATAGGCTATCTGGAACGGTGAGGAGGAGGGGGTGGCGGGAGGGGCCGCAGGGGACGCAGCGGCGGGAAAAGAGGCTATCTGGAAGGGTGAGGAGGAGGGGGGAGGCGGGAAGGGCGCAGGAGATGCAGCGGTGGGGAAAAGGAGGAAAAAATAAGGAGTGGAGGTGGCGCGGATGGCGGAGCGGGAGCGACCTGTCTGCAGAAGCAGGGTCAAAGGTTACTCCCTGTTACCTCGCCGCGGCTGCCATAAGAAGATGGGAGGGTGGAAGTGGCAGCTGGGAGGAGGGAGTGCTTGACGAATGAGAGGGCTGGGTGGGTGGGGCCGCAGGGGACGCAGCAGCGGGAAAAGAGGATATCTGGAACGGTGAGGAGGAGGGGGGAGGTGGGAGGGGCCGCAGGGGATGCAACGGTGGGAAAAGAGGCTATCTGGAACGGTGAGGAGGAGGGGGGAGGCGGGAGGGGCCGCAGGGGACGCAGCGGTGGGAAAAGAGGCTATCTGGACCGGTGAGGGAGGGAGGTGGGAGGGGCCGCAGGGGACGCAGCGATGGGAGAAGAGGCTATTTGGAACAGTGAGGAGGAGGGGGCGGCGGGAGGGGCTGCAGGGGATGCAGCGGCGGGGGAAAGGAGGAAAAAATAAGGAGTGGAGGTGGCGCAGATGGCGGAGCGGGGAGCGACCTGCCTGCAGAAGCAGGGTCAAAGGTTGCTCCCTGTTATCACACCACAGCTGCTATAAGAGGAGGGGAGGGTCGGAGTGGCAGCTGGGAGGAGGGAGGGCTTGACGATTGAGGGGGCAGGGGGGGTGGGGCCGCAGGGGACGCATTGGCGGGAAAAGAGGCTATCTGGAACGGTGAGGAGGAGGCGGGAGGGGCGGCAGGGGACGCAGCGGTGGGAGAAGAGGCTATCTGGAATGGTGAGGAGTAGGGGGGAAGCGGGGGGGCCGCAAGCGAGGGGAAAAGGAGGAAAAAATAAGGAGTGGAGGTGGCGCATGGCGGAGCGGGGAGCGACCTGCCTGCAGAAGCAGGGTCAAAGGTTGCTCCCTGTTACCGCGCTGCGGCTGCCATAAGAGGAGGGGAGGGTGGGAGTGGCAGCTGGGAGGAGGGTGGGCTTGACGAATGAGAGGGCTGGGGGGGTGGGGACGCAGGGGACGCAGCGGCGGGAAAAGAGGCTATCTGGAACAGTGAGGAGGAGGGGGGAGGCGGGAGGGGCCGCAGGGGACGCAGCGGCGGGAGAAGAGGCTATCTGGAATGGTGAGGAGGAGGGGGGAGGCGGGAGGGGACGAAGGGGACGCAGCAGCGGGGAAAAGGAGTAATAAAATAAGGAGTGGAGGTGGCGCGGATGGCAGAGCGCGGAGCAACCTGCCTGCAGAAGCAGGGTCAATGGTTGCTCCCTGTTACCGCGCCGCGGCTGCCATAAGAGGAGGGGAGGGTGGGAGTGGCAGCTGGGAGGAGGGAGGGCTTGACGAATGAGAGGGCTGGGGCCGCAGGGGAAGCAGCGGCGGGAAAAGAGGCTATCTGGAATGGTGAGGAGGAGGGGAGAGGCGGGAGGGGCCGCAGGGGACACAGCGGCGGGGAAAAGGAGGAAAAAATAAGGAGCGGAGGTGGCGCGGATGGCGGAGCGGGGAGTGACCTGCCTGCAGAAGCAGGGTCAAAGGTTGCTCCCTGTTACCGCGCCGCGGCTGCCGTAAGAGGAGGGGAGGGTGGGAGTGGCAGCTGGGAGGAGGGAGGGCTTGACGAATGAGAGGGCTTGGGGGGTGGGGCCGCAGGGGATGCAGTGGCAGGAAAAGAGGCTATCTGGAACGGTGAGGAGGAGGGGGGAGGCGGGAGGGGCCGCAGGGGCGCAGCGGCGGGAAAAGAGGCTATCTGGAACGGTGAGGAGGAGGGGGAGGCGGGAAGGGCCGCAGGGGATGCAGCAGTGGGGAAAAGGAGGAAAAAATAAGGAGTGGAGGTGGCGCGGAGCGGGGAGCGACCTGCCTGCAGAAGCAGGGTCAAAGGTTACTCCCTGTTACCGCGCCGCGGCTGCCATAAGAGGATGGGAGGGTGGGAGTGGCAGCTGGGAGGAGGGAGTGCTTGACGAATGAGAGGGCTGGGGGGGTGGGGCCGCAGGGGACGCAGCAGCGGGAAAAGAGGCTATCTGGAACGGTGAGGAGGAGGGGGGAGGCGGGAGGGGCCGCAGGGGACGCAGCAGCGGGGAAAAGGAGTAAAAAAAATAAGGAGTGGAGGTGGCGCGGATGGCGGAGCGCGGAGCGACCTGCCTGCAGAAGCAGGTTCAAAGGTTGCTCCCTGTTACCGCGCCACGGCTGCCATAAGAGGAGGGGAGGGTGGGAGTGGCAGCTGGGAGGAGGGAGGGCTTGACGAATGAGAGGGCTGGGGGGTTGGGGCCGCAGGGGATGCAGCGGCAGGAAAAGAGGCTATCTGGAACGGTGATGAGGAGGGAGGGGATGCAGGGGACACAGCGGCGGGGAAAAGGAGGAAAAAATAAGGAGTGGAGGTGGCACGGATGGCGGGGTGGGGAGCGACCTGCCTGCAGAAGCAGGGTCAAAGGTTGCTCCCTGTTACCGCACTGCAGCTGCCATAAGAGGAGGAGAGGGTGGGAGTGGCAGCTGGGAGGAGGGAGGGCTTGACGAATGAGAGGGCTGGGGCCTCAGGGGATGCAGCGGCGGGAAAAGAGGCTATCTGGAACGGTGAGGAGGTGGGAGGGGCCACTGCAGGGGACGCAGCAGCGGGGAAAAGGAGGAAAAAATAATGAGTGGAGGTGGCGCAGATGGCGGAGCAGGGAGCGACCTGCCTGCAGAAGCAGGGTCAAAGGTTGCTCCCTGTAACCGCGCCGCGGCTGCCATAAGAGGAGGGGAGGGTGGGAGTGGCAGCTGGGAGGAAGGAGGGTTTGACTAATGAGAGGGCTGGGGGGGTGGGGCCGCAGGGGACGCAGCAGCGGGAAAAGAGGCTATCTGGAACGGTGAGGAGGAGGGGAGGCGGGAGGGGCTGCAGGGGACGCAGCGGCGGGAGAAGAGGCTATCTGGAACGGTGAGGAGTAGGGGGAGGAGGGAGGAGGCGGTGGGGCTACAGGTGACGCAGCAGCGAGGAATAGGAGGAAGAAATATGGAGTGGAGGTGGCACGGATAGCGGAGCGGGGAGTGACCTGCCTGCAGAAGCAGGGTCTAAGGTTGCTCCATGTTACCGCGCCTGACATAAGAGGAGAGGAGGGTGGGTGTGGCAGCTGGGAGGGCTTGACGAATGAGAGGGCGGGGGTGGAGACGCAGGGGACGCAGCGGCGGGAAAAGAGGCTATCTGGAACGGTGAGGAGGAGGGGGGAGGCGGGAGGGGCCGCTGGGACGCAGCGGCGGGAAAAGAGGCTATCTGGAACGGTGAGGAGGAGGGGGGAGGCGGGAAGGGCCGCAGGGGACGCAGCGGTGGGGAAAAGGAGGAAAAAATAAGGAGTGGAGGTGGCGCGGATGGCGGAGCGGGGAGCGACCTGCATGCAGAAACGGGGTCAAAGGTTACTCCCTTTTACCGCGCCGCGGCTGCCATAAGAAGATGGGAGGGTGGGAGTGGCATCTGGGAGAAGGGAGTGCTTGATGAATGGAGGGCTGGGTGGGTGGGGCCGCAGGGGACGCAGCAGGGGGAAAAGAGGCTATCTGGAACGGTGAGGAGGAGGGGGGAGGCGGGAGGGGCCGCAGGGGATGCAACGGTGGGAAAAGAGGCTATCTGGAACGGTGAGGAGGAGGGGGGAGGCGGGAGGGGCCGCAGGGGACGCAGCGGTGGGAAAAGAGGCTATCTGGAACGGTGAGGGGGGGAGGTGGAGGGGCTGCAGGGGACGCAGCGACGGGAGAAGAGGCTATTTGGAACAGTGAGGAGGAGGGGGCGGCGGGAGGGGCTGCAGGGGATGCAGCGGCGGGAAAAGGAGGAAAAAATAAGGAGTGGAGGTGGCGCAGATGGCGGAGCGGGGAGCGACCTGCCTGCAGAAGCAGGGTCAAAGGTTGCTCCCTGTTATCGCACCACAGCTGCTATAAGAGGAGGGGAGGGTGGGAGTGGCAGCTGGGAGGAGGGAGGGCTTGACGAATGAGGGGGCTGGGGGGGTGAGGCCGCAGGGGACGCAGCGGCGGGAAAAGAGGCTATCTGGAACGGTGAGAAGGAGGCGGGAGGGGCCGCAGGGGACGCAGCGGTGGGAGAAGAGGCTATCTGGAATGGTGAGGAGGAGGGGGGAGGCGGGGGGCCGCAAGCGAGGGGAAAAGGAGGAAAAAATAAGGAGTGGAGGTGGCACATGGCGGAGCGGGGAGCGACCTGCCTGCAGAAGCAGGGTCAAAGGTTACTCCCTGTTACCGCGCTGCCATAAGAGGAGGGGAGGGTGGGAGTGGCAGCTGGGAGGAGGGTGGGCTTGACGAATGAGAGGGCTGGGGTGGTGGGGACGCAGGGGACGCAGCAGCGGGAAAAGTGGCTATCTGGAACGGTGAGGAGGAGGGGGCAGGCGGGAGGGGCTGCAGTGGACACAGCGGCGGGAAAAGAGGCTATCTGGATCGGTGAGGAGGAGGGAGGAGGGGGGAGGCGGGAGGGGCCGCAGCGGCGGGAAAAGAGGCTATCTGGAACGGTTAGGAGGAGGGGTGAGGCGGGAGGGGCCGCAGGGGACGCAGCGGCGGGAAAAGAGGCTATCTGGAACGGTGAGGAGGAGGGGGGAGGTGGGAGGGGCCACAGGGGACGCAGGGGACGCAGGGAAAAGGAGGAAAAAATAAGGAGTGGAGGTGGCGCGGAGCGGGGAGCGACCTGCCTGCAGAAGCAGGGTCAAAGTTTGCTCCCTGTTACCGCGCCGCGGCTGCCATAAGAGTAGGGGAGGGTGGGAGTGGCAGCTGTGAGGAGAGAGGTCTTGACGAATGAGAGGGCTGGGGGGTGGGGCCGCAGGGAACGCAGCGGCGGGAAAAGAGGCTATCTGGAACGGTGAGGAGGAGGGGAGAGGTGGGAGGGGCCGCAGGGGACGCAGCGGCAGGAAAAAAGGCTATCTGGAACGGTGAGGAGGAGGGGGGAGGCGGGAGGGGCCGCAGGGGACGCAGCGGCGGGAAAAGAGGCTATCTGGAATGGTGAGGAGGAGGGGGGAGGCGGGAGGGGCCGCAGGGGACGCAGCGGTGGGAGAAGAGGCTATCTGGAACTGTGAGGAGGAGGGAGGAGGTGGGAGGGGCCGCAGGGGACGCAGCAGCGTGGAAAAGGAGGAATAAATAAGGAGTGGAGGTGGCGCGGATGGCAGAACGGGGAGCGACCTGCCTGCAGAAGCAGGGTCAAAGGTTTCTCCATGTTACCGCGCCGTGGCTGCCATTGCATCACCTTGAATGTTATGTGTAAAATGAGGCCTCAAGCCGATATCTTCCTCATACAGACCACAAACCTTCTTGGAAGTTTCCTTACAGAGATGGAGATTAAAATCGCCACCCCACGGAATGAGACTTTCTCGCGTTGATTTTGTGCAGATTCTCTCTAATTCCTCGCCTAACTGTGTTAAAGTAATGGGGACCTCACCCGCTGGTGCATTGTTATAAAAATGAATAACCACTAGTTGGGTCTTCTGATCTAGGTCACTCACTATCACTTGATAATGTACCTTCGAAATTTGCATGTTTAAATTTGTTAGGGAAAGCTCGTTTGATATATATGTACAAAAGCCCCTTTTCGGCCTACCATGTCCTGTAGATACTGCTGGAGTGTGGTATGTTTTATATCCATTTATATGGATAGGATTTAGAAGCCAAGTTTCCTGAAGGCATATAAAGGGAAAGTCTACAATAAAATTCATCCAGTCCACATTACTAAGCTTATTACTTATGCCTGCCACATTCCAATAAAGTAAAGCCATTTCCAATTTCTGTTGGTTCTGTCCCTGTGCATTATTTAAAATTGGGGGTGTGTGCCACTATGAGTTATAAGGGTTGATGTCTTGAGCATATCTCCCTGCCTTGTCTGCCCCACTTCTATATTCATTTCCAATGCCATCTCATTAGATGTCTCTTTCTTCGCCCTACTAAGTCAATCTAAATCTTCTAGCATTGAGAGGGCTTGGAATCTATTACAAGGAAGAACAGAGTCAGCGCTAGGTAAAGCTGTTGTGTAGGGTGGTCGAACAATATTAGGATTTTGCCCTGAGAAACTTTGATAAAAATATCCCAACGATAGTAATGAGATGCCCTGGTGAGTAACATGACTTACCCCGATTTCACAAATAACTTTCTCCACTAGGTCTGGGGATTTAAATTAAATAACTACGCAGTCTCCCTCCAATGCTATCCGGCTGCTTCCTAACCATTTGATTCTCCTTACCATTTTTATAGCATCAAAAATGGACCCACCATCCCGGGATCCAAGTGTGATGCTATCCAATTAAGTGACTTGTTCCTCAGGGCTGTCCATGTTTCCCGATGCTGGTTAGCCACAAGACGAACATTAGCCAGGACCACTACATATGGTGTTGCCTCCGAGAGGGAGATGTAAATAATCACTTGGTGTGTGCAAAGGCCCAAAGGTTCTCCTTCTTGTGTATTGTTCCCCGGCGGGGTTTGTGGCAGGCCGAATTTTCCTATCTATGGACGGGGCACTGTTCAGCGTCTTTACGTGTGTTTGTCTGGTAATTGGTGGTAATGTTAAAGGTTGTGAATTACTCGTAAGATTTAGAGTCGGGTAAGGTTCAGTTGGAGTTTTTCTCATTTGTATTACAGGTTGTGAATTACACGTAATGTTTGAAGTTGAAAATGATACACTAGGATCTTTTCTCGGGGGATGTAGGTCCTTGGGCTGTAAAGACTTCATAATTACTAGGCCTGCCTCCAGATTGCTCTCTACCACTCTTAAACGTTCTGAAAGGGAGTCCAATGAAGCCCAGACCGATGATTTCAGGGCAATTATTGATTTGTGGATATTAACAAGAAGGTTTCGAGTTGTGTCAACTGGTTTATTTAGAGCTTTCCTCCGGATTACTTTTTTTGGTGTCTGTCTTCCAGGAATAGTTGCTATCTCTTTCTTTAAGTTTTTATTAGTGGGGTTATCTACCCTCCCTATCAAGGGTTTCCTTGGGTGCTTGGGGGATGGTGAAGAATCATCCGGGACATAAATTAGGTCTGAGGTGTTTTGAATACACCCATTTTTATCAGTTTTGCTTTCCTGGTTCTCTCTTACCTCCACCCTAGTACCTCTATTATTACAATCAACCTGATTCTCTAGGTACCTTGACGGGGGAATAGTATAATTGCTAGAAGTCAGCAATTTTTCTTTGACATTGGAGATTTGCTTATCTATCACCGCCCTCACTCCTGAAATATATTTTAATATGGAGGTACTATCTTTTATGTTTGGGGGAGGGTTCGGCATTGAATGCTTTCTTTTACCCATGATTTACATAGATATGGGTAAGCCTATTCAAGAGGGAAAATAAATATATTGACTATCAGAGTTATGAGATTTCCCTTTATACAGGATAGCAATCAAAAGGGTGTACAAGTTCAGCTAATTAACTTAATTAATTTACCAGACAACCAAACCCCTCGTATAATGTTACACAAAACCCAGCCCAGCCCCCAATAGCTGCCTGGTTAGACCAATTATATATACGCAGTCTCAATCAAAACAGTCACTGCAGACCACCTTGTCCATACGATTAAGTCATATATTATATAAAAGACACTCTCACTTGTGTATCCTGTTCCTTTATCCAAGGGTCAGTTGTCTCCTGTATTTGTTTGTTAGGGGGGTGGCCCAGCCCGGCCTCCTTCGTGCTCTGACGGGCGTGGACGGGCCCACCCGGGGAACCGGCAGCGCTTTCACACGCTAGGCAGGTGTCTGGCCCCGCCCCCTGGCCTCCTCAGTCTCTTCTGGGACTTGGAGTCCCTGTAGCAGCAGTTGCGGCAGGAGAGCCTCAGTGTACCATCCACAAACTGACGGTTTAGTCAAGAGACACAACCATACCATTAAATCCTTACTAAAGAAAACTATATCTGACACTGGAAGAGACTGAAATAGGAAACTACAACTAGTCCTGTATGCCATTCATACACATGTACAGTCCTCCACAGGACACTGTCCTTTTGAGGTGGTGTTTGGAAGAAATCCCAGAAGCTTGTTAGATATGGCCGCAGAAAGATGGGAGGATGAAGAAGATGAGGGTAGGTACTTGTTGGAATATGCCAAGGATTTGAAAGACAATCTACACTCCCTACGGGCAGATGTACATGAACAAATGGAGAATACCCAAAGGAAGCAAAAGCACTATTATGATCATGGAAGTAAGCTAAGGGAATTAAAGGACGGGAACAAGGTACTTATTCTTTTACCCTCATCTGAAAACAAACTGTTAGCAATATGCCAGGGATCCTATCAGGTAATAGGAAAAGTATTTCTGGTTACGTACAAGATAGCAGTACCTCATGTCCACAAGAGCGAACAGATATATCATATTAAATTACTGAAATAGTTGAAGAACGAAGAACCTATAAAACCTTTCCCCAGACAGGTGTCTTTAGTCACCAACACTCAAGCTTTGAATATACAGTTTCCACCCTCAACGACTGAAGGCAAGGAACCCTTCCCAACCTTAAACGAGAAATTAAATCCCAAACAAAAAGAACAGGCAGTCGCCTTAATCAATAAATATAGGGACGTCTTTTGTACAACCCCTAGCCGAACCCCTATGGCTCAACATCACATATACATGGAAAAAGGGAACCACAACCGTTTAAGACCCTACCGTATCCCAGAGGCTCAAAGACAGGCCGTAGAGGATGAAGTAAAAAAATGTTGGATAGCGATATAATCGAACCATCATCCAGGCTATGGTGTTCCCCAATTGTACAAGTCCCAAAACCAGACAATACTATCAGGTTTTGCACAGACTTCCGACAATTAAACTCAGTGTCTAGCTTTGATACCTACCTTATGCCCCTGGTGGATGAAATGATTGAACAGCTGGGGGCCGCTCGCTATCTCACCACCTTAAACTTAACAAAAGGGTATTGGCAGATACCCTTAGCCCAAGAGGATAGATGTAAAACTGCTTTTGCCACTCCTTCTGGCCTTTATCATTTTAAAAAACTGGCATTTGGCCTGCATGGAGCCCCACCACCTTTCAGAGACTTATGGATAAAGTACTTCGTACCCATTAAACGTAGGCAGCGGCCTACCTTGACGACATTGTCGTCTTCAGCCTTTCTTGGGAAAGTCACATGATACACTTAGAAGCAGTAATCAAGACCCTTAAAGAAGCAAAATTAAAGGCAAATCCTAGCAAGTGTCAAGCACAAGAGTTAATCCAGTATTTAGGGTATTGCATAGAACAAGGCACCATCATACCCCAGATCGACAAAATACAAGCCATACAAGACAACTAAGAAACAAATACATTCCTTTTTAGGCATGGTTGGATATTACAGAAGGTTTATACCTCACTTATCCAACAAGGGTGCAGTGTTGATGGATCTGCTCCAGGCTAAACATCCGAACTGCCACATATCCTTGACACCCCAACAAAAGGACAATTTTGATATTTTTGAGGAAGATACTTTGTACACACCCAGTCCTTTTTTGTACTCCAGACCCTTTTTACTACAGACAGATGCCTCCAACCTGGGATTAGGGGCTGTACTCATACAACCTGATGACCTTGGGGACCTACACCCAGTGGTGTACATTACCCGTAAGCTATTACAGCGGGAACAAAGATATCCCACTATTTAGAAGGAATGCCTATGCATTAAGTGGGCCATTGAAGCTCTGCAATCCTATCTACTGGGACGTTCTTTCCACCTTCTTACAGATCACGCTTCCTTAGCTTGGTTGGCCTGTCATAAAGACACTAATCCTAGGATTCTCCGTTGGTTTTTATCTCTTCAACCATTCTCCTTCCAGGCCCTTCATCATCTGGCTAAGGAGATGGTCCCTGCAGACTTCCTGTCACGGACTCCGGGCTCTACATGGCTCGATCGGCCATGCTTGGATGGGGGGCTGTGTCGCAGGACTGCCTTGGTTTCGGACAGTGACCTGCATCACAGGCTGAGCAAGACGTACTCCGGGGGCACGATGACGAGAGAAACACCTGGGGGGTGATTCTAACCCTGGCGGTCGGTGTTAAAGCGGCGGCCAACAGGCTGGCGGTAAAAAAAATGGGATTCTGAGCCTGGCGGGAACCGCCAACACAGAAACCACCTTAACACTCCGACCGCCACGGCGGTACAAACAAACAGCGCAGCGGTCACCGCCAACAGACAGGCGGCAGACAATGTACCGCCCACACTATTCCAACTCACCAATACGCCACCTTTTCCGGGGCGGGAGCACCGCCGATAAAAACACGGCGGAAACAGACTACGGACGGGAAAACGCTCACCACTACGCACTCCAGGAGGAAGGAGGACAGCATGGAACCCGAATTAAACATCCTACCTGCTCTCGTCTACCTTCTCATCTACCACGAGTACGAAGTCCGGCGCAGACGACAACGGTGAGTACTGCACCTACGACACACGGGAGGGGGAGGACGAAAGGTCACGGGCACACACATATGCGACCCCCCCCAACTATGTACTCACCAATGCAGAGCACCAAGTCACAGTGACACCACCCAAACACCCCTGAAAAATGCCAGGACATAATCATATTTGGAATAAATATTTATGTACCAAAAAGCTCCAGAAAATTAGCGTACAACCATGAAAGATATCCACAACAAAACTAATGACATACACATCAGTGTATAACTGAAGTAACAAGTCCTGCACATCCTACGAATTCAGCATGTCCGTGGGCCAAAGTCTTGAGAAACAAGGGCAAAGCCCACACAGGAGACCTGAGTCCTTTGGAGAGAACACTGCAGGGGCATCAGATGTAAAAACTACAGGCACCTCAGGGGGAAGGGAAGGGGGGGGCACCACAGCCACATGAGTCCACGACGCCAGATCCACGAGGAGCCACCATGCCCACTGGACCATCCTGGGGAGTGTAAAGCCACAGTCTCTCAATGTCTCTACAGTGGGTGGGCTGCCCACTGGACCATCCTGGGGAGTGCAAAGCCACAGTCTCTCAATGTCTCTACAGTGGGTGGGCTGCCCACTGGACCATCCTGGGGAGTGCAAAGCCACAGTCTCTCAAGTCTCTACAGTGGGTGGGCTGCCCACTGGACCATCCTGGGGAGTGCAAAGCCACAGTCTCTCAATGTCTCTACAGTGGGTGGGCTGCCCACTGGACCATCCTGGGGAGTGCAAAGCCACAGTCTCTCAATGTCTCTACAGTGGCTGGGCTGCCCACTGGACCATCCTGGGGAGTGCAAAGCCACAGTCTCTCAAGTCTCTGCAGAGGGTGGGCTGCCCACTGGACCATCCTGGGGAGTGCAAAGCCACAGTCTCTCAATGTCTCTACAGTGGGTGGGCTGCCCACTGGACCATCCTGGGGAGTGCAAAGCCACAGTCCATCAGGTGGATGACAGTCTCCACTGGTCAAGGAGGAGGCATGGTGGGCACAGTGAACCATAAACGGTGCTTGAGACGGCGGTGCCCAGCGGAGCGGTGCTTGAGACGGCGGTGCCCAGCGGAGCGGTGCTTGAGAGGAAGGGCCCAGCGGAGCGGTGCCTCAGAGGAAGGGCCCAGCGGAGCGGTGCCTCAGAGGAAGGGCCCAGCGGAGCGGTGCTTGAGAGGAAGGGCCCAGCGGAGCGGTGCTTGAGACGGCGGTGCCCAGCGGAGCGGTGCTTGAGAGGAAGGGCCCAGCGGAGCGGTGCCTCAGAGGAAGGGCCCAGCGGATCGGTGCTTGAGAGGAAGGGCCCAGCGGAGCGGTGCTTGAGACGGCGGTGCCCAGCGGAGCGGTGCTTGAGAGGAAGGGCCCAGCGGAGCGGTGCTTGAGACGGCGGGGCCCAGCGGAGTGGTGCTTGAGAGGAAGGGCCCAGCGGAGCGGTGCTTGAGACGGCGGTGCCCTGCGGAGCGGTGCTTGAGACGGCGGGGCCCAGCGGAGCGGTGCTTGAGAGGAAGGGCCCAGCGGAGCGGTGCTTGAGAGGAGGGGCCCAGCGGAGCGGTGCTTGAGAGGAAGGGCCCAGCGGAGCGGTGCTTGAGAGGAAGGGCCCAGCGGAGTGGTGCCTCAGAGGAAGGGCCCAGCGGAGCGGTGCTTGAGACGGCGGGGCCCTGTTCAGCGGTGCTCTTCTCCACGGCGGGGCCCGGTTCAGCGGTGCCTATCTCCACGGCGGGGCCCTGTTCAGCGGTGCTCTTCTGCACCGCGGCCCTGTTCAGCGGTGCTCTTCTCCACGGCGGGGCCCTGTTCAGCGGTGCTCTTCTCCACGGCGGGGCCCTGTTCAGCGGTGCTCTTCTCCGCGGCGTGGCCCTGTTCAGCGGTGCTCTTCTGCACCGCGGGCCCTGTTCAGCGGTGCCTATCTCCACGGCGGGGCCCTGTTCAGCGGTGCTCTTCTGCACCGCGGGCCCTGTTCAGCGGTGCTCTTCTCCACGGCGGGGCCCTGTTCAGCGGTGCTCTTCTGCACCGCGGGCCCTGTTCAGCGGTGCCTATCTCCACGGCGGGGCCCTGTTCAGCGGTGCTCTTCTGCACCGCGGGCCCTGTTCAGCGGTGCCTATCTCCACGGCGGGGCCCTGTTCAGCGGTGCTCTTCTGCACCGCGGGCCCTGTTCAGCGGTGCTCTTCTGCACCGCGGGCCCTGTTCAGCGGTGCTCTTCTCCACGGCGGGGCCCTGTTCAGCGGTGCTCTTCTCCATGGCGTGGCCCTGTTCAGCGGTGCTCTTCTGCACCGCGGGCCCTGTTCAGCGGTGCCTATCTCCACGGCGGGGCCCTGTTCAGCGGTGCTCTTCTGCACCGCGGGCCCTGTTCAGCGGTGCTCTTCTCCACGGCGGGGCCCTGTTCAGCTGTGCTCTTCTGCACCGCGGGCCCTGTTCAGCGGTGCCTATCTCCACGGCGGGGCCCTGTTCAGCGGTGCTCTTCTGCACCGCGGGCCCTGTTCAGCGGTGCTCTTCTGCACCGCGGGCCCTGTTCAGCGGTGCTCTTCTCCACGGCGGGGCCCTGTTCAGCGGTGCTCTTCTGCACCGCGGGCCCTGTTCAGCGGTGCTCTTCTGCACCGCGGGCCCTGTTCAGCGGTGCTCTTCTCCACGGCGGGGCCCTGTTCAGCGGTGCTCTTCTCCACGGCGGGGCCCGGTTCAGCGGTGCTCTTCTGCACCGCGGGCCCTGTTCAGCGGTGCTCATCCAGCAGGTCAAGGGAGCCAGACCTGGCCTCGACTCCCTGCTCAGTCGCCCTCGGACCGTGACGTTTCTGGACCCTTCGGGGACGGACTCCTGGCCTCCTTAGTGTCCTCCTTCCCAGCTGGGATGTGGCATGTGGGTCCACCTTCTCCGCGCTCCTGCTGCCCTTCCGCTCCTTTGATGGGGCTCTCGGGCCCTTGCCTCCCCTAGATGGTGTGGGTGGTGAAGTGGCCGCACATTGCTCCTTGGGGGCAGCCCTGTCGGTTCTCGCACGGCGGTCCTTGTTTTTGCGGGTCCTCTTGCCGGGGGGGGGGCTGGACGTGTCCTTGCTGCTGATCGATGTGTCACTGCTGGCAAAGGGTGGGCTCCAGAACCCAGGCACAACAGTGACACCCGAAGCTGGGCTGGTGGTGGCTGCGGTGCTCTTGGGACTCTTTGAAGATGGATGGGGGAGGTCATCGGGGGGGAAAGAGGTTAAGGTTAGCCAGGAAAAGTTTTTTAGGGCCAAGGTAAAGGGTAGGAGAAGTGGAGATGGAAGTGGAGGTAGAGGAGGTGGTTGTAGGAGAGTCAGGTGTGCTGTCATTGGGTGAAGGTGCTGGTGCTGTAGGCTGTCGTGAGGTGGATGGCTGTTGGGTGGGTGGCTGCCTGCGTTTGTGTGTCTTGGAAGAGGGGGTGACAGACACAGTGGGAGAGGACACAGGGGACGTGTACATGGCAGTGGGGGTGGTGACTGCACGAGTGTGGACTGTACTGGAGGGTGAGGTGGTGATGGAAGCACTGGCTGATGTTGGGGTGCATGCAGGTGTGAGTGTAGACGTCACAGGGAGGGAGGAGGGAGACGAGGAGGAGGGGGACACAGGGGTGGCAGTGGCTGTTGGCATGTCTGCATCTGGGTGTTGCTCGGGTGAGTGTTTGCGGGATCTGTGGTGCTTGTGTTTGGATGAGCTGCTCTTGGGTGTTGAGGTGTGTGCAGGCTGGTCTGATGGTGTGGATGTGATAGGCTGAGGAACAGGAGACAGAGACAGGCTGGAGGCAGTCAGAAGAGGGAGGCTGGAAACAGGGACAATGGCTGCCGTCAGTGCTGAGGCCAGAGCAGTGAACGCTCGTTGATGGGCAGCCTGACCCGAATGAATGCCCTCCAGGTACGCATTGCTCTGTTGCACCTCCCTTTGCACACCCTGGATGGCATTCAAAAGGGTCGTCTGCCCAACAATGAGCGTCCTTACCAGGTCAATGAGCTCCGCACTGAGGGCAGCAGGGGCAACAGGGGCAGGGGCTGAGGTGCCTGGGGCGAAGGAGACGCGCGCCTTCCTGGGCGAACCGGCACGGAGCGAAGACTGAGGGGCTGCTGGGAGGGCGGGGCTGGTGCGCTGGGTGGCGGCTGTACCTGTAGAGGCGGGGGGCACGGATGTTGCCGCCACCCCTAGGGAGCTCCCATCCGAGGACGTGTCGCTTTCGCTGCTCTCACCAGCGGTCCCCGTCGTGGTGCTCCCCTCGCCCTCCGGATCACTGGTGCCCTCGGTGTCTGTTCCTGGGCCCACCGGGGCCTTGTGTCCTGCAGCTCCCTCGTGCTCCGATGCCATATCTCCTCCGCCTGATGATGCTAATGCACACATGCACAAGAAGATGAAGAGAAAGGGTGGGGGGAGAAAAAAGAAGACCAGGTTGAGTGCATGCAATGTCAACACCGTTGGCGGAGAGGACAGACACAGGTGCCTAATGCACTAAGCCGCGCATTCGGGGTACACTACTCAGTACTACTGACTAAGACAACAGGCCAAGAGACGTCAAACGCGCACATGGGAGATGCTGGACCTTCAATGGCTGTACTTGTCACCCTACAGAGGTGGGGGCCGGGGGCACAGGGCCATGCCTAAGGGAGAGGACTACACTACAGAAAGCGCCCTGGCCTAATGTCACCCACAGCCCTCCTCCCCCACCCAGACGCCTCCACTGCGCAGAAAGATAGGAGAATGTGCTGATACTCACCCCCTTGTGTCTGCTGTGATGTCTTAAAGCGCCCATCCAATTCAGGGTAGGCCACCGCCAGGATCCGGGACATCAGGGGGGTCATGGTGCGACTGGCACCCCTCCTAGGTTGGGAGGCCATCCCCAGCAGTGTTTCTGCGGTCTTCCTTGTTCCGCGGCGGATGTCCTCCCACCTCTTGCGGCAGTGGGTGCCCCGTCTGTTGTGGACCCCCAAGGTCCGGACTTCCTTGGCGATGGCACGCCAAATCTCGATCTTCTGATGGGCGCTGACCTATTAGACATGTACAGGGTGGAAAGGAGGAAATCATCAATGACCTGCATGTTAGATGTAATTGGCCCCCACCCACCCACTTTGCCATATGGCACATGCTCTCATCTGTCGGGCGTTGCACTCCTCATTCGCCCCCCACCCCACCAACTTACATCCACCCCAATCCACACAGGCATAGCCCATTCCATTAGCACCCGGTGTACTCACTTGTTGGTCTGGAGGACCGTAGAGTAGCGCATACTGGAGGAGGACCCCATCCACGAGCTTCTCCAACTCTTCAGACGTGAAGGCAGGGGCCCTTTCCCCAGTCGCAGCAGCCATTGTATCTTCCAGACCGAGGTCACAGCAGCACTTGCAGTATAGGTCCTCTCCTGTGGATGATCAGGTCTCGAGTGATTAAGCAGATAGAAAATGGCGGTCACGCCCGCGGCGGTGCGTACCGCGGCGGTGCGTACCGCGACCGCCGGCGCACTTCGTCATTGGCTCCTGAAACCCATAGGCTTCAATGTTAACCAATGCGGCTTTGCGCCGCGGTCTTCGACTGCCTACCGCCACGGTGTGCCCCGCCAGCGCATTGACCTCACATCCCATTGTCCCACTTCACAGGTCAGGCAGCCGCCATTTCAAGGGCCCACATGGCTTAATTTTGACTGCGACACACAGGCCTAGGCCTTGCATTGCCACACATACACGCCTTTCAACCCATTGCCATTCTTTAACTGTGCAAGCTGTCTGTACGTACCTGTGGTTTGCCTGACTCTGTGCTCCATGTTGTCCTTCCTAGGCACCGTCCGCTGGGACTTGCGATGAGAAGGAGGAATCCTCGCGTGTACCGACCGCTGGTGGACCTGTCGACAATGGAAGAACGCCATATAATACTTCGATACAGACTTGACCGTGCCACTATCCATGAACTGTGTGCCCAGCTGCAGCCAGCCCTGATGTCCCCCATCCGCCAACCCACAGGGATTCCCCCTCTGGTGCAGGTTTTGTCAGTCCTCCATTTTTTGGCCAGTGGGTCATTCCAGACCACAGTGGCCATGTCATCTGGAATGTCTCAGCCTATGTTTTCTAAGATTTTGAGCAGAGTGTTGTCTGCCCTGATGAAACTCATGCGGAGCTACATCATTTTCCCCGAGGAGGGTGACTTGCCTACAGTGAAGGGTGATTTCTATGCCCTTGGACATATCCCCAACATCATTGGTGCCATTGATGGGACCCATGTGGCTTTGGTACCCCCAAAAGACGATGAGCAGGTGTACCGAAACAGAAAAAATTATCATTCGATGAATGTCCAGGTGGTCTGTTTGGCTGACCAGTACATCTCCCATGTAAATGCCAAGTTCCCAGGGTCAGTGCATGACGCGTATGTGATGCGAAATAGCAGCATCCCCTATGTGATGGAGCAGCTACAGAGACAACGTGTGTGGCTAATAGGTGACTCTGGTTACCCCAACCTGCCGTGGCTACTGACCCCAGTAAGGAATCCCCGGACAAGGGCAGAGGAACGCTACAATGAGGCCCATGGGCGTACTAGGAGGGTGATTGAGCGAACCTTTGGCCTCCTGAAGGCCAGGTTTAGGTGCCTGCATATGACAGGTGGATCCCTAATGTACTCACCAAAGAAGGTGTGCCATATCATCGTGGCGTGCTGTATGCTTCACAACCTGGCTTTGCGACGCCAGGTGCCTTTCCTGCAGGAGGATGGTCCAGATGGTGGTGTTGTAGAAGCCGTGGAGCCTGTGGAGAGTGAAGAGGAGGAAGACTCAGAGGACGACACAGACAATAGGGACAGAGTGATACAACAGTATTTCCAGTAACACCCAGGTAAGAATCACCCACGCCATTTCACAATTGCTTATAGCCTCCTGCATCTGTACTTTCTGTAGTTCCCCACAGATGTTTTTCATTAATTTTTGCCTTTCCCTTCCCTTCTCAGTGCTGTCTGACTCAGTACCTGACTTCTGCTTGGTTCGCCCATGAAATACAGCGTATTGACATTGGTATGTTGTCATGACTAATTGACAGAACAGAAATCGAACAGTAATATGTAATACATTTGTCAATAATACAGCATGACTCAAAACAGATTTGTGTGCAAAATGTGATTTATTTACAGTGCTAGATATCGGTACATGTGATTCTAAGGGTGATGGGTGGGGGTGGAGGAATATCCATGGCAGAGTCCAGTTCTCAGTCTCACAGGTGCATTGTCCTTTTGCCTGTGGAAGGATGGAGCATAGGCAGTTCATGGTTGGACAGGGTGGCAATGTGGGACAGTGGGAAGACTTGAGGGGGTATGTCCTGCAGGCGGGGGTCTTGACATCCTACTCTGTCTTTTTCTTTGGTCTCAGGCTCCTCTTACGGGGTGGTTGTTCTTCAGCAGGAGGTGGGGTTCTGGGGGGCTGTCGAGGTGTTGGGACCTCCTGTCCACTAGCGCCGGCGGAGGTGGTAGGCTGTTCCTGGTCCGGGCTAGTGACAGGGACCCTGTGTGGTGCACCATGGTCCCGCAACGCGTCCTCTATCCTGTGGAGGGCCAGGACGATGGTCCCCATTGCGGTCCCGATGATTCTCAGCTCCTCCCTGAACCCCATGTAGCGTTCCTCCTGCTGTGCCTGGATCTCAGTGAACCTGGCCAGTACCGTCGCCATCGTTTCTTGGGAGTGGTGGTATGCCCCCATGATGGTGGTGAGGGCCTCTTGGAGAGTGGGTTCCCTGGGCCTCTCCTCCCCCCCCTGTCGCACAGCAGCCCTCCGAGCTGCCCGGTTTCCCCCGGCCTCTGTCCCCTGGACGGTGTGCCCGCTACCACTGCCCCCAGGTCCCTGTTGTTGTTGGGGTGTTGGGTTAGCCTGGGTGCCCTGTAGTGGCAGACACACCGCTGATTGAGCTGTCCTAGAGACAGAGGCATGGGCCCGCTGGGTGGGAGCTGTGCTGGTGTCGGCAGAGGGGGTCGGGTCTGGTGTGGCCTGTGGCTGCCTGAGGGGAACCGACTGCTCAGAGGTCCCCGATGGTCCGGGCTGGTCATCAGGTTCACTGTCGACAGAGCTGCTATCCTCAGTGTGGGCCTGTTCCGGTGGTGGGATGGACACTTCTGGACCCTCCTGGCTGGTGTGTTGTCGTTCGGGTCCTGCATGGGGTAAGAGAGTTTGGTTATTATTTCTGTGTGTGCAATAGCATGCGTGTTGTGGGTGCCCTTGTCCCCCAGTGCAGGCATTCCCTGGAGGGAGGTGTTGTGAGGGTATTTAGTGGGGGGGAGGGGTTAGTGCAGTGGTCATGCTTAGGTGATGGGTGCCCATGATTTGTGTTGGCATGCAGGAGTTGGTGTTGGGATGGGTGGGTTGTGCTGGTGAGACATTGTCAGGGAGGATGTGTGCTGGGGGGTTGGGGGTGAGGGTGGGGGTGTGGGTTGGCATGCTGGTGGGGTGGGGGGGATATAGTAGTTGAGATGGGACTTACCAGAGTCCATTCCTCCGGCTACTCCAGCGAGGCCCTGAGGATGCAGGATGGTCAAGACCTCTTGCTCCCACGATGTAAATTCGGGAGGGGTGGGTGGGGGTCCGCCGCCAGTCTTCTGGACCGCGATGTTGTGCCTGGAGACCATCGATCGGACCTTCCCCCGTAGGTCGTTCCATCTTTTGCGGATGTCCTCCCTATTCCTGGGATGCTGTCCCACCGCGTTGACCCTGTCCACGATCCGCTGCCATAGCTCCGCCTTCCTGGCTATACTGGTGTGCTGCACCTGCGAGCCGAAGAGCTGGGGTTCCACTCTTAGGATTTCCTCCACCATGACCCGGAGTTCTTGGTCCGAAAAGCGTGGGTGCCTTTGGGGTGCCATGGGGTGGTGTGGGTGAGGTGTGGGGTGGTGTATGTGATGAGGAGTGTGTTGGTGAGTGGTGCTTTGTGCTACTATGTGGTGTGTGTGATGGTGTAGTGTGCCTCAGTGTGTCTTGCTATGGATTGTCTGCTGTGTCTCTCTCTCCTTCTCTCAGTAATTAGGGTCGCAGGGGTTTGTGGGTGATGTGGGTGTGTGTTTTATAGTTGGTTGATTGTGTGGGAGTGGTGTGTGTATGTGTATCAGGTGTGTGTATTTCAAATTGTCCAATGTGGCTGTGTTTTGGTGATGTGTGTGTATTCTGACCGCGGCGGTGTGTACCGCCAATGGAATACCGCGTTTGAATGACCGCCGTGTGGATTCGTGGGTCGTAATGGCATGGGCGTATTTCTGTTGGCGTGACGGTGGAGGTTTGGTCATCTCCAGTTTATCGCTGCCCGCCGATGTGGCGGGCTGCAGTGGAGGACGGATTTTTGGAGGTTTGGCCGCTGTGGGTCAGAATGACCGTGGCGGTTGACCGCGGCCGCGGCGGTGTTATGGCGGTCTTATGACCGGCGGTAAGGGCATTTTACCGCCGAGGTCAGAATGACCCCCCTAATGTGTTCCCTGGGGGCACTGATGGAGGAATCCTCACCGGGGATGGTGGAGACTTCTGGGGTTGCGACCTCAAGAGGCTGACCTCGCCAAAAGAACATGTGGAAGAAAACGCAGAGAGAGGAGAGGGAGATGCACTGTCCATATTGCAGTCGGAGGAAGAAACGCCAACTACACCATTGAGAGGTGAAGATGCGGGACCCAGGTTCCAGGAACCGAGGAAGCGCTCAAGCGAGACGGAGCGAGGAGAAGAAGCACCGGAGTCCGAGAACAGACCTGAGAACTGCCAGGAACCTCTAAAAATGGAGTAGCCCAGCCACGTTCCAGGAGCAACGTGATTCCACAAGGTACGGGGTTATTTCCAGGAGGGACGAGCTGTGCTGAAACATGTGAGGGGAGGAGGAGGGACCGTCAGTAAAGGAGACCTAGGGAAGGGGCTTATCGAAATTGCAACTCCTAATTAGGGTTAAAGTTAACCCCTGGTGGAAGTAGCCTATGAGAACAGTGCACACCTATGCATGACTTGCACTTATATATTTTTTTCTTTTGGTGAACCACTGTGAAAAGGGGAAAATTCAAATAATCCACCCTCACTGACCTCCCACTTACACCTCCCCGGTGCCCCTACCCCAAAATAACCCCAAGATACACTTACCTGAAGCCTATGTTTCTTTTCTTTTCTGAGGAACATAGGCTGGGACACAAAAACACTGGATACAGTATCCCGTGCCGCTGGACGGCCGAAGAGCAGATCCTCGCATAACCCACCTAAACAAAGGAATAGAAGAACTAGGATAAGAGTGATTTTTTTTCCCAGGAGCATAAACATTGCAAAGAATAAACCATATTCAATTTTGAACTTACCCTAGTAAAACTGTTACTCCACTACCAACCCTTACACCCATCTTCTCTCATTGCCATCACCAGTTTTTGCAGTAGAATACATTTGTTGCAGACTGCACTGAAAAATATTAGACTATTGTTCTTTCAAACACACTATCTCACAGGCAGGCAAACAACTGTTGCAAAATAAGAACATAACCTTCCACAGTGAGCAAGTCACACAGGAATGCTTAGAAAAAACATTTCATAGTGTTAAACATTGCTGCTTCATTTTCCTAACATGAGGCCTTTTTAAAACAAATGCTAAAACATGAAGCAAAAACACTTCATAATATTTAAACCATTACTCCTTTTAGTACAAATTAATATTAGTTTTTCAGTACTTTTAATTATGAACACACAAAATACATTCCATTAGACAGTTATTTATTATTATGATGTCAAACTAGATTAAAGGCTGCCACCAGAGTGCTCATGTTTTCTAAAACACATTTTTCCAAAACACACGTTTTCAGTATTTAACATTTTAAACACGTGTTATTTTATTTTGTTTTAGTAGCGCACTTTTATTGATAATGTTTGTGCTCCAACAATTCCTCCTCTGACAATTATATGTGTTGTCACAAAATATGATTATTAATATTTGTCTACAATAACTATTGTTTTTTTTTATTTTCTCCAGTTTCACTTTGTCTCAAACCATGAAAATATCTGCTTCTCATTTTCTCTAGTTTAATTTCTTCCCTCCTCTGTTCATTTTTCATCTTTGGTCTTTTAATCAGTATGTACAATATGTAAAATCCAATCATACAAATGACACATACAACTACAATTAATAATGGTTTCAATATTTTTCCCACAATACCCTTACCAAAATTACCCAGCCAATTTTTCACTTTTGTACCATCTTTTCTATCATTTTCCAATACCCCTATCTCTTTCAGATCTTTTAAATCTGAATTTGAATGTCAGGTTCTTAATAAAATTTGTCATTCCTTTACTATTGTCAGGAATATAGGTACCACAATGTTTCATCTTCAGCATCCGGCAGACTCCGCCCTCCTTTGCTAAAAGGATGTCTAATGCAACCTTGTTCTGCATAACCATTGAACGGACCGCAACCATTTCAGAATCTGCCAAAATTACAGCTCCAGGAAAACAGTTAGCATGTTATCCACAATAGTAGATAACCTTCTAATTTTCAAGGCATCCAGTACAACTCCTACAGAAGGAATAATTATTCCAAATATATTCCCAATTATTTCAGAATAAGTTTCTCTTTTTGATCTTGGTCTTTGCAATTCATTCGAGTTATGTGTGTCATCTATACTATAAAAATGATACATTTTCGGAAATACAACTCCCAAATAGCAAGTCCCATACCATCCCCGTGGGAGACGATAATAAGCATTTCTTCCACAGATGTAATATACCACAGGGATCACAGGATCCTGTCCATTTAACATAAAGTCCCATGTATTCTTAAAAAGAAATAAGTTCCCACAAAATTAGTATCAGTTCTGGATTGAGGCCTAAAAATATATAGCTTTCCTAAATGTTTAAAGTCTAGATCAAGATTCCCCTGTGTTTTAGGTTCACTAAATGCAGTAATTTGTAAATGTCCTCTTCACCAACCCTTTCTCTATTTTCTCCTTCAATGTTTTTCTCCTGTCATCAGTTTGATCTAGAAAAGATTTTTCTACTGGCGAAAGCAAGCATGTGAGATTATTACGGTGTGCATAAGCAATGCCAAATGTTAGTGTAGGCTCAAGGAAACCTCCTACAATATCAATATTTCTCTCTTTAGTTATGTTACTCAAATGTTGGCTAATCGAAGCAAAAGAAAACACTAAATCTAAATTACAATAGAACTTAGAACTATTGTATGTATTCTTGGTTATATAGCCTTGTTAGTAAACGACTACAACTAATTCCATACGTTAATGGCAAGCTATGGTAAGTAACTCCTTCTTGCACTGATGAAGGAATCTGTGTACAAACATAACATTCTCTCATATTCATGGTCTCAACATAGTCATACAAAAAGCAATAGAAAACATTAGCAGAAATATCTCCTTGTGAGTTGTCTAAGTGTAAGTATTTCTCATCCGTGTGAACTGTGAAAGTGTGTTCTAACTGTGAAAGTGTAGTAGTCTCTAAAGAACTAATATAACTATTTTCATGTGTATGATGAATACTCATGCTCACAATCAAAAACAAACATACTAGCACGCATGCAATTCCCAAACTAATACACATACACCTGCAACACCTATTTTTTTTAACGCAATTGTGATTGTTATACATGAGCTATTAAGAATTAGAAAGTAGGAGAAAAAGGAAAAAATTAACTATGCGCCAAAAAAATCAAAAACAAAAATTCTTTAGTCTTCTTTTTACAGTTATTTACAGTAGCTTTCAGACTTTTCTCCAGAACTTTATAAAAAATCGGTTTAGCAACTTATCAAAAATCTGTTTTCATAGTCTCTGCCAATAGATCATAGTCTATTAGACAGTGATTATCACTTGTATCATGCAATGTCTTTCTTGTTCAGCTGTCAAATTTCAGTTCCAAAGCAATTTCAAGTTCCAAAATATTGATCTGGAAATTTACGATCAAAACAAAAAGACAAAAATTCACGTTGCCACTCACCTGTTGTCAAATACGCCCATTCAGGACATGAGTATCTAGGACTTGCAACTCTTTTCTCCGATTTTCACTTATTTCTCATTCACTCAGATATTCATCTGTATCTCCTCTTATTGTTGTGTCTGGCTCTTCATTTATGGTTGACAGTACATCTGGAACCCTTACACTTTTTGTAGTTTAGGCCATTTGTCTTCCTTCACAGCTTTCTTTGACAGTGTTGTTTGCAAAACTGGACTTTCAACTCTTCTCGATTCTGCAGGATTTTGACCTTGACTTGATATACCTGCACCATTAGCTAAATAAGGAGGAGTCAAGTCTGCATGACTTTGATTCAACTAAAAGCCTCCTCAGCTGCTCCATAAAATGTGATTTGTTTCAACTGATCTTCTCAATCGTCTACTTCTGGGAGAGTTCTCCTCTGACTTAACTCTCCTGCTACATTTGCTGATGCTTGAGCAACTTTGGGTACCTCTATTTCATCTCTTAGAGGTGTGTTTGCTTTGTCTCTTAGAGGAGTACCTAGTTCTTCGCCAGTTTGCACTGTCTCTATTTTTGATTCCACAGTTTCTATATTTGCTCCTTGAGACTGTACAATAGTTGTTGGTACTCTCAACAGCTCTTCTTCATCTTCCAGAGGATAGGGCACTTTTCGAGTGTGGCTGGCATGAATCCAGTTTAGAATCCCAGTGCACTTCACAGCAGTCGTCATAACCAGTACAACCTGATAAGGGCCCTTCAAACCTAGGTTCTAGACAAGTTTTCCTCATGTGCTTCTTGACCACCACCCAGTCACCAGCTCGCAGACTATGACACTGGTCTTGGGACGGCTGCATGGTAGTAGCTTCCACCTGGTGAGAGAAAGAGTGAACTACACCAGCCAAACTCTTGCAGTAATCCAGCACCATATCATCTGTTATATTCACAAGAGAATTTGCAGGAACAGCTAGCAACCTCATTGCTCTACGCATAAGGATTTCATGGGGAGAAAGTCCAGTCTTTCTATCAGGTGTGGTTCTCATGCTCATCAAAACCATAGACAATGCATCTGGCCATTTCAGATTCATAGATTCATAGATGCACACATTTTTGCAAGTCGTTCCTTCCGAGTACCATTCAATTGCTCTACTAATCCAGATGCTTCAGGGCAATAGCTAAGGTGCAACTTCTGCTCAATGTTTAAGGCTGAACATAGAAATGTTATTACCTCATTACTGAAGTAACTTCCTCTATCTGATTTTAAAGAGGCTGGGAACCCAAATCGAGGTATTAACTCCACAAGTAAAAGCTTTGCTACTGTGAGACTATCATTTCTACGTGTAGGATGAGCTTCAAACCAGTGACTAAAAATACAATCACCAACATGTATCTCAGACCACCACACACAGGCATCTCAATTAAATCCATTTGCATTCTGTTGAATGGACCTCCTGCTCTTCCAGTGTGACTCAAATTGATAACTGTACTTTTTCCCACATTAATTTGTTGACATATAACACATCGGTGACAAATTGCTTCAGCAACCTGTCTAAACTTTGGATTGAACCAGGACTGTTTAAATGTTCGAATCATTGCAACATGCCAATATGCGCTGGACCATGATATATATTCTTGCCGTCAGTAGACAGTTTGGCAACACCACCTGCTCATTTGAAACCCAGATTTCATTGTCATCCCTTTGAAACAAATTCCGTTTTATCCAGACTTTCTTTTCATCTTCAGAAACATTTTCTTGCAAACTTTTGATTTCCTCCCATGTATCAATCACTGTTAACATGTAATTTGTATTTATTTCATCATCTTTCAGTTCTTTCCATTCATTATTAAAAGAAATGCAGTTCAGTGTGCAAAACCCTGTGACTTGGTCCGCATAAGCATTTCCCATTGAAACAAAATCATTTGATTTCTGGTGTGCACTGCATTTAAGCACAGCAATCTTCTCAGGTAATTGTAGGACTTGTAAGAAATCATGAATTCTATCACCATTTCTAATTGGTGAGCCGGAAGAGGTCATGAAACCCCTCTGTGACTACAGCTGACCAAAATCGTGGACAACTCCAAATCCATACTGGCTGTCCATAAAACATAAACATTTGAACTTTGAGCTGTGCACAAATAAAGCATGCCCTAGTAAGAGCCACCAATTTAGCCACTTTCACAGAAAATACTCTTTGAAGCCATGAAGTTTCGACTATACCAAAAATTGGGCACACAGCATATCCAGATTTTCGATGTTCTCACATTATCTCTTAGACAGGAACCATCAACAAAAACAATTTGATCATTTTCCTCTAACGGAGTATCCTGTATATCATGTCTGGGTTTCGTGCATAATTCAGTAACCTCCAGACAAGCATGTTCAATTTCGTTCTGTTTCTCAATTTCAACATTGTTTATTGGGAGCAAGGTTGCTGGATTAAGTACTGTACCCCTTTTCAAGGTAACATTTGAAGAGCCTAAAATTACCAATTCATATTTTGTTAACCTGGCATTTGTCAGGTATTGAGTTTTTGTTCTGGTGAGCAAAACTTCTACAAAGTGAGGGACCAAGACAGATAAAGAATTTCCAATCACAATACTCTCATATTGAGCTAGTGACAAACCGTCCTCTGCTACCAAATCTGTGGGTGTGTCCAGCCTTATATTTCTTTTGATAATTTATTTATAAGGTGGCATATACAGGGTAACCATCAATTACCCTGAGATCAACACAGATCTTTGGACTCAAATAGGAGTGGGATGGTTAACAACAATGAAATCAAATCAATAAACATCACTTTTCATATTGGAATCAGTCATCTATATTCACCATGACACACGTGGCCATGACTCACCACACCAGTTTAGTAAAGTTCAAACATGTATCGCCCTTTACATTAACAATGCTAAGATCACGTAAACCAAACGCAAGACCAAATGATAAAAATACTGAATAACACAGGCTGACTCACTCATTAAACCACCATGCAGAATAATAACAATAACAAATGATTGATTGACACAGCATATATTTAGTTATTCGCATATGAAATGTTTACAATGAATTTATATAAAACAGTCACATTTAGAATGTGGCATCCTTAACTATTACTCTAATCTGATAAGCATGTTTGGTCTTCATGCAAAAAGAAAATAAGACAAAATTGATTTAGAAAACATCTGACTATGGCACTAAACAAAAATAGCGATTGGCTTTGTAATAGAGAGAACATAAAAATCTGCAAGAAAAATGAATGCACATTTTGGTTATACCTCTCCTAAATGGATCAGCAGGCAGCAATGTCTTCATCAGTGGAGCATCTTCTGGTTATCTTCATTGGACAGTGACATAATAGGGAACAGTTCAGTAATGTTTGGCCTTAATGCATCTGAACTGGTAGTGGCAGAAAGCTAAAACACAGCAAATATTACACTAGCACAATCAGAGCACCCAATTGAATCAGGAACAGAGAGGAACTGCCCTTACATCACCTAATTCTGTTTTATTAAACTCCTAGAAGGCAACTAGCTAAAACTCTATTAGTCAGTCTTTGGGGTGGTTTAGGTCAGAGCCTACTGCATCTGTTCCACGTTTCCAAGTATCTTTTCTTCATTTTTTACATTCTCCATTGGCCCATCTTCTCTCATTGCCATTACCAGTTTCCGCAGTAGAATACATTTGTTGCAGGCTGCATGAAATCTATGAGACTATTGTTCTTGCAAACACACTATCTCAAAGGAAGGAAGTCAAATGTTGCAACATACGAACATAACCTTCCACAGTGAGCAAGTCACATAGGATGCTTAGGAAACACATTCAGTGTTAGCATTTTAAACATTGCTGTCTTATTTTTCTAACATATGGCCTTTTTAAAACAAATGCTAAAACATGCAGCACAACACTAAATAATATTTAAACCATTAATCCTTTTAGTACATCTTACTATTCGTTTTTCATTACATTTAATTATGGACACACACAATACATTTCAAAAGACAGTAATTTATTATTTTTATGTCGAACTAGATTTATGGCTGCCACTAGAGTGCTCATGTTTTCTAAAACACACTTTATTTTCAGTATTTCACATTTCATACATGTTATTTAATTTTGTTTTAGTAGCACACATTTATTAATGAAGTTTGCACTCCAACAATAGTCGATTATTTTCATACATGACTGATAAATTGTGGATTAATTTCCTTCTACTCATAGATCCACTCCTTTGTTAGCTCTTTTTGAGGAAAAGTCCTACAATTGGGTTATTCAAATCTTAATAACTTTCACTCTACTATCTATTTGACCCCGTTAGCACCAGGGCACCTAGTTTTGTGGTAATAGAGTGCTTTACAAATGTCATTCAGTAACTTTATAGGAAAAGTGTTGATACAAATTCAGAGATGCTTAAACACATATGAAGAAACTCCGAAAGCCAAAAAATGAGTTGGTAATGAATGCATTGAAAAATCAGGGAATGTAATGTGTTGCAATGCACCTTACTCTGTCACAAGCCCCTTATGCTCTTGCTCACTTTGTCAATGACTTTCTGCGATCAGCGCTCCCCAATGTCCACAGAACACCCTGCAGAGTGGCCACAATTTTGCAACCCTGTCCAGGAGGGTTGAATAGATTCCTCCCACCAGACAAGAATCAAAAATGTCCTGCCCTCTCCTTACATGGTGGAAGGCCAAGAGAAAACACTGTGGTCAGTGAGTCCTGTGTGAGATGCAACAGTATTCTTCCCAGTGTATCGGAAGTTGGCAACGCCCTTGAAAATGTCAGGAAATACAGATTTCATGAACAACATATTGTTTTTGATCAGGTGGTGTTTGAAAGATAGACAAGATATAAAGCTAGATATTGATATGGATCCAAAACGTATGAATTAAATTGTGAAGCACAGAAGGCAGGATAAAATCACCAAATGCCAGACAACTTGATACGAAAATCTTAAGGTTTAACCTAATGAGTGATGACAAATGGACCATAATATCATGGTCAACACTTGTTTGGCAATGAGCATATGTAGGAAGTGATTGGGAAGCTGTTCAATCTTATCTCCATTTTCCTTTACCTTGGCTTTAGAAAGACATAGGGCTTGGTTTAGAAGTTTGCAGACAGTGTACTATATCCTAAGCCCTCACTTAATCCTTTTGTGGACCATTAGTATTCCAGTAAAC
The DNA here is from genome assembly GCF_031143425.1 of Pleurodeles waltl. NCBI lineage: Eukaryota > Metazoa > Chordata > Amphibia > Caudata > Salamandridae > Pleurodeles > Pleurodeles waltl. The sequence goes on along the minus strand of NC_090448.1, from coordinate 323,503,127 downwards.
ACAGCCCCAGTAGATAGAATACTTTCTCCAACATAGTATAGGCCCTAAGTAGGGCAGGTAGTGAAACGCCTTTTTTTCTGTCTGTCTCTGCTAGGAAAAAGGCAGTAATGGACAGCAAAAAAACAATATTGGGCCCATACCCTGGGAGGAGATTCCCAGGGTATTTGAGCCATTAGCTTTTTTGTTTTTCAAAAGCAAACTCCCACTCTGTGAGTTTGTTTTTGAAAAACACAGATCTTTTGAGAAGTTTGACAGCCTTCCTGGGTAACAGTACCATCCAACAAACTTTTCCTACATTGGCAGGAACTCATACCACAATGCTGAATGTGTGTGTCCATGCTGGATGTTACTTTCAAAAGTGCCCAATAGGGCTAGGTGACAAGACCATGTCCACTCACCTGAATTCGACGTTCCGCGGGAGTGAAGAGAATAAAACCCTCATTCCTAAACAGTATTCTCTCATATCTGAACTGAACAGGGAATGATTGAATAGTCTCTGGGGGAAAGGGATAGGGAACAGGTATTTGGGAAGGGAAGAGAAACAAAAAACACTGGTTCACAAAGGAGCGTCACTGTTGTTCTAAGAAAGTTGCCCACGGTTTGGTGCAGGAATTTCTAAGACCAAAAACAAATCAAAACAACAGAACTACAAATATCACAGAGTTTTTCAGCAACATAACAATAATTATTATCATTCGATTGAGCAATCACCGAGCCTTTCAGCAAAATCACAATAATTATTAGCACTTGAATGCTCAACTATTAAACACGCTTTTGTAACTCACAACAAAATCGTTATAATACAAAACTTATGAATTTGTCTTTTGTTATTCGTTTTCACATAATAGACTCGCTCCACAGATAATCAGAAAAAAACATCTAATTTTGCATAGATATTGAGCGATGCTTTCAAGAGTTCACAACACTTAACTTCAATGCTGCCTTTAAAAATACTTCCCAAACTATCTTTGGAAAATAGTCTTGTATCACGGTTTTCTCAGCATCGATGATTGTTTTTCATAATGCACCAAAAGATCACTAACCTCAAGAAGGTTGAAAACAGGGGAACGAGAGAGATTACTCACGAACCAACTTCTCCTGGAATGTTTTTGATTATTTGAGGAAGATGGAATACTGCTCGTAAATTCTCCAGCCGCTGCAAAAGCAATCCGCTCCAGAGAGGGGCGCTCAGATGAAGCCTCGCACTGAAAAGACGACTCCTGAAATAATCACTGAACTCCAGCTGATACGGGGACACCTGCAAGCAAAGAAAGAGTCAAAGCCAAGCGCTGGAAACACCTTGTCAGTTTAATTTATAGACTGGCGATGAGTCATCAGACACATGCTGGTGATGAGTCATCAATCACTTCTGATGATTCCTTTGACAGAATTCCGGTGATGAGTCATCAGACACATGCTGGTGATGAGTCATCAAACACTTGTGATGATGCACATGAAGGAATTTTATGTCTCCATAAACCATTTGACACACAGTTCACAAATGCTACAACAGTTATTTTTATCAATATAAACAAACATGCAATTTAGTATGCCTCACAAGTTACAGGGAAGTGCTGTGCTGTAAACACATTCATGACATGTTTCATTGTACTTCATACATGCTGATTTATTTTGTGAGGGTGCAGCAAGAAGTGTGCATGTGTGAGTGCGAGTCCTAACACTAGGGCTGTGCTCTTCCAGGGTTTGCAAGATGATAGGTGTTGGCATGCAAGAGGTTACAGTTGCCGTACAAGTGTACAAGTCCATAGACATTACATGAGTGATAGCACTCTGTTTATAAAGCTAGACACCCCAAAATCCTTTGTTTTCATTTTGCCCTTTGGTTGTGTTTTCTGAGTCTTGTTTTTTTATGTTAAGGAGGATGAAGAGTAATTCTTTGCGAATTACTCATTAAGATCGGCTTTTTCAAGATTTGTGCTCTTTTTAAAAATGTTTTAGTGTTGCTTTTTTGGTATGCATAACCATGATGGTTTAGATCACCAATCCCTTGTGAAGCTGTGTATCCTATTGTGTGTGAGGAATTGGCAACCTTTGGAACATAACATGACCAGACAATAAAAAGAGGCACTCCACTCACTCTCTGAGGCAATTATCATCAAAGAGGCAGATAAGGGTGGTAACATAGTATTGATGAATAACGATGACTACATTAAGGAGATTGACTGACGATTAGCTGATACTTCAGCATATTATAGACTCACGCAGAATCCACTGAGTGAGGTCAACAGTATTATTATTTTTTTAAACGGAGTCCTTAGAGAGACCTGTGCCTTATCACAGACATGGAATATCAATACATCTACAACCCTACACCCAAATCACCCTGCATTTTACATTCTTCCCAAAATACACAAGACGGATTCCTTTCCACCTGGAGGTCTATTATCTCTGGGATAGGATCCCCTACAGAGAAATTATCAGAATACATCATCTATTCACAACCCTTTGTATGCAATTTGCCATCATACATTAGAGATACAAAAGATCTGCTATGCAAAATCAGTGACTTTAATTGGACGGAAGGACACTTTTTAGTCATTCTTGGGGTTGCTTCCCTATATACCAGCATCCCTAGGGCCAAGGGCATTGTTGCCATATAGTACTTTTTAGACAAATTAGATATTACTCTGTAGGAACATTCAAATACGTTGATAGATCTAATGGACACTGTTTTGAACAACAATGTGTTCACACACTAAGGAGCATGGTACTGTCAAATACAGGGAGTAGCAATGGGAGCAAAATTCTCTCTATCCTTTGCTAATCTATATATGTTTTGTTTGAGAAAATTAATTTGTGGTAGAATTGTCCTCCTGAATTGATTCAACATGTCATCTACTGGGGCAGATACATAGACGATGTACTCATGTTCTGGTCTGTTGATTCCAACTCCCTCTGTTAGCTCATCCAACATCTTAACAACAATATTTACAATATCAAATTCTCCAGTCAACACAGCACTACCGTGTTGATTTTCTAGATATTACTTTGTATATAATTAACAACAAAATATGTTCCAAAATGTATAGGAAACCTACAGCCTGTAACTCCATACTGCATGCTAAGAGCTCTCATCTTCAATCCCAAATTAGGGCCATCCCCTATGGAGAAGCCACCAGAATCAGACGGAACTGCAGTCAGGATATGGAGTTCCTAAGTGAGTTACAGCTGATGGAACAGCAATTCACAACACGAGGTTATCCAAAGAACCTTTTAATTGGGGCTAGTAACAGGATCAAAAAAACTAAACGGGACACTCTCCTTACTGCTTCAACCAAGGGCGAACATAAGGAAAAGAGAAAATTGTCTCCTATCACACCTTATAATGCTCGTAGCCCCCAGATTTATAAAATTCTGCACAAGCATTGGTACTTCTTACTAGCTGATAACACCCTAAAGAATGGAATTACTCCTAAACCAAGCATCACACATAGCAGGGGTCGCACATTAAGGGACTTTTTGTGTCATCGTTTTTTACCACCTGATACCAATAAAACATGGCTACCCAAACCACCCTGTAGTTTCTATAAATGTGGTCATTGTAATATCTGTTGTTATGCCAAGAACAAAATTGTCATGTTTCAGTAAAACACTAGGATGCCACATAAGATTACTAAATGTATCAACTGTAACACCAGATAAGTGGTTTACTGCTCAATATGTGTGTGTAATTGCATTTATGTGGGCAGTACGATAAGGCCATTTAAAGAAAGGATCCAGGAACACATAAGGGCAATCAGACACAATAACAGAGACTATCCCTTTGTCACGCAATACAATACTGTTGATGGACAAAGATACATTTCGGGCATCACTTTCCATGGTATTGATACAATAGGTGTGTTACCACGGGGTGGGGGCAGGACTTTGATGTTGAGACGCATGGAAAGCAAATGGATCATTAGACTCAGAGTGGTGGAAGAGGGTCTCAACACTGATAAGGACCTACATGTCTTCCTCTGAAAATGTACGAACAAAGTGACGAGGAAGAATACTCCCTCATTTGTCTTGCATTTTCTCAGTCATAATCTATAGACTATATTCATCTGTCATTTAAGTTTTATGATTTGTCACAACTTACACACTATATCCCTTTGTTATTCAATTTTTGTGGCATGTCTTTAATGAGAGCCTACAGACCATTTATTATCGAATTGGTATGATTTGTAGGTAAAATTAGATTTTATGTTATCTGAGCACTTAGTCTTTGTATGTCGACAACCCTAGGACAACATTGTTGGTCCTTTCTTGATGGGTCATACGTTCTCGCTGCCTCAATATTGATTCAAATTCAATGTTTTTCTAGATGTGCAAATCCATGCTTGTCAGTATTAGGCCTACTTATATGTCTGTGTTTGTTTGCCCAACCTCATGTACATTTGTTTCATGAATTGTTTGATTAGTATATGGGTATCATGTTTGAGATGGTTTCACTCGCAGAAAATGTATTTGTGGAATGAAGTACATATGTATACATTTTCTGTTAACAATAATAGTTTCACATGCGATTGTGCACATTTCTAGATGGTGCCTCTGTTTCCCTCAACCCACAGTATTGGTTCTTTTGTTTAACAAGTCCTCTTTCTATTACTATGTACTCTTTATATTCATACTTGCATACTGGCATCTCCTGCACGACTGTTACTTTCATTTCTACTCTTCACCTCAGTACACTTAACTGTGAGTCCCTGGGCTGTCAAGCCACGGTTTTGGAATGAATGGCAACTGTTTTGAATACAGATAACATCTTTTGGGATGAGCGTCCAGCTCCACGAGTACTCAGTGATTCTGCCACCAGTTTTCACGCTGATTAAGTCAGTCCTTTTCCCTCAGCAGTAGCCTTGTCTACGTGTGTCACCTTACGAGTCACTTTCCATCCCGTTTGTTTGTACATGACTTTGTAAAACGCCACTTTTGCACTTCTGCGTTAATGCTACCCTCTCAGTTAGCACTACATGCGTCAGTGCTGTATAGAATTAACTTGGCGTTGTTGTTGCACAAAGATTTTGTATATTGCAAATGTTAGTAATGGACATTCGGGATCTGAGGCCTAGCATACTTACTCCCCTCTACCTTCTGTCTTCCTGTACCATAATTTTGAATATTAATAGGAACATGTGGAATAATAGGTTTATGTTATTCTATTGATACTATGAATTCTCATAGCAACAATGCTTCATTGTTCATTTATGTCCACCATAAGCTTATCATGGCCGTGTCTTTTTGAATATTACTGAACCAATTCCTTATACGGAAAACAGTTCAATATAGGTATGTCGCTGTTAGTGTTTGTATACACACTTGTGGTGGTGGTATTACCATGTTTGTAAATTGGTTTTTACAATCCGATCTGAGATTTGGTTTCTCTATAGAAATTAGACAAGATAATGGGTGTAACATCAGAATTGTATGTGGGAGGTTATTGCTTGACAAATATAACTATTCTACTATCATCTAAAGCTTGGTATGGAAGTAGAACCCCGGTTACGGAATAGATTAACTGATTTGTAGGGAGAGATATCATTAAACATATAATTTACATTGTTAGGGGTCCCTTGGTTTATCAATTTTGTTCTCCTTCTTCCAGAATACTTTAGACAGCACAAACTTTGCCTTAGTTTTGGGCGTTTTCACTGAATACGGTATGTTTTTTCAGTGTAGTCTCTCTGGCCCGACTTCACCCTGCATCACAGTGGGTTGTTCACACATTGACCACTCGGGACTGGGGTTGATTCTTTTGATTGTCAGCACAATATTATCACTGTTCGGTGACATGCATTTTTTTTTACCTGGAAATTCTAGATACTACATTCACGCCTTGCACGTGCACTTTGTCGTTGTACCTTGTACAACCGCAGCTTCTAGCATTATAAATAAAAATAGGTCATTAGTTTTTCTATCCAATCTGAAACAACCCTCCCTTTGGGGGTCACTCACTTTAACAATGTAAGTGTAGGCCACAAGTTGAAAATTAATATTTGGTTACTTGGAAAAGTAATAATATTTATAATTCTCCGTTATTGTCATTCTTTTTTAGTGAACTTTCTTTTATATATTAATTCTTGCAGCTTTGAGAAAGTCTTGATGACGAAACATATGTTGGCTGTTTTTAATGGATTCATTGTGTCTTGGGAGGAATAAATCCTAACCAGCAGCAAGACGTGTTCACAACTTGTGTTGACTTTTTTTTATACAATATAGATTTTGTAGACTGCTTTGGTGTGCCTTGGTAATCTGAAATAAATTTGTTTAGTCCTGATTGGATTTCTAGTTGGAACAGCCACACCTTTGGTGGTTGGGTGTGAATACCAGTATGGCACTCAATGGACATTATTTAAGACTATAAGATATAATTTCCCCCAGCAATTGTATGTATACTTTGGATTTGCGAACCTGGATGCACAGCCACCTTTCTTCTGTAGTTCATTAACATTTGACAGGGCAAGGACCTTTCTAAACCTTGGGTCCTTCACTCTATCTTTGAGCGTGTTTGCCGTTTCTTACATCAATGGTTTGTTTTGGATTGTCTTTCATCTAGATTGCTGTGTACAGCCATCACCTTCCACAGAATCGTAGACTGGCCTTGTTGTACTTTTCTGGTACAGCGAATGCTTGTTCCTGAAGTATAGTTACATTTAAGGGGCAACTCAGTATTCCTAGGAACCTGGAATATTACATGCAAAATACAACAATGGTTCCTTCGGAGTAATTTTTCCGAATTTGAAATTCTGAAATTTTGTTTTGTAAAATCCATTTCACATACAACACCTGGAAGGACTAGGAGTCTTTGACATAAATGTTGGGTGGTAATTTATTGATTGAGCACCTTAAGTAGAATTTTAACTTCAAATTCAAAAAAGGTTCTTGAAGTACTTGAAGTATGTTTTTTCTTGTCTTAAACAAGTGGCATGGCTTTAATATCTGTATTTATATTTCTTTCTAATGGTCCATGATGTGGCTGGTGCTGAAAAGCTCTGTGAGTCAAGTGGAGAAGGTGTTTAAGCTGTCATTGTTTCCTCTTGTTAGATTGTGGCAGTATAGATATCTCATGATATGAAAGATGTTGGTTTCTTTTGTGAGGTCAAGTTACTGGTGTAGTGTCGCAGCCTGAGGTCTGCCTCCTACACTGTCACAATCTGTGTTGCAATTTATGATATGATGGCACAGGTTGACATCTATTTTTTTAAACAATGTCACAGTGTGACATCAGATCTATATTGAGATGCCAAAGTCTGTTATATTCCTGGCATGAAGTCAAAGTCTGGTATAACTGGCATAGGATTTGTGATACGGTTAATAATGTGATAACACCAGCTGACAGCAGGTTTCTACAGTGATGTTGGAGTCTGGTGTCACTTTCATGGAGGGTCCAAGTATGTAAATCAATGTACATAAAATGTTCCATACGATAATTGGGGTTGCAAGGTGCAGGAGTTCCATATCATCCTTACAGGAAAGTATTACTTGGTAAGTGTGCAAAGTTAGGAGAAACACAAAGTCAGGATTTAAAGAATAATGTAGCAGTGTGGGTGGTATGAACTAATAAAATTAAATAAAATCTGTAATCTTCATGTTAAATGATGTGCTTTGCAGCAGGCACATTAACTTGCTGATCTACTTTATTAGTCAAAACTATGACTATACAAAAAAACAGATCCCTCCAGCAAGTGCATAAACAACCAAAGTTATCTTACCATTATTATTATCCCTTCAAATTTCTGGGCACACAAAAATCTGTACAGCAGATGCCTTAACCCCATAAGATTTTTTTTATTCAGTCTCTGCGTGACTCATTATATAAGCCACAACAAATGTAATGTCGCCAATTTCTTTGTGGCAGAGTCTTTAAACAATTAATGTATCAGTTGACTGTAAGACTCTGAGGGTCATGACTCTGCCCCTCTTGGCTCCACCCTGTTTCCGATGCCACACCCTGATCTGCAATTTATGGGTACCTGGAGTAAATGTTTGGTAAATCCAACACTGAACACTGATTCAACCTGAGCTATATCTTGAATTATTTCTTTACTTCAACGTACACCAATTTTAATCTGTTTTGCAGTGACATTGAAAACATTATTTATAAATATACTTAGTGCATTTCCAAATCATTGGTATTTGGAAATTGAAACAATTTACGCATGTGCCAGAATTATTTGTCTCTTTCAGAATGGAATTTAAAATGTTGCTTTGGTCAGGACAAAATTGCTGCTGAGAAATAGAAGACTAAGCTGACAGTATTACTGTAACTTGAAGCAGGATTCAGTGCTTTTGCTTGGAAACAGTACAACTGAAAAGTATATAATTGGCATTTATAGCACTTACTATCCCTGATGAGCTGTTGAAGTACTTTGTGGCAAATAGTACTCTGACCCGTGTCTTAGTGGTTAATTTAGTGATTAATCAATTCTTTAAAAGGGCAGGTCCTGTCCAGTACTGATTACCTGCACCACTTTAGTCTAAAAGAGATAGTTCCCACACTTTTCAGCACTGCTGCAATTTATTTAATGGGAGTGTATCAGTACTTTTCAGGAGCAAACAGGTAGTCTAAATAGTGAATATCTGCACTTCAATATTTCCCTTCAGAGCACTCATGAGTATTGGTTTTAGTCATGTGTTCTCAAATCGTTCCATGTGTTAAAGGCGTTTCTTTGTAGTGGTGTTAGTCATTTAGGGAAGTGAGGAATTTTACATGAAATATGCACACACACACCTACTACAGCTCCTTTGTTTCAATTCTGGGCGCAATTTGTACATAAGTAGGATGACCAGATTTTGAACTAGGACAGGTCAGACATAAAAGTAGGACTAAACCCTTTAGCCTTACTTCTGCATCTGGGCTGTCCAGTTTTTTGCAGACTAGTAAATGTGTGTGTGTGCGTGTGCATATATGTATAAACTACGGTTCTAATGTAAATCTTGCGTATGTGTGGATATATACACATACACACACATTTACAAGACTATTTTGAGCAATGTCAGGGCTTCGACCGTTCACCCCCTGCCCACTCTTTCCCACTTTGTCTGTCTGCTGGCAGCAGCTCCTCCTGTGTTGCCTCACAGAAACTGACACTTTTCTCAAAATATTTCAGACTTTAGGGGGCTTGTGGAAAGGACAGCGGTTCACTGAAAACCAACACTGGCAAGTGAAATCCGGGACGTCTGGTCACCCTAACATTAGGGCCAACAGACGATATAACTCGTGTTAATAGTTCTTTCCCACTGGACTCGCAAACACTGACCAGGCATGTTGCGTAATACCATAACAGAAAAACTACAATCCCCATGATGCAGTCGTGCCGCGGCGCTGACCTTTGAGATGAGAGCTACCTAAGGGTGCTTTCCTTGTTGGAAGCGGGCGCGGGCGGGGGCGGGGGAGAGGGAGCCTGCATAAGAGATTAGGTGGGAAGGAAGCGCTCTGAGAGGAGGTACTGCTTCCTGACACTGCGCCGGCTCCTGTATGCTTCATCGACCCCCTTCACCCTCCCGGTCCGGCGCCAGGCGCTGCCGCAGCAGTACTTAGGAGGTGCACGGTGCGCCTGAGACCCTCGCCCCCGAGTAGCTCCAAACTCGAGAAGGCCCCTCCAGGAAGCGGAGGAGAAGGTCAGCGGCGGGTAGCTTCTTCCTGTATTTGACAGCCAGTGTGGGCGGGGCTAGAGAGAAGCATGAGGGGAGGGGGCAGGGAGCTAGCGCTTCGTCCTCGTGGCTAGAATAAGAAGGTGTGTGTTTGCGGATGGAGGGGCGTGCAGAATAATCTTCCTGTGCCCTAGATTTTGCAGGTGGTGATATACGGCTGTCTGCAGGGGAGGGAGCACGGGCACAAGGGTACTAATAACGTGAAAGGATGCAGGTGGGCATGGGAAGCAGGATACCCTGCGCTCTCTGGGGCAGGTCCACTGACAGAAATACGCGGTCAACGTCCGTGCTTTATGAAACTCTGTACTGGTTATTACTACGAAGAGTTCTAATAGTTGTAGGTAAGGTGCTAATTCCACGGGTAGTGGTATTGACATTATAGGTTTGGATTCTCTATCTAGTGAGTTTTTATTGAAACCTGGGTTCTGATAGTCTAGGGTAGGTGATCTTTACCCTGTGACAGGGATAGGGACCCCAGAACTTTGATACTCTGGACGAGTTATTGATGCACCTTCCAGGGGATACTAATGCTGTGGTTTCTGATGCTCTAGGTCAGGTATTTATAACTCGTTCAGGGGGCACTGACTCATTGGGTTCTGATACTCTTGGTGGGGTATGATCAGCTTTAAATGGAGTACTGACACCTGGGATTTTGGTATCTGGATGGGGTATTGATATCCTGAGGAGATGGTACTGACACATTACGTTCTGGCTGGAGTACTGATCAGCTTCATTGCATCATTTGATCATTTGATCTGGTTCCCAGATCTAGTTTCTGGGACACTCTCAGGTCAATGGAGGCACCTCCAAACCTGGTAGGGAACTTGGAAAGGTTACATGAGAACAACTTTGCCTTGCGTTGGGGTAAGGACAGGGCAGTAACAGAGAGGATTAGTGTCACACGGGGTGCCTCAGGTCTGCATACTTGCACAAACGCTATTTCCCTCTATATTAACAATGTGTTTAATTACCTCCATGATTGTATTAATGAGGTTCCTAATGTTGGTGGTGTCCCCCATCCCTGGCGTGTTGTTCACGAACAACACGCTCCTTATCTCCAGAACTCCCTTGGGGATCCAAAACTTGTTAAGCAAATTCCATGAGTTCTGTAGTAATAGAATGCTCGAGCTTAATGTAAAGAAAACCAAATTTATGACCCTAAGGCTGCATGGAACCTTCCACAGAAAGCCTAACATTGGGATGTGAGGTACTCAAGGAAGTAAAACACTTACCTCTGCACAAGGTTCAGTAGCTCCACAACATGGTCATCCAACAACAGAAAGTCCAGGGTAATTCTGTTACACAAATCAGCTGCCATTAGAAGCACGCACAGGAATTCCACCCAGAGAGCAAATCAAATCAAATCATTAACATTTATAAAGCGCGCTACTCACCCGTGCGGGTCTCAAGGCGCTAGGGGAAAGGTGGGGGTTACTGCTGCTCGAAAAGCCAGGTTTTTAGGAGTCTCCGGAAAGCGGAGTGGTCCTGGGTGGTCCTGAGGCTGGTGGGGAGGGAGTTCTGGGTCTTGGCTGCCAGGAAGGAGAAAGACCTCCCACCCGCCGTGGAGCAGCGGATGCGAGGGACGGCAGCGAGCACGAGGCCAGAGGAACGGAGGAGGCGGGTGGGGACGTAGAAGCTGAGGCGTCGGTTGAGGTATTCCGGTCCCTTGTTGTGGAGGGCTTTGTGTGCGTGGGTGAGAAGTCGAAAGGTGATCCTTTTGCTGACTGGGAGCCAATGCAGGTGTCTCAGGTGTGCGGAGATGTGGCTGTTGCGGGGTACGTCGAGGATGAGGCGGGCCAAGGCGTTTTGAATGCGTTGCAGGCGATTTTGGAGTTTGGTGGTGGTCCCAGCGTAGAGGGTGTTGCCGTAGTCCAGGCGGCTCGTGACGAGGGCGTGGGTCACGGTTTTTCTAGTGTCGGCGGGGATCCAGCGGAAGATCTTGCGGAGCATGCGGAGGGTGAGGAAGCAGGCGGAGGACACAGCGACTTGCTTGGTCATGGTGAGAAGGGGATCCAAGATGAAGCCGAGGTTGCAGGCGTGGTCTGTGGGGGTCGGTGCGGTGCCGAGGGCCGTGGGCCACCAGGAGTCGTCCCAGGCGGACGGGGTGTTGCCGAGGATGAGGACTTCTGTTTTGTCAGAGTTCAGCTTTAGGCGGCTGAGCCTCATCCAATCTGCGACGTCCTTCATACCCTCTTGTAGGTTGGTCTTGGTGCTGGCGGGGTCCTTGGTGAGGGAGAGTACAAGTTGGGTGTCGTCGGCGTAGGAGGTGATGATGATGTCGTGCTTGCGTACGATGTTGGCGAGGGGGCTCATGTAGACATTGAAGAGTGTCGGGCTGAGCGATGAGCCTTGAGGTACGCCGCAGATGATCTCGGTGGGGTCTGAGCGAAACGGTGGGATGTAAACTCTTTGGGAGCGGTTCGAGAGGAAGGAGGCGATCCAGTCCAGGGCCTGGCCTTGGATCCCGGTGGAGCGGAGGCGGGTGATTAGGGTGCGGTGACAGACGGTGTCGAAGGCCGCCGAGAGGTCGAGGAGGATGAGGGCGACTGTTTCACCGTTGTCCATCAGGGTTCTGATGTCGTCTGTGACTGAGATGAGGGCGGTTTCCATGCTGTGGTTGGTTCGGAATCTGGTTTGTGAAAGGTCGAGCAGGTTGTTGTTTTCCAGGAAGGTGGTCAGCTGTTTGTTGACGGTCTTCTCTATTACCTTGGCAGGGAAAGGCTGGAGAGAGATGGGGCGGAATTTTTTCAGGTCGCTCGGGTCAGCCGTAGGTTTCTTTAGGAGGGTGTTGACTTCGGCGTGTTTCCAGCATTCGGGGAAGGTAGCAGAAGAAAAAGAAGAGTTGATGACGGCCTGGAGGTGTGGGGCGATGATGTCGTCGGCTTTATTAAAGATGAAGTGAGGGCAGGGGTCCGAAGGGGCGCCGGAGTGGATAGAGTTCATGATGGATTTGGTTTCTTCAGTGTTGATGTGGGTCCAGTTGTTGAGGGTGAAGGCCGGGGGTGCGGGTTCGGTGATGTTAGGTTCGGTCTGGTGTCCGAAGCTGTCGTGGAGGTCGCTGATCTTGCGGTGGAAGAAGGTGGCGAGGTATTCGCACAAATCCTGTGAGGGCGTGACGGCGTTTGCGTTGGCGTTGGGGTTGGAGAACTCCTTGACGATGCTGAAAAGTTCTCTGCTGTTGTGGCTGTTTTTGTCTAGTCTGTCGGTGAAAAAGTCCCTTTTGGCAGCGCGGATCAGGTGGTGGTGTTCGCGGGTAGCGTTCTTGAGGGCGGTCATGTTGTCAGCGGTGTGGTCCTTGCGCCAGGCCTTCTCGAGGGTGCAACAAGTTTTCTTTGATTCTTTGAGGGTGTCAGAGAACCAGAGAGGTTTTTTGGTGTTGGTCTGTCGGTGCGTGCGTTTGAGGGGAGCAAGGTTGTCTGCGCAGTTGGAGATCCAGTTTGTGAGGCTGAGGGCTGCGTCGTTGGGGTCGGTGGTGAGGGTGGGTTGGTTGGCGCGAGTGCTGAGAGGAGTTGCTCTTCGGGGATCTTGTTCCACTGTCGACGAGGGATGGGTTGAGTGCGGAGGTGGCGGGTCTCGCGTCGGAATGTGAAGTGGACACAGCTGTGGTCGGTCCAGTGTAGAGCGGAGGTGTGGCTGAAGAAGATGTGTTTGCTGGCGGAGAAGATAGGGTCGAGCGTGTGTCCGGCGATGTGGGTGGCGGTGTTCACCAGTTGCTTGAGGCCGAGGTTGGCGAGGTTGTCGAGCAGGGCGGTGGTGTTGGGGTCGTTGTTCTGTTCCAGATGGAAGTTGAGGTCGCCTAGGAGGATGTAGTCCGGCGAGGGCGTGCGGGGAGATGAAGTCGGCGATGGCGTTGCTGAAAGGGGCACGTGGTCTGGGGGGACGGTAGACGAGGGATCCTCTGAGGGTGGTCCTGGGGTCGGTGCGAATTTGAAAATGCAGATGTTCAGCGGCGAGAGGGGTGTCTTCGGTGGAGGTGGTGACGCTGATGGAGTCTTTGAAGACGATGGCGATGCCTCCTCCTACTTGGTTGGTGCGGTCTTTTCTGGAGATCTTGTAGCCTTTGGGGATGGCAGTGGCGATGTCTGGAGCTGATGAGGCGTTCATCCAGGTTTCCGTGATGAAGGCGACGTCCGAAGCTGTGGAGTCCAGGAGGTCCCAGAGTTCAACGGTGTGCTTGAGGACAGAGCGAACGTTGACCAGGATGCACTTGAGGTGGTTGATGGCGTGTGGGCTGGTGGTCGTGGTAGTTGCGTGGTGGAAGATGCGTTTGCAGGAGTTACAGGCGAAGGGTCCATGGGTGCGCTTGGGGTGGGCTTGGAAGCAGGTGTTGGAGCGCCCGGGGTTGAGGGCGTGGAGGGTGGTGGGGTGGTATCGGGTCATCGTGGAGCAGTCTCTCCATTAGTGGTCTTTAAGGTCGTAGTCCAGTTGACTGCACTTTATGGGGCCGAGGCTTGGGGCACATGTCCTTTGGGTACTATCACAGTTAGAGAAAACCATTTTATAAGGTCTTATTATCTATTCCCCAATCTACGCCACTCGTCTCTCTGTATTTTGACTTAAGTCTAAAGCCGATTGGCGATCTAGCCGATTTGAGACAATTGGTATACTTGGTCAGGCTACGGTCATGCCCGAGCTTAAATCATATAGCCAGGGCCTTTATGAACTTATTCCTCTGGATAAGGACAAAACTGTTCTTTGGCTAGCTCATATTAAAAAATAGTTCTTTACTCTGGGTTTAAAAAGCCCTGTAGCCCAAACCCCCTGCCATTAACTCCTCAAAGAAAGGCCTTTGTGAAGAAAGTATTTTGAGGTCATATTAAAAGTGAGTAGATACAAAAAAGTTGATAGTGACAGCCTTACTGAAAAGTTCCTGTCTCTAAAATCCTACCCTTAGTTTGAACCTTATCTTGATGAGGTTGTTCCACAGTGGCCAAGACGCTTTTTTATCAAATTTAGGATTGGTACTTAAGCAGTGAACAGTTACACGCACAGATTGAACAAGATGATCCTCTAGGCGATTGACAAGCGATCATGTTCCATGTGGGCTGGTACGGTGGAGACAAGAGAACATATCTTGTTTTGCTGTCCACTGTATTCTTCATCACAGATAAAATAGCAAAAACTCTATTGTTGGAGTCTGGGGCTCTGGCATTTTTGTTTGCTTTTTGAATCTTGAGCTCTGACACGAGTAGAATAACTTTTTTTGTGCAAACAGATTCCTGCTGGCAGTGGCTGTGACTAGAAAGAGTCTTGGTCTTCCGCTATAATAATAGAGTTCTGCGCTTTAGCAAACATGACAGTGGGATTGATCAGGATGCAACTCAACCTCTCATCTGTGAAACTGAGCACATGCACTTTATTTTGGTTGCCCTGCAGGACCTTGTAGGGCTTGCATGTGCACCAGTGCTGCAATATGTGAGCCAATGGCGCCATCTACTAGCTTATGTTTTGTCTATGTAGTCATATCTTAGCTCAATGGTTTATGAATTGTGGGCCAGATGTACAAAGACTTTTACTGGACTGGTAAAAATGCCTTTTGGCATGTACCATCCCCAACCTACTACTGACTCGCAAAATGTGTATGCAATTTGCTATTACGCAGGGGCATGCCAAGGGCGTCCCTTCTTAATTGCGACTCGCAGGGGGATGTAAGAATGTTTTGCATTCGAGAATGCGGTCGCAAAACATTCGCAATTACCATCAACTTTAACCCCTTCGCAAACGAGAAGGGATACCCGTGGGGCCCCTTCCCCTTTGTGAACGGTAGCGAAAATGTTTTTTCCAAGCAGGAAGTGGTCCCATGGACCACTACCTGCTTTGAAAAATGAAAGAAAACTTTTTATTTTTATTTTTGAAATGCATTCCGTTTTCCTTTAAGGAAAACGGGCTACATTTCCCAAAACATTCTTTATTTAAAAAGGAATCACAGACATGGTGGTCTACTGACTCCAGCAGACCACCATCCCTGTAAGTGCGGACATTGCAAAATGGATCACAAATTGCAAACTGCCTCATGAATATTAATGAGGCGGGTCTTTTGCGATCCATTAGGGACTCCCAAACACTATGGTTAACACTGTTGTACATTTTGTTTTGCGACTTGCAATTTGCGATTTGCAAATAAATTGCAAGTCTCAAAACAAAATGTCATACAACTGGCCCTCTATTTCTGCAGGTTAACATATTTATTAATGGATTTTATTGGAGTATTATCTTTCACTGTCAACTGTTTACTTGATCTGTGATTGCTCTTAGTTTAAGCCATTACTTACATTATGATATGCATGAAGCTTATTTTTAGGCATGACAGACCATTTAGATTTTTGTCTATGGTTAATGTTCTTTATTATTTGTTCTGCAATCAGGCCAGCAGTGAACCATTTTTATGCAAAAGTTTACATGTGCTTTACTGTTTTATGATATCAATGTATCTTTTTTTTATTGCTTCTTGTGTTACTTTAATGGCCTACAGCTGAATACATATGCTAATACTGATCAGCTTTAAATGCTGTACTGACATCATGGATTCTGATCCACTGGTCGGAGGATTGACCTCCTGATGAGATGGTATTGACACGTTTAGTTATGATACTCTGGGTGAGAGTGTCCCTGCAAAGCTGACAGCATGGGTTCTGATATTCTAGGTGGGGAGTTGCTAACTTTAATATGGGGTAATCTCACGCGAACCGTGTGTCGGTTAGTTTATCACAAGGATTCACTCAGAGGGCCCGTCCCCCGCTGTACAGACTGAAATGCGTCAACAGCTTTGGTAGAAGTCCGATAAATTGGATTAGTACAGAGTAGGTTTAGCCATGGGATTAGGTGGCCTTTCCTGCCCTGTTTCTTCAGCATGTGATGGACTACCTTCAGGTGGATTCTGCAGCAAAAGACTTGTCATAACCACCTTCATATAAACTCTGGAAGCACAAGGAATTGGATGCACTACAATATGTTTTGATTAATCTCTTCTAAGTATCTCATATGTATATTCACACTTGATTTCATGGTTAAGGCAATGATACTGCCATTGGGTCTGCCAAAAATGTCAGAGGTCTTCTGTGGCAAATCTGTCACCATGTTTTGTGAATTAGCATTGTGGAATACGTGTCCCCCACGTACCATCGCTTTGGGAAAAATTCAGCTTGAAGAAGGCGCATCTCTAACAAATGGGATATTGAGGGAAAGTGTGTAGAGAAGCATGATCGTACAGCTGGGGTTTGGATCCAAGAGTGCCCAGATATTCCCTCGGCCACAGTTGTAGTGGTTGTGATGAGCGAAAGAGTGTTGCTCTACTTGTATGTTAGATTTTTGTTTTTTCAGAAGGCTCTGGGTATGGTTGCAAACACATTTTATTTGATTTTTTTAGTTAAAGTTGAAATCAGCCATGGAGGACACAATTTCTTTGCGAAGTGTTCTGACCGGTTCATTCTTGCATGTGGCTCAAGCAGTCAATTTGCATGTTGTCATTTGGACGCTTGTTATGACTGCAGAAAGGCACTTCGGTCCAACTAATTTTATACTAAAATTGTTGCCCATTTTGGATTTATTGAATGATACATGCTATCTAGAGCTTTTGGAAGAGTGGTTATCTTCTAATGAGGGATGATGCACTATCACCGACAGTTAGTCCACTTCTAGCCAAGGGCATCTTGTCCCATCTGAGCTCTCATATTCAATTTTAAGAGCAGTTATGAGCCTGTGGAAATAAGGAAGACTGCATGAGTTGAATACAAGTTTGTAATGGGAATTTCTTTGTTTCTGCTCTATATTTTATAGCCAGACACTGCCCTCATAAATTCATCAGGACCACAACGTCATCTAACTACAGTCTTTTCACGTATGTGGTAACATACTTATTTGTTAAATTGTTGGTCTTTTAACTTGCAGTGGTAGACAGCTCACGCTAAAATTTCATGCCATCTACCCTCCCTTTGAGTGCAGCAGCATCTTATATCAACAACTAAAAATTAAAAGTATATATTATATATCTATACGTCATTTCTTATTTTTTTTTATAATGTATTCTATTGAGTAGCACTAATTTAGTAAAATGTGGGGATTCACTTTTACTAGCTCTTTGCATGAGTCTTGCAGGTCCTAAAATGTATTTGAAATTGATTTGGATTAGGCAGAAGATCTAGACAGAAAACTCAGAGAAAATGGCTGTCATATAGCATTGAAATCCAAAGATAAAAAAGCAGCCATTGCATAGAGAGGCATTACTTGACAAACATTATAAGACAAAATAGAAAGGACTCGCATGTATCACTACATTCTCTACTTTATCCTAACATACTAAAGGTAATAATCATTAGGCACTGGAAGATATTATATAGTGAACACACATTTGAGGAGCCCATGTTTGCATATAGTAGATGAAATCCCTAGGTGGAGGAGATATGGCACTAAAATTATCCTACAGGTACGCAACAGTCAGCACCTAGTTCTCACAAAGATAGTCCATTTTATTTTTGGAAATTTCTATAGACCTCTTGTTCCTCAATTTTCAGCCAAGCATAATTCATTAAATGATATGTAGAAGAAAGCAAAGAAGTTTATGCGTTTTCCAGTTTAAGAACACTGGGGTTTTTGTCCGCCATTTTTTTTTTAATCCAGGCTAAATCATGATACGGGGACGAATCATGACAGCCCTTCGTCCGCCCGCCCCCACCCATAGTCTCATCTCACAAGATTGGGCTTCTCAGGATGCCGAGCATGTAAAGTTCTAACCAAATACAGGGAATGTACATTATCTATAGTTTCCCAGGACCCTTCCTCAGGGCCATAGACTTTCTGAGTTGATTAGGAATTAGGTAATATATTTTTCCTTGAATTGTTTTTTTGTCTAGTTTTCACCTTATACTCAACGTTATCGTCTATTAAGCTGGGTGATGGGGGTGGTCCAGATCTATAGGGTTTCAATAGTGATAAGTGATGAACTGGGTGAACTTGTAATTCTGGGGTCAAAGTCAGTTGTACTAGCACGTTATTAATTTGGTGATGCATCACAAAAGGACCACTAGATTGTAGGTTTTATTGTCCTGTTAGCTGTAAATCTTGTGTGGACAACCACACCTGATCTCCAGTCCGGTATGGTGGCTCTTTACTACAATGCTTGTCAGCGTTTTGTTATAGTGCAGTGTTCCCAACTGTTAGTTTATAAAGTGTTGATTAGTCTATGCAGGTGTATAGTTCTCCACAATTCTTGTCGATTAAGAATACTGAGAATGATACTAGTGACAAGGAATTTCTTATGAAGCCATTGACAAATAACTCCGCAAGTTATGTTCGTAAATGGTGTTTCTTGCTCAGTTGGTGCATAAATTCAGCTACATAGCAATAAGACCCCAGGCACAAGGTCTATAAGGCAATCAAAATATTCTGTATAGGGATAGGACGTTAACCTGAATCTTATCAACACCTCTGCAAATTGGTTAGGGAGTATCTTCACCTGAGCTATCTGTGATGATGCATGATAATGGTAACTGAATACTGGTGGATTCTAAATAACAGTTTTCCTGGCAATGGAGGGAGTCTAGGGTAATTTTCCTTATCGATTGTGGGTTGTGGACACTAAGCTATGGGATACCTAAAATAGTCCTGAATAACGGTATATCTATTGAATCGAATGTGATCTTTCGGTGTGACCATTGTCACCGGTCCTGAGTAATGGTTCAGTTCCAACAGTTATTTCCCCAGAGGACAGCTCAGAACTATTAATGGCCCTAACTGGCTCTGGTTTCTTTTCAAATCACAGGGAGACACAGAGAGCCTTATTTAGATATTGGCGGATGGGATACCCTGTCACAGCAGTGACGGGTATCTCGTCCTCCGAAATCCAAATCCCATAGGATTTAATTGGGATTTAGATATTGGCCGACCAGAAATCCTTCACCCTTCCACCAATATCTAAATCAGGCCCAGAGGTTTTTAGTAAACTTACATTGAAGCAGTCTCCTATGGTCCCAGAACAACATTTGGATAAGAACTAGTCGTTTGAGGAGCTATTTGAATTTCTTCCCAGAGCAACAAATTCTTGCAACTTTTTTTGGCTCCATTCACTTGACTATATGAACCGTGCTTTAAAGCCTCCCCGGTAAGGTGGTCTCACTTTGAACTGGGCCATCTATTTTTCAGAATGTTCAGACCCTTCTCAGGTTGCTGTTGCAAACTTAGTGGTCTTTGGCTTTGTGTGCAGTCTTTGGAAACATGCCCAGGGCAAACGCAGTATAGACAGATTCAACCTCCTTCTTTTATCTTTCTCTTCCTTTTGATAAAAGACCTTGCGCCTGTCCGATTTGCATTGGTTCACTGACCTCAGTTTGTTAGTTCTCAGTTTTATTTTATCTGTGGCTGGACTATAACAAATTTGGCATTAGTTTGCCTTCGATCTCCTGTCTGTTCAGTACATTTGTGGTCTTGCTCTATTACCAGATTGATAAAATCTGCTCACTCCTCAGGTGGATTTACAGCTTAGTCAAAGCAACTATCCAGTCATTGTGAAGACCCTTGTAAAATAGAGAAACTCTCTTTCCCTATGACCAGTTTGCCTTTGTTACCAGCCAACTGCACATGGACTGGTAAGTTAGTGAATGTCGTTTTCCTTGCTTTACATGTAATTATTACTTGTCCATAGCTTGCATATAGGTATGCTTGGCAAATAATTTCCTTGTGGCCTCTTGAATACTGGACAATTAGTTAATATTGGGTCATATTAACAAGATGGACCAAGTGGCTGTGTTTTTCCCTACGGCTAGAACAAATGCTATCTTGAATATGTCACCAGGGAACTTCGAAGGTCTACACAAAAATCGTAGCTTACACTGATTCCTAAAAATGCCATATTTGGTATTTTCTCCAAAGAATCTCTTAGGCAGAGCAAGTGACACAGGGGTTGGTGTAACCATGTTTCTGCCATCAGAAACAGCAATACTAGAGGCTTACTTTGAGCTAAGACCAAGGCTTCTGGTGTCTAAAATCCATGTTTACAACCATGGGATGAAGTTGTGGATCCACTAGCATGGATAACATTATCCACTTCTTGAGCATCTAGGTTGATTGCTTTAGTTAGAAGGGCCTGGTTGTCCGCACACACTGTACTAAGGTAGTGGTTATGACTTAAGTTAGATACTTCATGCTACCCAGTTAGTATGTTAACGTGAGCTTGTTCAGTCAAGATATTAATTATTTTTTATGTCACTAAACATTTTGAACCGTATGACTGCTGGGACAATGAGAAGTCTTACCTGACTGCACATCGCGGACATCCTTCTGCACGATTGCTCTGTGCATGAGCAAAAGTGTCAGCCTTTCTGGCAAAGGGTTATTCTTGTGTTCTCGAGGATATTGTTTTTCTTTCTTTTTGATCCTGTTGGGATTTCATGCGTGGTATTGCATGTTCTTGCATAATGAGGAAACTTCTCCCTTAATTCATGAGGATTCCCAATTCTACTGTAAACCTAAAGAAAACAAAAATGTTATTCATGGTTTGCAGTTGACCTGTTCCTTTTTGACTCACACTCTCAGAAACCATCAATGACAACATCATGCAAATGTACCAGTTATTCTGGGGGCTTGGTTCCCATTTCAAATTATCAAGGCAATTTATAGTTCAGTCTTCAAATTTGCATTAAGTTATTTAACTTCCAAATTTTCAGTTGATTTTCCAAGGGGGGAGGACCAGAAAAACCCTGGTGGCCCTGCCTTTCTGAAACAGCTCAATAGTCCTGTTTGCGGAGTAGGTACTATCATGTGTTACGGGAAATGGTCACTGAGATCTTGCCGGTAGTTTGAGACCAATTCCACACCAACTTAGCACAGACCATTCAAGATTCCAGTATGCAGCCAAATAGGTCATTTGGTCAGGCCTTTACATGACCAAGAGTTTAGGCCGAGAAGGTGGCATTAGCGTGATGGCCCGGCGACACACAATGATGGGATCCACTGGCTTTTCAGGCAGTAGTCAATCATTGTTCATGGCTATACCTTTTGATGGGTCCCTCCTTTCTGGCAAGAAGGCCAACTCTGCTATCAAGCACTTCAAAGAAAGTAGAGCTACTGTGTGCTCCCTTGGTCTGTCTACACCAGCAAGGCAATATCCTCAACAGTTTTGCCCTGTCTGAGCCATCACTCATTTTCTCCATGAGTGATCAACATAACATTAGGCCAGTGGGTCCCCCAAATATTCCAACAGGACTACATCCTGCTACTCTTTTCTGCCCCACAGCATCTTTCACCCATGTTTGAGAGACCTATGGGGACTATTTGACCATTTTGGTGCTGGAAGTCGAAGCTTTTTTGGGAGAAAGCAATAGGGGGAGTACTGGTCTCTGGAATCAGAACCGGGTGTAACTCGCCGCTCCCTCGCCCGTTTGCCGCCGCTTTGGCCCTGCCCCCCTCCCGCCCCCAGCTCCTCCTCCCTCCCTCCACCCCCTCTTAATGCAGGTTGCTGCGATCCGAGGGTGCGTTCTCTGACCTCGTTGTCAGGACCGGACGCTCCCCCCGCAGCGCAGCGCACCCTGCAGGTGCCCTGTCCCTGACTGCCGCTGCTGCCTGAGATCGAGGCCCTCCTCCACCCGCAGGCCCCCGCCTGCGCCTCATCCCTGGTGGCCCAGTGGTGGGCAGTAAGGTTTGCTCTGTCATGTTTGTTTCTGTCTCTGTTTTCTCACCGTCTCTCCCTGTTGTGTATTCTCTGTGTTGTATTGTGCTGTATTGTGTTGTGGTCACGTTGTCACTGTTGTTCACTGTTGTTCCATCTGTGCCCTGTGTCCTAGTGTCTGTACCTGTTGCCTAGTAGTCTTGTTGTCCTGTGTATTGTGCCGCTTCTTGCTCTCCCCCTTGTGCGTCTCCCTCCTCCTCTGGCCCCCCCGCCCTCAATCCAGCACCATCCGCCCGCTTCCCTGACTCTTTTCTCCCAGCCTACACCCCCTGCCCTCCCACCTCCCTGCCCCTCTAGCTACCTAGCGTTATTTTTTTCACCCCCCCTCCCTACTCGCCGCTCCCTCGCCCGTTTGTCGCCGCTTCGGCCCCACCCCCCTCCTGCCCCCAGCTCCTCCTCCCTCCCTCCACCCCCTCTTAATGCAGGTTGCTGCGCGACCGCGCCGATGGCGCACCAGAGGCAAGCCCGTCTGCGCCCTTCCGCGCCTGGCCCGTGCCCAGCGCCAGGACCCCTGGACCTCGCACCGCGCACCGCACACCACCCAGGCTCAGGTACGACGCCGCCTGCCTCCACGCACTCAACTACGACCAAGACCGAAACCAACGCTGCTACCAAGCCGCCCCGAAGCACACCCACAGACCTTTCACCTGCCGCAACTGGCACTTCTCATGCGACCGAACCTCCAAGCCAACGACCACCAGTCCGAACCACCTCCGCTGCATACTCCTCAACACCCGCTCCGCACGCAAACACGCCGTAGAACTCTGGGACCTGCTCGACAGCACCGCCCCGGACGTAGCCTTCCTGACCGAGACATGGTGGAACGACTCATCCGCGCCAGGCATCGCCATCGCCATCCCAGACGGATATAAGATCTCCCGCAGGGACCGCATCAACGGCCACAGAGGAGGACTCGCCATCGTCCACAAATCCTCCCTCAAGATCACCACCCACACCGACGACCACTTCAACACCGCAGAGCTTCTACACTTCTGAATCGACACCGACCCCAACACCACCCTCAGAGGAACGCTCGTCTACAGACCCCCCGGACCACGAGCCCAATTCTGCGACGCCATCGCTGACCTCGCAAGCACCTACGCACTCGTCTCCACGGACTACATCCTCCTCGGGGACCTCAATTTTCACCTTGAGAACAACAACGACCACAACTCCACCACACTGATCAGCCACCTCACGAACCTCGGCCTCAGACAACTCGTCACGTCACCAGCCCATGCCGCCGGACACACACTGGACGCCGTCTTCTCCACCAGTGACCACGTTACCTTCAACTACACCACCGAACCCTACTGGACCGACCACCACTGCGTCCACTTCACCTACAACAAAAACACCGCACACCACCACAGCCGCCAACTCCCCCGCCGCAACTGGGGCAAAGTCACCAAAGAACAACTTCTCAGCACCCTCTCCCAGAACCCACCAAACGAGCCCACCGACCCAGACACCGCGGCCTGTAACTTCAGAAAATGGATCAACAACTGCGCCAACATCCTCGCCCCACTGAAGAAACCCCCCAGCAAGAAAGCCTCCTGGTTCACCGACGAACTCCTGGCCTCCAAACGCGCCTGCAGGAAACTGGAAAAGAAATGGCTCCAAGAACGCACACCGGACAATCACGCAGTCCTCAAAGACGCAACCCGCCGACACCACCACCTCATCAGGACCACCAAGAGGTCCTCCTTCAAAGACCGCCTAGACAACAACGCACATGACAGCAAAGAGCTCTTCCGCATCGTGAAGGAACTATCCACCCCCAGCACCAATGTCAACGACATCCCACCCTCTCAGGAACTTTGCGACTCCCTCGCCGCCTTTTTCCAAAGCAAGATCGCCGACATCCACAGAAGCTTTAACACCCCGACCGCGCCCACCTCCGTCACCACCTCCTACCCTAGCATCACCAACCCCATCATCGCCTGGTCTAACGTCGTCAACGACGCAACACGCAAAATCATGAACTCCATCCACTCCGGATCACCGACTGACCCCTGCCCCCACCACATCTTCAACAAAGCCGACTCCATCATCGCGCCCCAACTCTGCAAAATCATCAACTCCTCCTTCGAAACAGGCACCTTCCCAGAAAGCTGGAAGCACGCAGACATCAACGCCCTCCTCAAGAAACCAAAAGCCGACCCCAAGGACCTCAAGAACTTCCGACCCATCTCCCTCCTCCCCCACCCAGCTAAAGTCGCAGAAAAGATCGTCAACCTTCAACTGACACGCCACAGCGAAGACAACAACGTCCTCGACCCCTCACAAACCGGATTTAGACGCAACCACAGCACCGAGACCGCCCTCATCGCTGCAACAGATGACATCAGACGCCAACTCGACCGCGGCGAGACCTCCGCCCTCATTCTCCTAGACCTCTCCGCGGCCTTCGACACAGTCTGCCACCGCACCCTACTGTCACGCCTCCAAGAAGCCGGCATCCAGGAAAAAGCCCTAGCCTGGACCTCATCCTTCCTCTCAAGCAGAACACAGACCGTCCGCCTCCCACCCTTCCGCTCAGAAGCCAACAACATCATCTGCGGCGTCCCCCAGGGCTCCTCCCTGAGCCCAACGCTGTTCAACATTTACATGGCCCCCCTCGCACGAGTGGCCCCCCGGTTCGACCTCAACATCATCACCTACGCCACCCAGCTCATCCTCACCCTCACCAACGACCCTGCCACCGCCAAAGCCAACCTCCACGAAGGAATGAAAGCAGTCACCGACTGGATGAGTAATAGCCGCCTGAAACTCAACACTGACAAGACAGAAACCCTCATCCTCGGGACATCTCCCTCTGCCTGGGACGACTCGTGGTGGCCCACCACCCTCGGAACTGCCCCGACGCCCACCGACCACGCCCGCAACTTGGGATTCATCCTCGACTCCGCACTCTCCATGGACAGACAAGTCAGCGCCGTCACCTCCTCCTGCTACAACACCCTCCGCACCCTCAGCAGGATCTACAAGTGGATCCCGACCGACACCAGGATCCGACCCACGCCCTCGTCAGCAGCAGACTGGACTACGGCAACGCACTCTATGCAGGAATCCCGGCAAAACACCTACAGCGACTCCAACGCATCCAAAACGCCTCAGCCCGACTCATCACCAACGCACCCCGCCACTGCCACATCATCCCCCACCTCAAAGACTCCACTGGCTCCCCGTCAACAAAAGGGTCACCTTCAAGCTCCTCACCCACGCACACAAAGCACTCCACAACACCGGCCCCTCCTACCTCGACGACAGACTCAACTTCTACACTCCGACCCGCCAACTGCGATCCGCGAGCCTCGCTGTCGCCACCATCCCCTGCATCCAACGAGCCTCCTCCGGCGGCAGATCCTTCACCTACCTCGCCGCGAAGACCTGGAACACGCTCCCTACCTACCTCCGACAGACCCAACACCTACTCGCCTTCAGAAGACTCCTCAAGACCTGGCTCTTCGAGCAGTCCCCCCCCCCTTAGCGCCTTGGAACCCTAACGGGTAAGTAGCGCGCTCTACAAATGTCTGTGATTGATTGATTGACTCCTCTTATTTCATAGTCCCAAAGAAGGTTGTAGAATTTTTGTTCTACATTAGATCTTTAACCTCTCAATTTATTTCTGTAGAAGGACAAATTCAGGATGCTCATGCTGGTGTACGTACTGTCTCTCCTGGACCCAGGAGACTGGATGGTGGCGTTGGATGTGCAGGGCACCTATTTCCATATTTGTATCCTGCAGGCCCAAAGACACTGCCTACGGTTCAAGGTAGGTTGCAAGCATTTTCAGTTTTCTGTGTTCCCTTTCATTCTCCCCAGTCCCCCTTCAGTAATTTTTTTTAAAAACAGATTTTTATTGTAGTTTCAAATAATACAAACACAGCACAACCGGGTTCAATAGTATATCAATTTACATTTCCCCCTTGGGTGTTCATAAAGGTGATGGCGGTTTTTGTAGCATTGTGCGAATACCAGTTTTGTCCTACCTTGACGACGAGCCATTGAAAGCAGGCTTGCCAAAGTCAGTCATGGACCACCTCAGGATGATGGCGAACCTCCTTACATTGTGGGGATTCATGAGCAATATGTTGAGGCCACATCTTACTCCTTTACAGAGGCACACTTCATCAGAGCCATTGTGGATATGAAGTGCTGTCAAGGCTTCCCTTTTGATCAGTGAGTCCAGAAATTTCAAGCTATGATCCAGATGTTTCAGTCTCAGTCGTGCATCTGAGTGAGGGTAGCTTTGAGGCTTACTGGTCTGTTTGCATCCTGCTTGTCCACCATGTCAGATAGCATATGTGGGCTCTGTGTAGGGATCTGAAGTCTCAGTGACCTAAGCACCAAGAGAACCTGTTACATTCCATCGAGGTTTTGGTGGAGGCTGTGCAGGATTTGCAGTGGTGGCTGTTCAACCGCAATTGGACCAACAACAGACCCTTTAGACATGTCACTGCTGGGTTTGAGAGGTCATCTGGGAGATGTGGAGATTAGAGGATTAAGATCTCTGATGGCAACCCACCTCCACATCAACCTGTTCAAGTCGCGGGCCATTTGCTTGATATTGAAAGCATTCCTGCTGTCTATCAAGTGGAGGCTGGTTTAAGGCTTCACGGACAACCCCACCACCATGTGTACTGCAGCAATCAGGGCAAGGTGGGTCCCTGGGCCAGGAAGCTTTGTGCCTCTGGACCTGGCTAAATCATCAGGGCGTTTCCCTGAACATGGACTACCTGATGGAATCTTTAAATGCAAAGGCAAAAGTATTCAGGCAGAGGCTGCAGCGCATCACAAATGGCAGCTACAATCAGAAGTGGTGCAGGGCGTCTTTCAGCAATGGTGAGAAGCGTGGTTCAATCTCTTTGCCACTCCCGAGAACGTGCAGTGACAGCAGTTTTGTGTATTGGAGTTCCCAGGATGGCTCTCTCTCTTAGACTATAGAGAGCATGAGACTCTGGTATGCCTTACCACTGCCACCTCTCCTCCCACGAGTTCTGAAGATCAGGTACGACCAAGCCCAAGTCTGCATTGAGTCTCCGGATAGGGCCAGGGAGGTGTTGTATCAGTAACTTGTGGGCATGATCATCTGTGTTCTCTGAGCAGGCTGCTGTTTTAGGAGGATCTTCTGTTGCTGCTGCAAGGCAGGATCCTGAGCGTGGTCCTGTGCAGTCTACACCTCCATGCGTGGTGATTGAGTGGTGGCAGTTGTCATCTTGACAGTCAAGCATCCTTCTACAAAGTCTCTTTAGACAGGACACTGGGACAAGTTTGTGGGTTGGTGTGGCACCTGTTACACGGACAAGTTGCAGCACAAACTGTTGGATGTGTTACTGTTTCTTTGTCTTTGTCTTTGGTCGCAAAGGGATTTGCCATAGGCATTATTAAAGGTTTCTTGTGGCCCCTTTTGCCCTTTTTTGCTTACCGGTCCAGCCACCAATGTTCAAATCTTCTGTTTTGATGGGATTACTCAAATGTTTCCTCCTAAACCCTTTGTGATGCCCCAGTGGGAACTCAGTTTGGTTCTTACTTTCTTTATGTGTACCCCTTTTGACCTCTAACCTACATCTCCTGACTCTGAAGACGGTCTTCCTCATCATGATCACCTCACTGCGTGAGTGAACTATAAGCATTGTCAGTCAGCGACTGCCCAATCACAGGCAGAATGCGATCTCAGTACGTCCTTCGACTTCCCTGCAGGACGAATACCATCCCTTTAGGGGAAGTTTACATTCCACTGAGAAGGAGCGGCTAGAGGATAACTGACCCTTGCGTCAGGAAGAAAAGAGGGGCCAGACTTGGAGACCCAGAGCAGGAGAAAACGAAAAGGAAGCAACCTGAAGCAGACCAGGAGATGATTCGGGAGGCTGTTTGCCGTGGAGCTGCATCTTCCCGTCATACTTCAGGAGGAGCGTGGCTCCGCCAGGTGTATGTCTGGGTGCAGGGACTGGGAAAGACGCTTGCATCTATCGAACCGCCCCAGTAGTTCTAACAAAGAGAAATCACGAGGTGGGGGGGGGGGGGGCTCAGTCTTGCATGTCGGGGAAGGGGGAGAGTATAAGCCTTACTACCCTATTGGGGCAACATATACATTTCTTTATGTTCTTCTTTTTCCTCCCTTACCTAAAAATGAAAGAAACCTTTCTTTCCCCCCAATTCCACCTGTGTTTACAGTGATAGTATCAAACAAAGAAGGAGTATCAAATACTCATTAATACCTACTGTGCTTCTCTCGAGGAAACGGCAGACGGAACTCCTCCTTGGAACCTAGAAGAGAGAAGAAAAAGAACTAGCATTAATCTTCATCCAATGTTTATGTTGCAATATCTAGAGAAGAATAAATAGGAAAATCGCAAACTCTAATTAGAGTGCGACTAATTCCTAAGAAGTGCTGCAAAAGCATCACACCGTTTTACAGCATTTTCTTTCCAGACAAACTGGTGCTGAGGATTAGAGCAGCCTTTCTACCAAAGTTGTGACTCCCTTTCATTTCAGACAGTCCATCACTCTTCTGATGTTGTTTGCCCCACCTCACCTCTCTAAAGAGGAGAGTATCCAGAGCTTGGACTCCAAAAGAGTGCTCACCTTTTACATCAATAGCACCAAAGACCATTGGCTGGAAGATCAGCTATTTGTGTGGTTCTCTGGGACAAAGAATGTTGCGCCAGTGCAGGAGAGCAGCTTACACAGGGTGATAGTCCTTTGCATTAAAATCTGCTACACAAAGGTTAAGAAGCAACCTCCATAAGTATTAAGGGTCCACACCACAAGATGTAAGACTGTTACCACTGTGTTGGCACATGGAGTGCCTCCCCTGTATATCTGTCAGGCTGCAACATGGGCATCAGTACACATGTTAACAAAGCGTTGTTGCCTTGATGGTCCGATGGAAAGGGCATTTGGCCTCTTGGTCCTGCAGGTCTTTTTGGTCTGGGTCATTCCACAGTCCCACCACTATGGGAGATACTGCTATGGTATCAGTTGTAAAGGTAAGGTAAATGCTGTTAGAAATATTTGTCACAAGAACAAGTTACTTACCATTGGTAACGCTCTTTCTGGTAGATACTCTTCCTAACCGTATATACCCCACCACCGTCTCACCTCCCCTTTCTGTGGAATAGCTGCCTTTCCATCTAAAAAGGCCTCATATTAGAGATTCGCACACTGGTATGAACAATTATGTTTTGGGCTTGGTGTCAAGGGCGCCGATGATGTCTATAAAGAAACTGACAGCGCGCTTGGTTGGCACTTTTTTGTGTTTCCAGCTATCACTCTTGGGGTGAAAAGAGTTGATGCAGAGCTGCAC
The DNA here is from genome assembly GCF_031143425.1 of Pleurodeles waltl. Classification (NCBI taxonomy): domain Eukaryota; kingdom Metazoa; phylum Chordata; class Amphibia; order Caudata; family Salamandridae; genus Pleurodeles; species Pleurodeles waltl. The sequence continues at coordinate 323,473,500 of NC_090448.1, read as the reverse complement.
TACCCCAATAATTGCCATGCAGGAGCATTGCTGAAAATTCATCCGGATCCAGTCTGGCTACTAAACTTGAGTAATCTGGAGTTAGATACAGGATCAACCAGAATGAATATTGCCAAAGGTCAGCATCTGAAACTGTGCCTTAATGTTTTTTAAATATTTTGAAAACAAGTTGGATGAGTTTGTATTTGCATTTTGCCCTTCCAACAGTTATACTCATAAGATGGTGGTCACACATAGCAGGTAACTCAAGTGTTGGAGTGAAAGAAATGACACTGAAGACTGAATAGAGAGTCCTGCCACCAAATTGAATGTCTTGGAAAACTCAGATTGCAATGAGAATCAGTGTTGAAAAGAAGTACGAAATAAGCTGTAAGAAAAACTTGTAACGTTTCAAGGTCAGGATTCTACAGCATTTAAATTCTGAAGTGTACTTTTGTGTTTTTGCCCATGTTTTAGTTCTTAGGACGTTATATAGAGTTTGATGGATGTATACCGTGTCACAAATGCTGCAGATGTCTTGTTCACCATATTACAAATGCATTGTAGTATATGGCACTTTGTAATACGATAAATTGGATATCTGTCACGTTTTGATGTATTAACCTGTCCACCAAATTTTAAATAAGTCTCTTTGTATACAGTGGTGTATTTCACAGGTGGCTCAGATTGTGTGGCTGGGGGGCAAAGATCATATGTCATTATAACAGCCTTTTAAAATTTAAGGTGAAAGAAAGATAGCAGTGCTAAAAGCCCTTAGTAATCAGGTTACCATCCATTTTCTGCTGTGATCGTTAAGAAACATATGCATAGGTTATAGGAGATGTAGCGTTTTTAATGTGAGATGTCTATATCATCCAGTAATGTCAGAAATGCCTCTGGCATTTTTTTGATTGTGAAATTAATGAGCAGCAATGAACATGGCATTTTACTGGCTCCCTATTATGCTCCTTGTAAAAAAAGATCCTGCTTGTCTCACTTAACAGTGGTCATTTGCTTTCACATGTGTGGTGCATGAATGGAATGCGCATTGGCCTGCTCTGTAAATGAGGGTCGAGTGTGAGGACTTTGTGCTTGTCTAGTAGAGTGCATGGAGTAGTACATTTTGAACATGTGTGCGGAAACCTAAAATGGTAAAGCCTGTAACCAAATCTGGGTGTCGTTGTAAAGTGCATGAAGGGGCCACGTTCATCTTCAGGTAGACTTCATGGCCAATATGGCAGTAGCTTACATCCTCCTCGTCCAGGATCAAAGGTCCTGGGGCCCCTGTACAGCAAGTGGTGTGGGGCCCTCTGTGATGTCCTTGAATATCATAGAGATGTTTTGCAAGGCTGTCCAGGCCCTTCCTGACCTGGGAGCCTGCATGTCTCTCCTAAAGTGATACACTGCTCTGGTGGGTGTGGGTGATAGGCTTTTATTTTTTGTGGGTGATGCTGTGCCAGTATTTCCGTAACACTCCTGACTGTTCCCATTCCTGCCTTGATGTATAGCTTAGTGAAATGTAGCCTGCTTTCTGGGACTCAATAACTTCTCACCTGAGCTAGTAAGTTCCACCCCAGTTGATTACGCAGCGATCACACCTTCTGTGATTAAATTAGACCCTCAGAATTTGACATTGCACATCCTGTGGACCATGCAAGGTGTTTGTGTATTTCTCCCCATTCCAAAGTTGAACTTGCACACCATTGTAGTTGAGAAACTTTTCACACCGGTGTCACACCTTGTATTTATGCATGCATGTATGTATATGATACTTCTAGAAAATTAACTTGCCAAAAGCACCAGAGAGCTGTACAAGGTTATGGTCCGACTTGCACCTGGTTGCTGCCTTCTTTTTCAAGCTGAGAGTAATCTTTGGTGCAAAAAACTTAAGAGAATGAGTGGCTGTGTCTGTCTTGCTCGAGAAGTATTTAATTTCAAGGTATACCAAATTACAGCTCTCTTGAGGTTACCTATGGTAGCTGTAGTGGGACTGCACAAGCTTTGGAGTACAAGGCCCCTTCACACAGTGGCTTAAGGACATCACGAAACACCATCTGATGTCATCACCTGAAGCCTCTGGAGCCATTGCCATCTGTTGTTGCTGAAGATGAACAGCCTTCATTCCTAACCATGCTCATGCTACATGGAAACCTCTTTTGGCCTGCCAATTAACTACAGGGATTTGAAGATCATCTCCTCTCCAACCTGTTGGTCTAGGGATTCAGAGAGGCAGCTGGGTGTGGTCGCTGTGGAAGCATTGAAGATTTTTCAGGCAGTTCCTTTAATATCCACATTTGAATCTCTGATCTTTTGACTCCTGCTTTGTCTTTGCTGGAGAGGCTGCTGGAATGTGTGCCTCCAAACCCGTGGGTACTGCTAGCACCATAAAATCTCAACCACTACCAGCAGTTGTCTGTTTATAGGGGTTTCACCTATTCTGTGTCCTAGCTTGGGGAATCTGCTGTATGCCACCAGAACAATCGGTAGTAGAATCCTGTGTATTGGGTCGAGTCACCTGATGTTGCCACAACATCCCTTTTAGTGATCGTTGTAGTTTACTATGTTTGGGTGGTCTCCTATGGCTACTCTTGCAGTTGGTGGGCAGTGCCTTTGGATCAGAGAGGTTGCCTGTTAGTTACATAGAAACCTCCTAAAAATTCCAGCCCTGTTGCCCGAGAATCAAATTTCTGTTCTGTAAAGCCGAAAGGATGCATTTACTTATGAGGAGTAGCATTAGGAACATTACCCCTTTGAAGCGATTCTTTTGCAAGACTGTGAAACAAGCTACTGTCTGGGTTGTGTATACTTGTGAAAGGACTAGTGCTAACTCTAAACACCTGCACTCAGAGGAACTTCTGTCCCCATAGAACTAAATGGACATTGCTTCTGCGCCTGGGTTCTTTGCTCACGCAGTACGGCAAGTGATTGCAAACATCTCCATAGGCTAGCACTGGTTACAGATTCCATTGTTAACTAGAGTGCTTAGCACGTAAGCGATATAATAGTGTTTGGGGTCAGGTCTCTGGCTAAGAGGAAGCAAGAGAGTGCTGGTTGTTTTTGTTTATCGTTATTTTACATACACTATTTAGTTTTGTGTATATTGAAGTACTTTTCTTTTAGCAGGGTTTAAGCTATTACTGGGCATTGTTGTGTTGTATTTTACTGTTTTGTGAATGTCTAGCCCTTATATTCCTCCCTGAGTAAGAAATGGGATGCTCTACCTCGCAACCATGTGAGCAATGTGTTAATGTGGAGATCTTGGTAACCCGCTTTATTGCAACACCAGTAGTAAAAGACTCCGGTTGTCATCGTTGAAGCACAGTAACCCCTAACTTTCCCTGGGATCATAACACTCAGGTCTCACAGTTGTCCTTCGGATTTTAGCGTCTACACCAATACACCACGCTTGGAGGCCTGAAAAGATTCCATTGCTAAACGGTGTTACATTGTTAAATTCCAGAAAATGTATCTGCCCATCAAACATACTAGCAGTGTAAAAAGCGGAGTTGATCTTTGTAATGGGAATAAAAGTTTCCCACTTTAGAAGAGAATATTATAAGGAAATTCCCTTCTCATGCATCTAAAATAATTCAGCTGAACTTTCAGCCAGTATCTTAGCCTAATTAAGCCGTGTCTGCTGTGACAGGTCTTGTGGCTGTAATTAGGTGGTCCAGTGAACTGAAAAGGTCTATGGAGCTGTTGCAGAGACTCCTTAATTTTAAAAAAATACTTTTTACGCCCATGTGAAAGCATTTTCTCATGCCTAAATATAATGGAAATACAATTTACACATGCTTATGTGTAATGCAGTAGTACAGCTGCACGTCAGAGGTTTTTTTCATCATTAATGTTTATTGTGGAAACATCACTTTCCCCACACTCTGCAATTTTGGGGGTGCCTCCTGCAAATTTCCCATCTGGACACGGTTTTATTAGTACCCTTTCATGGGCAGATATTTGAAAGTGTCTGGGAAGGAAGTGGGCTGCGGAAAGGCTCGTGAATACCCACAATTAGTGGTATTCAATCAAACTTTTAGGTGTGCACAGACATCCAAGGAGGTTCTATGTGAGTGATTGTTGTTACTAATGTATATATTCATGTTTGTTTGGAAAATTCTAAATGAGGATTTACACTCTTAAGTCGAGCCATTTGTGAACTTAAATTTAACTTTTGTGTGAAAACGGATTTGAAAATCAGGCCCTAAAATAACATACTTTTTCTGTGCTGAGAAGCGCACAGTACATTCTAACAAGTGAAAACATGCATGCGATGTGTGATCAATTTACTTATTTGTTTGAATCTCATAAAAAATCAACATTAGGTGCTAATCATGGAGAAAAAAAAGCGTAAACATACGGCCGACATGTACATCTTCTCCCGAACATATGTTCACCTTTTTTTTCCTATTCAGAAATATTTACCAGAAGTACGTCTAGCAACCTGTACCAGGTGCTGATTGTACTAGGTGCAGATTGCCATACTTCTAGCATGTCATCATGAGACGTTTCCCTTGGTGCCCAGTTTTCTTGTGCAGAATTCTAGGACTCTACTTAGCTTAGAATTATGCACGATGCAAAATGGTGCTTTCCATATCCCCCGACCAAATGAGGTGGATCTGTTAACCTTTGCATCCTGGATGGAGAGTTACCCTAGCCATATGCCGAAGAGATATTACAGCCATTTCCAGGGAGGGAAAGGAGCAGATCGTAGTTTGGAAGTGCCTGCAAATTCCATATTTGTAAGTGTTCACAAACTCACAAGGCAAACCGCCCAGTGAAACAGTCCCTTCCCATCCATGAGTAGGATTTACAACTGGATTTCTCTGCATGTGAGACAGGTAAATCCGGAGTAGTAAATCCATTCACACCTGCCAGGAATCCTTTTGTGAATGCCTGTCATGTCGATTGCAAACATGTACTTGGAGCCGAAAATACTTTTGTGAATAGAGCCAAGTGTCCTTTTTGATCAGTCCATCTCAATTTAGGAAAAGACTGTCTAATTTTTCAAAGATCAACTTTAAAAAACATATTTTTATTGATTTTAACTCCGCACTCCGTATCACGGCTATCTGGCAGAGTACATTATTACACAATTACAACATTTTCCGTGTATATTTTCTTTCTAGCACATTGTTATGATCATATTACATTAGTAAACCATAGCGTCAGAAAAAGAGAGAGGAGCTCCTCACAACCCCAAACTCACCATCTCTGTTTAAGTATGCCCTAGTCCCTTCAGGAAGGTCTATTTTTCAAAGGGTCAGTTATTCACAACAGTTCTTCCCATCCTGCTAGGTCTTCTAAAATTAAAAAAAAATATTTGCCCATACCTGAAAAATAAAGGCTTATATGAAACATTGCAGGCACATTGGTTTATCAACATTACATGTAAAGTGGTTTTCTCTATTTTTATTATAATTTGCAAGATTAAACCAAGTTATTGAAGCAGTGTTGGATAGTTGGTGTGTATATTGTACACAAGGACTGTTCTGTACCTGCACAAACGATGCACATCTGAAATGGGTTTTCTGGATACTAAAATCACCCTACACATGACAACCTCCCACCCATTGCCGTCACATACAGTTTCTGCAAATTTTAGTTCTTGTATATTTTGCCGGCAGCACTTAATTTCAAACACCCTATTTCCAGCGCTGATCTTGTAGGATGAACTTAAATCTGATTTCCCAAAAACGTACTCAACGATGCTGATGATGAACTGGCCTCTCAGTCTGTGTGTGGTCTTTGTGGCCATTGGCAATAAGAGGGAGATGGTACTTGGATGCTCTGTCCAGGATATGTGTACTTTTAAACCTATGAATGGGGATGCAAAGGCTCTAAAGTTGCAAAAGGAGGGCTTTCATTTTTTTACCTTTTGAGTCCACATTATCCTGGGTATAATTGAACATTTAATTATAATTAAACAGTATTCCTTTTTATAATTGGTGCTGCAGGGTAGGACTGAATGTAAGATCCAAATCAAATCAGTGGGAAGGGACTCTTGCAAAAATGACTTGTTTGCTGCCAACCTCATTCCAGTTTTAAAGGCTACATGAACGAGAGTCTCTACAACACTGTGTTAAAATGTTTAGTAATTCTGACATCTGTTTAAACCAAGTGAGTGTCTACAGATTTGCCCATATTATGTTATTGTTAAGTACTGAATAATAATTATCAGAATTAGTAGGTTTAGGTTTATTTATTTATTTCATGACTTAGTTAAAACCGTACATGATTAACAACACTTTAAAAGACAACAATAAAAAAAGACAAGTAATTTAAATTAAAATATCTGATACACTGATTAAAATGCTTCAGACCAAGAGGAGTATAAGCCAGGCGGTGGAGGAGCGTCACACCCGCCAGCAGCAGGAGCAGCAAAACTTTTATAGAAAAAACTTAATAAACTCGGTTTATTATTTTTTTACTATAAAAGTGGGTGGGGCCATGGGCGTGACGGTGATGGTGGGGGAGTGCACAACACCCCCCTCAGTGTGCATGTATGTTTGGCCGGCTGTCTGGGGCTGGCCAAACACACATGCGCAGTAGGCTTTCCCCAGCCCAGCAACACAGTTACCGGTCTGGAGAGAGAGAGAGCATGCACAGGCTCCCCAGTCTCCCTGGGAGTGCCCTGGCCGGGCGTTCCCAGCCAATCCTGACGCTGCTGTAAGCAGCGTCAGGATTGGCTTCAGGGCAGACTGGGAGCCTGTGCCTGCAGCGATGGATGAGTGGAGCAGGAAAAAGGTAAGTTTTATTTTTATTATTGTTTTCATTTTTTTGGGGTCCCCACCCTTCCCGCCACGCGCCACCCCTTTTCCCTCTTTCGAGCCACGCCTAGGAAAATCTACAAAATGTAGCATGCAGACAAAGTGCCTTCAAAAGGTAAAGTGAGTAGTATGTTCAGGCAGACGTTATCTAGCAGCATTCCAGTTCCTGATAAACAGCACCGCAAATCCTAAGGAGCTGGTAACGTCTCTGAAGTCAAGTTTGATCCCTTATGAATGTTTAACATACTAGAGGTTAGCATCAGTAGGCTTTTAGTTAGTTAAAACCAGGAATCAACATAAATTAATAATCTTAAAACTTCATTTAAAAACTGAAGAAGTGCTCCACTTAAGTACCCAGCTCAAAGTGGAAAGTGCAATGTGCAATAAGTGAGTGTATCATGTAAAGCTAAACAAAGCTCGGTATCCGGAGGCCACTGTGGGTAACCTAGGCTGAGAGTACTGTTTTGCAGAATCCTTCTCGTTCACTAGGCTGCTAGGAACTTGATACTATAAACAATTGCTGTTACCTAGGTCTGGTCTGTCAAGGAAAACAAGGTGGCGAGTAACAACAACAGTAAGGCATAGTGTGCCCAATTGACCTGTAAATTAACTAGTGGGTGCACTTGGAGCTAAAGCAAGCAGGAGCAAAACTTGAACTCAATTGTTACATAAAGGGAGATGTTCAAATGATCCCTGTTACCTACTGGAGTGACCAGGAGTGCGTCCGTTCATTCGGAGCCCTTGTTGATTGTTGCCTTGCATTGCCATCAGTTTCGTAACTTCTTAATTTAGTCAGTGGGCGTGAAATAAGACAGAACCGCTTGCGGGTCTGGAGCCTCTTTGATTGAAGAGTGGCCGTAACATTGCTGTTCTCTCTACTATTAGCTCCTTGCAGACGCATTTCGAATGGACTAGGTCTTCTTTGCCCTTCCCGCACAGCCGGCAGTCCATTGCGGACGGTTTGTACTCCCAAGGGGTGCAGATGTAAACATAAAGATAAAATCAATCAATCAATCCAACAAATTTCTTAAGTGCACTGCTAACCCGGTAGTGTCTCAAGGCGCTGGGGGGGTGTTACTGCTCGAAAAGCCATGTTTTGAAGTGCTTTCTGAAGGTTAGAAGATCCTGGGTCTTGCGTAGGTTGGTGGGGAGGGAGTTCCAGGTTTTAGCGGCGAGGTGGGAGAAGGATCTGCCGCCAGAGGTGGTGCGTTGGATGCGGCGGACTGTAGTGAGGGTGAGGTCAGCGGAGCGGAGCTGTTGAGTTGGTTTGTGGAAGATGATTCGTTCGTTGAGGTAGGCCGGTCCAGTGTCGTGGAGGGCTTTGTGAGCGTGGACAAGGATTTTGAAAATTATCCTTTTGTTGATGGGCAGCCAGTGTAGGGATCTGAGTTGGGTGGAGATGTGTTTGTGGCGAGGGAGATTGAGGATGAGACGTGCGGCTGCGTTCTGGATGCGCTGTTGTTATCTCTGAAGCTTGGCTGTGGTCCCTGCGTAGAGGGCGTTGCCGTAGTCCAGTCTGCTGCTTATGAGGGCGTGGGTGACCGTTCTTCTTGTTTCTAAAGGAATCCATTTGAAAGTCTTGCGTAGCATGCGAAGGGTGTTGAAGCAGGAGGATGATATGGCATTGATTTGCTGATTCATGGAGAGAGATGAGTCCAGTATGATGCAGAGATTGCATGCGTGGGTGGTGGGTGTTGGGGGTGGTCCAAGGGTGGTGGGCCACCAAGAGTCGTTCCATGCTGTCTTGTTGGGACCGAAGATGATGATCTCGTTTTTTTCTGAGTTCATTTTGAGGTGGCTTGCTGTCATCCAGTTAGCTATGGCGAGGAGTCTGGTGTGTAGGTTAATCTTGGCGGTAGTTGGGTTCATCGTGAGGGAGAGGATGAGCTGGGTGTCGTCAGCGTATGAAATGATGGTGAGGCCGTGGGGGCGGATGATGTTGGCAAGTGGAGCCATGTAGATATTGAAAAGGGTGGGGCTGAGGGAGGATCCTTGTGGGACCCCACAGATGGTCTTGGTGGCTGTAGACCGGAAAGCAGGGAGGCAAACTCTTTGGGTTCTTTCGGAGAGGAAGGAGGTGAGCCAGTCCAGGTCTTTGTGGCAAATTCCGGCGTCGAAGAGGCGTGTGTGAAGGTTTTGGTGGCATACGGTGTCGAAAGCTGCGGAGAGGTCTAGGAGGATGAGGGCGACTGTTTCGCCCTTGTCCATTCTGGTCCTGATGTCGTCTGTACAGGCGATGAGGGCGGTCTTGGTGCTGTGGTTTTTGCAGAATCCAGACTGAGAGACGTCGAGTATGTTGTTGTCTCCTAGGAAGCGAGATAGTTGTATGTTTACTATCTTCTCTATGACCTTTACGAGGAAGGGGAGTAGAGAGATGGGTCGGCAGTTTGTGGGGTCTTCAGGGTCTGCTTTGGGTTTTTTGAGAAGAGCGTTGACTTTGGCGTGTTTCCAAATATCTGGGAAGGTTGCAGTCTTGAAGGAACTGTTGATGATGGCCCGGAGCTGGGGAGCGATGATTTGGCTGGCCTTGTTGAAGATGTGGTGGGGGCAAGGGTCTGTTGGGGAGCCTGAGTGGATTGAGCTCATGGTTTTGCTGATTTCTTCATCGTTGGTGGGGGTCCAGGTGTTCAGTAGGTTGGTGCGGCATGGTGCTGTGGTGTTGGTTGTGTCGGTGGTGGTGATGGTGGGTGATGACGATATGAAGCTGTCGTGTATGTCTGCGATCTTGTGGTGGAAGTAGTTGGAGAGGGAGTTGCAGAGGTCTTGGGAATGTGGAGGGTCAATGGTGCAGGATTTGGAATGGTGAGTTCTTTGAAGATGGCAAAAAGTTCCTTGCTGTTTTGTGTGTTGTCATCAATGCCCAATCGATATCTCCCAAAAATTTCCTTTAGTAGATTAAAGAAGCCTGTGCAGAGATAAGGTTTGGGTTCAACTTTACCATAGCCTTGCAGCACGACCCAGCAATGGGCTCTTTTTGCAACTGCCACCTTATCCCTCATCAGTGACACATGATTATTGGTTTTCCTTACTGCCTTTTTAAAGCTGGCGAATGTAGCTGATGTTGTCCAAAGGTTGTGCAGTCCAAGTTGTGTTAGGGTGTCGTTGAGGTAGGTTTGAATGGGGGAGCTGCTTCTGGCTGCCAGTTCTGCCCACAAATGGGAGTTTAGTGCCATGGAGCAGGCATTCTTCATTTTAAACCATCAGTTGATGTACGCGCCTCTTTTGGCAAGAGACTATCTTTGAAGACCGAACTCCAACCTTATCTGGACAGGAGCGGAATATTTAGGGAGGCAAATGATCGTTCTATAGGCCCTGGAGACAACCCTGTCATGCGTTAGAGCATCCCTCCCTTGTAGACCCTCACTGCATAGGCTGTTAACGGAATCAGTTTTGCCTGAATTCCTGGTAGTAATGAGGCTAAATTGGGACTGGACACTTTCCTTTTTAGGTTCTTTACGTACAGTGCAAGAGCAGTGCCCTTTCTCTTCAGGGCGTCGCACTGCAGTTTGAAGGTTCCTTTGTTGTCAATGATGACCAGAAATATTTATAGGAAGACACTCACTCAAGAGGTTGGGCGGTGATACACCAGCTTGAGAGCTTCCTTTTCTGGCTATTTACAAACATTGCTTTTGGTTTATCAAAATTAATTTTAAGCCGTTTGTGATTGAATAAGCATGGGTGACATTGAGAAGACGCTACAGCCCCACCGGGGTCCGGCTTATTTATACCAGGCCATCTGCGTAAAGGAGATTTGAAATGGCCAGGCTGCCCAGCTTAAGGGCGTGAGAGTTGCAGAGATCCATGGTTTACGTTAGATCAGCAAGAAAAAATTGAATCGCTTACGAGTGAGGACACAACCCTGCTTCAAACCTTCAATAGTTGGTATGTGTCTTGAGAGATGCACCCCTGACCCCAGCTTAACTTGCACCCAGTTGTCTGTATGTAGTGTGATTAGGAGCCTCACGAGAGTTGGTGGAATTTTCAGCACCACCAGTTTCCTCCATAACTTGCTGCAATCAATGTGGTTGAAAGCAGACCGAAAATCAATGAAGTGGAAATGAAGGGGATACTAAGGCCCCACTGCTCCATCATTCAGCAGGGACAAGGCCATTATGTTTGTTATGGTTCCCACATTTATGCTAAAGCTGGTCTGAATTATCCGGATGATATCAGTGGACAAGGCCCAGGCCCAGGCTGTTAGCTCCTCCAGAATAGTGCAGTCAAAGTATTTAGCCTCATTATCGATCTGCACCACAAACCGGTAATTTTTTTAGCTGTTCTTGTCACCATGCTTCTAAATCGGGGAGATGAAGGACCCTCTCCATGATGCTGGGATGATGGTGTCTTCCACAATCTGCAGGAATAACGGCTCCAGGTTCTCTAACCAGTAGTTGGCATCCTGCTTGAAGAGTGCTGAAGATATCCCTTTAGGGCCGAGCCCCCTCCCGTCTTCCCTTACAAATCTGCTTCTGAATTAGATGTCTTGTTACTAGAACCGTGGCCGAGGAGAGAGCTTGACAAGCCCCCCCACCAGTCAGCGGCTAGCCTTTCCTCAGCCTACAAAGGTGTACTGTTGGGGAGGCCTAGTTGTCTGGCCCCTTCTGCCCCCACAGAACTTTGCCCCTCCTCGTTGGAGTTGAAGTGCTACTGCAAGAAATTCAACCAGGCAGCTTCAGACAGGTGTGCATTAACCCCTAGATGAGTTGGGCTACTTAGCCCCAGAATCGTGTGTGGTCACAGAAGAGCTGTGTCGTAGAGGAGCTGTGCCCAGAGTGTTTTTTCTCGTTCTCCTTTGTATGTCTAGATTAGCTTTTTAAGTGCTGCCCTTTTCTGCCTAAATTCCTATTGCAGGTAGGAGTTAATGGGTGCCATGGCGATTTCCTGATGGTTTGGGTCATAAGTCTCTTGTGTAATTTTACTTGATTTTGTTGCGAGAGAGTGAAATGACTCCTTTCTTGTTGCATGCTAGGCCCTTGCACTGTTGTGGCAAATGTTTCCCCCATTTCCTAGGTAAAAGCCTCCTAGGCAGCTAAGGAGTTTGAGATCATGGCTTGCTGGCCTTGCAGAGTGTTCTTGGTAGGCGCCAGAAGGGGGTCTATGGACGAGGTATTGTTTTTAATTCTTTTATTGTTAATGGTGAATGCTGAGCGTTGAGCTTCAATCGAAATACAGGGAGTTACAGGCCCTATATTAAGCAAGAACATCTGTGGAAGATGGGCGCTAGATTCCTCCGAGCCAGTTGATGCGAAAGTGTTTTTTGGAACGATGCTAACCTATTGAAGGTTTAATCTAGAGTTGAAGTGGCCCTTTTGGAGTGAAACGTTGTTGCGAGGGAGGGGGGTGGGGGAGAGGGATAGTAGTCTTTCAAAAAGCGCCCTTTAGGGCCTGGAGGCCAACAAACTCCAGTTCCTTCAACAGTTCCTTGCCTGTTTTGGTTAGTTTGCCTGTTGTGTTCTTCCCTTGTTGTGGAATTTCCCATTGCGATAACTGGACCACTATGAATTTGTTATCTGTTGTACCCAGGAGATGTAGATTGAAGTCCCCTGAGAGGAGAAAATTAGGGTCTTGTTCTTTACCCATCAGCTGTTTGATTTGCTGATTTAACAGCTTGCAACCCTTTACTCTGCCTTTGGGGTGCAGGTAAATATTTACAATCGCTACTCTTAAGAATTTCCTTGGCATTGGATAGTTGCTGTAACTGCTTTCATCTCAATGTCTTCCACTGACTCCACTTATAGTTCTTTAACTTCACTCATACTTGGAGGTGTTAATTGATATGCTACCCTTCGAGCGACCAAATCTGGCATATTTTCAGGCAGAGACAGGGTGATCCGTGAAGCCCTCCACATGAAATGGCTGTTCCAGCCATGTTTCCTGGAGAAGGGTGATGTTGAACGTTTGTAGAAAGAGTAGGACTTGTGGGTCCGATGTTTTGTTTCCTAGCCCAATAATGTTCCAGGAGCAGATACCCATGGGGCTTAGCTTGTGTACCCATTTTACCAAAGCAAGAGAACTTTTCTTAGTCTGTAGTCTTGTTGTGGCAGGTGAGCCTTGTCATGATTATTCCATTTATTGTGGGAGATATCCAGTTCCAGTCTTGTGTGGCCGAGCTAGATGTGTTTGGGCCAGGTTGAAAATGATACCTTGTTCTACTTGGCGGCGAGGAGCTTTGTGCCCCCTTGATCACTGAATAGGGGGTTTTATGGATGTTTGAGTTGTGGCTATGCTGGTTTATCGCAAGCAAAGGTCACAGATAGCCCGGGGCATGGTATGGAGTCACTGTTATACCCCAATTTTTGACCAAATTCTGTTCTTCCAAGATATTTCTGGCTATTTCACCTGAAGCCCATGTAGTCTTGGGTGCCTTGTTTCCTACAGAGCTTCCAGCTTTTATAAATTCTGTTCCCACCAAGTCCAATTATTTCAAGTGGTTCAGATCCCTGGTTGTTGCTGGAAAGTGTAGGATGGTGCCTCTGTTATTGTGGTTTCCTTGTGTGGTTTGTATTCTTGTAGGAAGAGCTGGATGTTGGTGTCAGGAAAGGCATTTGAAGTGAGTACAGTGACATGTTCCTGCTGAAGTAATTCACCCACGCTCATACTGGGTTCTTTGTTTATGGGATTGGGGAGGAGTGGGTGCGACATATATGGGGCTGGCTCAGCAGGCTGGGTTGGTTGTGTGGCACTTACAGCTGCTATATTGACAGCCAAGTTGTGGGTCCCCAGCCATGGGGCTTCTCCTTCCCCAGCTCAGGTTGGAGTCTCAGCTTGTGGAGTATCTTGTTAAGGCAATGCAACACCTGCTCCAGATGCTTGTGAAGAGCCCTGTTCTGGGGTTACAGCAGCCTTCCTTGTGAGGCAGGCCAATATCTCACCTACGTGGGGATTGCCTCCCTTTGGCCTGACCTCTGCTTCCTCCGGCTGAATGGAAGTGGCTGAATAGTTACCTTCTAGCAGCTCCCTGACAACTGGAGGGCTTGTGGAATCGGTTTGGAAGTACTCAGTAATAAAATTTTTCCCATTTTTACCTTTCCTTTTCTGTTTGCGGCACGACCAAGCGATGTTCTGTTGGTTGTGTTCCCTTGATTTCTTTCCCTGATTTGGTTCTTGATTGGTTTCTGTTCTCTGTAGGCATCTCCAGTAGAGTCCTTTGGTTGGTTCTGGGTGCTTTTGCTGAGTGCTCATTGCTTTAGGCTTTGGCTTGAAGTGAGAGGGAGCTGCAGTTTAGCCTTTGGGCCTCTAGGCAATCTGGGATTAGGACCTCCTGTAGTTAATGATGAGATGTGCTCCGTTCAGGAGAAATAATGGCCCTCACGTTGCCTGTTTAAGTTCTGTTAGTAAATCATTGTTGGCAACGCAGTTAATTTGTTTAAGACCGGGCCGCAGGCACAAGAACAGACTGCTTGCAGTAGTTGGGAGTCGATTTGAGTTCGCTGTATCAGGCGTTTTAGTTTGGTGAGCTTGCCATCTATACCCGCGACTAAGGCGGCTAAGGAGTCGAGGATAGATAGTTGAATGTCCGTCTTGTCAGCCTGGTACTGAACGGCATTCACTGAGAGTTGCATGGTTTTTAAAAGGGATGGCCAGATGGTGTCAGGGTGCTGATCCTTCTCTTCTTTTTTGTTTTTTGATCTCTGTTCAAGGTGGTTCCTGTGCCTGCTTTATCCAGGTCCCTCAAGATGTCACTGAGAGAGTTTTACAGATATGCTGCAGCTAGTTCCTCCCAGTCTTGGGTCATCAGGTAAGAAATGTCACAGCCGTTATCGTTCAAATCTTCCCTTTTAACTGGGTTGCTGTTTCTTGGTACAAGCTTGCTAACTGACGAGTTGAGTTGCCTGGGGCCAGGGCTGGCGGTGTTGGAGCCGGCAGGAGGTGCCGCCTCCCCCTTTATGCTGATGTCTTGATCAGTGGACTATGTGAAGAGAGCTTCTATCTCCAGAGGTTGACCTCTCAAGGGCTCTTAATATATTTTGCAAGGGAAGCTATGGCTATGTGGTGAAGAGACCCGTCCCTCGGTGCCCTTCTGTGTGATTAGAGAGCGCTGTACGTGGGGAGTTCAGCGACCCAGGGCGGTGAAGTTACTCCTGCAACATTCCAGAGTGAATGGGGTGAGAGGTGGTCCATCCTGTTGCCAGCCTCTTATGTGTATTTTATGTCTTCTTTGTCACTGATCTTTATAAGTTCCGAGGAGCAGTTAGTAGGGGTGGGGGCCAGTGCCCCGCCAGAGTTACCACCGGGTGTTAAAATTATCACTTCAGGTTGCAGGGGTGATGGAAGCCCCATATCTTCCTCGTTGTTAGAGAAAATCACTGATCCAGCGTCCTTTAAAAAGGAAATTTTGCGCAGATCTTCGGTTGATGGCTACGGGACTTCACCCTATCATTCTCCCTTCTGAGCTGACTATTCCTGGACCTGTTGTTGCTATTGGGTCCACCAAAACATGTGCCAAGTCCTGTGCCATCTCCACTAGGGGATCCTCATGCCTTGTGCCCTTGGCCTGCTGGAGGTGTTGGCCCTCTGTCGGCCGCCTTTCTTTTTGCTGACTGCCGTGAGGGCCAGCCCTCTCTTTTTGCCTGAACTCATGTTCGTCAACCAACCAGCAGGAGAGATGGGTTGCTTTGAAGTCTCCTTCTGTCAGCAAATGGCAAGCGAGGGCTTAGCTTGGCCACTCTGTGCGCCGCCACACTCCTTATGGCTGCCCTGGACTATCCTGTGGACTATGGGGGGCGGGCACGAGCACGCATGCCGCGGCCGAGCACACTCCACTCCTCAGGTAGTTTTTATTTGCGCACTGCACTTGGACCAAGTGCGGCTCCCATTAGGACCACCTGGTGAGCCTCCTATTTGTGCCACAGAGTAGGGTAGAGCGTTGTGTAGGGGGGCACAAGCACACACACTCTAGATTGTTACTTGGCTGTGAGACTGCTTATGCCTGGTGGTCCCTTGACGTGGTTGCCTTTCCCTGATGGTCCCAGAGAGCGCAGAGACAGCAGGCTGCACCAAGTCCTAGCTTGACCACCTCCGCTGACTCTAGGCACTCCCCCTTGGCTGAGCCTTCAAAGGGCAGGCTGCTAAATGAGAGCCTGCAAGAAGGATTGCTATACCTGGCCTTCCTGGGCTTGAGTTTGAAGCTGCAGGGAGAGTGCAAGGCGAACCTCCTGTTTTGCCATTACGAGGGTGCGCAGATAAAATTCAGGAATATAATTTCCTCTGATTACCCAAAACTGATATCTGATTCTACCTCAACCTCCTGTCTCAAAAGGCATAGCCTGTTATTGTTCCCCTTAATGCAGTGTTAATTGAGGAACACCCATGCTGAATATCATCAGTTGTTTGGCTTCTGTCCACCATTTTTGCCTCTATCAGTATAAGAGCCACATATTTACTATAATAATATGTATGTATTGTGTGTTTTTATGAGACACTTGAAGCCACTTTTTAGAGTTATGCTATTTTAAATGACTCTAGTTAAGAATAAGTACTTTTCGGTCTACATTCTTGTGAGCTTTAGCTACCAATGTAAATGTGTTTGGACACTCCATAGCCTTTTGACCTCTCCGTTTGCATAACGTGGTATGATAAAGAGTATTTTCTGACTTTTGTGCAGGGTCTTCACATTGGAACCGTCTTGGTGAAATGGCTGCGGATGTCCAAAAGAAGATGTCTTCAGCTATGTCTGATTGCTCATTGGCTCCAGTGGAGGCACGGTTTTCAGAGAGGTCGGAGAGCCCTACACCAGCGCTGGTCCAAGGAACCGAACCAGGTACAGACAGCAGAGATTTCACTCCTCGGGGAGTCCTTACATGAGGAGGATGTTAACTAGGAACCGTAGTTGCACCACCACTTGATCCCACCAACTGCTTCCCATGAATGTTACTAGGCACACATGTTGAGGAAGCCATATGCTCTAATCAATAAAAGCTGAAATGAACAGATTGACACATACCTTGATTTTTCACCAGCTTGTGGAACTTCTGAAAATAAATAACTAATTGCTTACTCAGTAATTATATAAATACCCGTATTAATTACTCACTGTGGATCATTCCACTTGATTCTATTATTGCCCATTAGCAGAGCCCAAGTTTCCTTTGGAAAAAATAATAAAACAAAAATGAGGCACTGTGTTCATTCGAGCCAAACAGAGCACAGCTTTTGGGTTCACAATAGTACCAAGGTGTGCAACCCATCCATTTGTGTCTTTTCTGGCTGTGACTAATATACACCAGGCCACCTTACAGTTCATGGTGATGTTAAGTCTGGTAGCTGATCTCTCCTTGTTTTGCATTGAAAATACGTGATAGGGGAGGTATCATAGGATATGGATGCTGGATGGTGAGAGCATTAAATTATGTGAGGGGCATTTATTGACTTATCATCTACTGGTAAAGTAACGCTGCATAGGGCGTGAGTGGCAGTGAATAGAAAATGGAACGTTGTGGTTGAGGGCTGTGTTTATTGGCCTGATGCGAGACATTTGGATTACACGCACCACAGTGCTGTGCACCGATTCAAGGTGAAATGTTCGTATGGGACATATGAGACTGTAATGACGATAATTGGCACAACAATTGTGGTGTTACTATTTGGCTTTGCATTGTATAATAATCAGTTGTCCGGTGGGAGTGAATGATTCCATGTTTAAAGTCACGTCGAAACGTGCCTACTTACAATTAAATCAACTATAATTGACCCCGTGGGTGCGCCGTTGGCATCCTTTGAGACTTATTTTACATCCAGCGTGGGCCCACCCCCACTAAACGGATGCACCTGTCCCATGTGCGGCTAGTTGCTTGGTGGAACCCTTTAAATATATATATATATATATATCTATATATCCAAAAAGAAAAGGGGGCACCCGACTTATCGAGGCTCAGTTTGTGGCGGTCTTGATGTGGGATCGGGAATCCCATAAAATATTTGTAAATTGTTCTCACCCAATCGGAAAGAAATTCAAGACACCAGTCGGACAGTTTCAAAGTATATTAAAGAAAGTGAAAATGTACTTCCTCCCAACGCGTTTCAGCCGTAGCCTTGTTCACGGATGGGGGTATATTGCACACAATACATATAAATACCATTTACAAATACACAAACATAAACAAAGGACTCATACCACAGTGCTTATATGTATCACCCTGAAAACATAAGTGCCATCTTGTACAGGTATACATAGCACAATTTATTCCAGGAATTCAGAACCAGTTAGCAGACAATCTCTCTCGGGATCACCAACAGATCCACGAATGGGAGATTCACCCCCAAATACTAAACACTTACTTCCAAATTTGGGGAACACCACAAATAGATCTATTTGCAACAAAGGAAAACTCAAAATGCCAAAACTTCGCATCCAGGTACCCACAAGATCAGTCTCAGGGCAATGCGTTATGGATGATCTGGTCAGGGATATTTGCTTACGCTTTTCCCCCTCTCCCACTCCTTCCATATCTAGTAAACAAATTGAGTCAAAACAAACTCAAACTCATACTAATAGCACCAACATGGGCAAGACAACCTTGGTACACAACATTACTAGAACTCTCAGTAGTACCTCATGTCAAACTACCAAACAGACCAGATCTGTTAACACAACACAAACAACAGATCAGACATCCAAATCCAGCATCGCTGAATCTAGCAATTTGGCTCCTGAAATCCTAGAATTCGGACACTTAGACCTCACACAAGAATGTATGGAGGTCATAAGACAAGCTAGGAAACCTACCACTAGACACTGCTATGCAAATAAGTGGAAAATATTTGTTTATTACTGCCATAATAATCAAATTACACGCATCTGCCAAAGATATAGTAGGATACTTACTACAATTGCAAAAGTCAAAGCTAGCTTTCTCTTCAATAAAGATACATCTTACCGCAATTTCAGCTTACCTGCAAATTACGCACTCAACTTCATTATTTAGGATACCAGTCATAAAAGCATTTATGGAAGGCCTAAAGAGGATTATACCACCAAGAACACCACCAGTTCCTTCATGGAACCTCAACATTGTCTTAACACGACTCATGGGTCCACCTTTTGAGCCCATGCACTCTTGTGAAATGCAATACTTAACATGGAAAGTTGCATTTTTGATTGCCATCACATCTCTAAGAAGAGTGAGTGAAATTCAAGCATTTACCATACAAGAACCATTTATTCAAATACACAATCATAAAGTAGTTCTACAGACAAATCCAAAATTTTTACCAAAAGTGATCTCACCGTTCCACTTGAATCAAACGGTAGAATTACCAGTGTTCTTCCCACAGCCAGATTCTGTAGCTGAAAGAGCACTGCATACATTAGACATCAAAAGAGCGCTAATGTACTACATTGACAGAACAAAACTAATTCGAAAAACAAAACAACTATTTATTGCTTTCCAAAAACCTCATACAGGGAATCCAATTTCTAAATAAGGCATTGCTAGATGGATAGTTAAGTGTATTCAAACCTGCTATCTTAAAGCAAAGAGAGAGCTGCCTATTACACCAAAGGCACACTCAACCAGAAAGAAAGGTGCTACCATGGCCTTTCTAGGAAATATTCCAATGAACGAAATATGTAAGGCAGCAACATGGTCTACGCCTCATACATTTACCAAACACTACTGTGTAGATGTGTTAACTGCACAACAGGCCACAGTAGGTCAAGCTGTACTACGAACATTATTTCAAACAACTTCAACTCCTACAGGCTAAACCACCGCTTTTGGGGAGATAACTGCTTACTAGTCTATGCACAGCATGTGTATCTGCAGCTACACATGCCATCGAACGGAAAATGTCACTTACCCAGTGTACATCTGTTCGTGGCATTAGTCGCTGCAGATTCACATGCGCCCACCCGCCTCCCCGGGAGCCTGTAGCCGTTTAGAAGTTGATCTTGAACATGTGTAAATTTGTAAATATATTACTTTAAACTTCATTATGTGCATACGTATTCACTCCATTGCATGGGCACTATTACTAGCATACACAACTCCTACCTCACCATCTGCGGGGAAAACAATCTAAGATGGAGTCGACACCCATGCGCAATGGAGTCGAAATGGGAGGAGTCCCTCGGTCTCGTGACTCGAAAAGACTTCTTCGAAGAAAAACAACTTGTAACACTCCGAGCCCAACACCAGATGGCGGGATGTGCACAGCATGTGAATCTGCAGCGACTAATGCCACAAACAGATGTACTCTGGGTAAGTGACATTTTCCATATATATATATATATATGTGGCGCTTTATGGAATTTGGTCCATATTTCTTTTCCCATTTGCTTTAGTATGGTATACTGCAAGAACTGACCGGGTCCCACTATAAAGCTAACTTGGACCTCTGTCTAAGTAATAATTCTGTTATTGGGGTATAGATTGCCTGCTGCCTAACACTCTTGCTCCATTGTGCCATTGCCATGTACAGAGCTATCCAACTGAATAGGTACAGGTTCCACAGATCCACGCCTGAAACAGAAGGGGTTTCTATATGATCTTCCTCAACGTTCTCTACTTTGATTTTCCCCACTTGGCCTATTGTATAAGAGTACCGTGGGGGTATGTTACCTCACATCATCAGTAGCTCTTGCTGGGTAATATGCCCATGAGTTCCTTCTAGCAGTTAAGTCACCTAACTGTATTCCTTATCCAATCACTGAACTGTGTGTTGCTTCATAATAGAACATTGTTCTAGACATGGCAATCATAATCTTGCTTGCCGGCACAGCTTCAGTGTGTCTAATTTGCTGTGTGTTACTGATCGTACTGGAATACCAATAATCTATCCAATTTCTGAAAGAGGAATATTAACAACAGACGTATAAAATCCCATATATTTAAAGAAAATACTGCAGAAGGGAAACCGTGTTTGCAAGTGATCTCACCCTGTCAGATGAAAGGGGACACTGGGCTGCTGGATCCCAAACATGGTCGTTGGGGGTCATGTGTCAGTGGTTTCCTAGGACCTGTCCTACTATGGCTTTGCAAATTGGCCCAAGCACACTTTGCCCGCACTTGACTCTCAGGGAAGTCAGGGCAAGTATTAAAACAATTCTATAAAGGTATTGTGGGGGGCAGGAGCTCAGAACTCAGCAGTAAAAAAACACAAAATAGCTACAATATTATATTGTCCAGTTCAGTGATTATCTTTTAGTTAAAAGAAAATCCTTAAATCTTGCAGAAAAAAGAAATTCTAGACACACCAACCCTGCCAAATCTTTTTAATTCTGCCAAACAGTACTGCAGTGATGCAGGTCTGTTAAGGTGGTACGTAATCATAACTGTATATTTTTATTTATTTTATTTTTATATTTTTGTCCTCATACAAAATCAAAGGCACTTGGACATAATTAAGTCAACCTGTGCATTTCTCTTTATAGGTTCACCCTTCCCTTAGGCCTCCTTCAACATATCGGGATTTCCAGAGTATTTCTCTGTACTCCTCTCCTTGTTGTTTTGTCTTTAATCCTTGGACCTCAATCCAGCAGGTGTTTTTGAAAACTATCACATCCTTTTCCGTGTCTTGTCTGAGCAATCTAGTCTGCAAATTCTCCTTGCTGATCTAACCCATTCTACTACGTTCAGGGCCTCAGATGATAACTATTTCCTGCAGATTTCTCTTTGTGCAACCAGTACCAAGATTAGTATTAACTGTGAGTGGGACTTCCCCAGTTTAGTGCTGGTCCTTTCTTTCATCACAATAGCGAATATAACTAAAACCTAGGCTTATATTGATCTCTTTCTCGAACATGTCTGATAAAATCTTACCCACTTCATGCCAAAAGGCGTCAGACGTCGGACACTGCCAGAATAAATGTATATCATCAGCTTCTTCCAGCCCGCATTTCAAACAGTACCTTCTACTTGATCCTACTAGGTTCAGCAGTCTCTTCGGGGTCCAATATGCCCTGTGAGCTGTAAACAAACGATTTCCCCTTAATGGGGCTGATTTAACCACCTGTAGACATGGATACTTACCAGATATTTGTTAGCTCCAACTCCGGCAGGTCCGACTTCCACTTCTCCTCCGGCAATATCAATGGGCCATCTTAACCCTGTACCAACATCCAATACCACTAGGACACTTCTTTGTTTGTACAGTCAGCCTTAGTAATTCCTTTTCTTTTCAACATTTCCAGTTCCAAAATCTCCTTGTGTACCTACTCAACTACTCAGTTGGTAATATTTGAATTTTCGACAACTTCTTCCCCATAAGCTGATCAAGTTCATCCCACGTTGCCAGTGCCCCTCATTTTGCAATTTGCCCCCACCTTAGTACCCCAGCATTTATTAGGGGAAGAGTTGAAGCATCTTGTAAACACTCTGGTGTGCCTGGGGGAAGCTCCATGTTGGGGGAAAACAACAATAATATGGATTTTTTAGAATCCTCCTGACCTGTATCCATACCTTACACATCACTATTAATATCTTTAATCTAATCATCTTGAAGTATTTGGGGTGGCCACATTTAAATAGAAAATGCACACCTCCTTCCTCCTGATTTTACAGGGGACGTCTTCTGAAAATTTGCTTGCAATAACAATCTAACATTTTTTAGTTGAAAGGCCTAGTTATATATTTGAAAGTCCGGTAAAGCAATTCCTCCATCAACCTTTTTTTTTTTACGTAGTTTTTTTCCAGGCAATACGCACTCTTTTGCGAGCCCATTTAAAGCTATGTATTTCTCCTTGAAGCTTGCTAAACCAACGTTTTTTTAAACTCAAGGGGGATGGTGTTAAAAATAAATGTAAACTTTGGTAGTATCAACATTTTAATTATGTGGCACCTACCAGTCAAAGATAGTGAAAGACCTGCCCAGGTGTTCAATAGTCTCTTTGTTTCTACTACCAGTTTATTAAAGTTAATTTGTGCCGTTTGATTTATATCCCTAAGCACTTGCACCCCTAAGTATCAAATCTCCAACGGGGTATAGGTGTCAACGTTCCAAGACATCAGTTCTGTCTTCTGCAGGTTTATGTGGTACCCAGCAAATTTTTCAGATCCCACCATTTTCTATTTTATTACCGGAAGGGCACTTCCAATATCGTGCGTGAAATTCATCAAGTCGTCTGCGTACAGTTCGACTTTTTTCTCCCAATTTCGATACTTAAATGGTATAATCTGTTGTTCCTCCTGCAGCTTAGCCACCAAGGGATTGATGTAAAGATTAAAAAGCAAGGGTGATGGGGCAACCTTGTTGTGTACCTCTCTGTATTTGGATTTTATCCGTAAGGTTACCATTGACCAGAACCCTAGCCCCTGGTTGATTAGACATGGCCTTAGTTGCGTTATGAAAGTGGTCCCCCAATCCTCAGTGATTGATCACTGCATATAAGGAAGTCCACCTTACTCTATCAAAGACCTTTGCAGTATCAAAAGCCATTATAGTTAAAGGTAGAACCTCTTCCCTTGCCTTACCTATGGCTGTTATCAGGTCATGCATCATCTCATGTCTCCCTTTCATGAATTTCTTTTGATCCACATGTATCACGCTTCCCGACACTTTCTCCAACCTTCTCGCCAACACCTGTGTATATATTTTATAGTCGTCGTTCAGCAAGGATATAGGTCTGTATGATGCACTGGCTTTAGGATCTTTCCCTGGTTTAAGAGTATATTAATTACAGTTTCATACCAAGATCTTGGTTGGGTACTACTACCCTTATTTATGGCATTCAGTCATGAACAGTGTTAGCTCCTCCCTTAATGCTCTGTATAACTCACTTGGCAAAGATTCTAGTCCCGAAGCCTTCCCCCTTTTCAGCTCCTTCATTACCTTGCTTATGTCCTCAGGGCTTATATTCTGATTTAAATTCTGTTGTTGGTCCACCTGTAAACTGGGAAGATTTATTGCTTGAAGCCAAGTAATTATCTGCTCTTCTGAAATTGAGGTCTTGTCTGAATATAAGGATTGATTTTTTTTTTTAAAGTCCTGCTCTATGCTTTGTTCATCTAAGCAACGCTCCCCTTTCTCCTTTATAACTATTTCCGTAATCATATTCTTTGTCCTTTCTGTTCTAGTTTTCCAAACCAGCATTTTACCACATCCCTCCCCATATTCATAATAGGCCAGCTTACTCACTTCCCATCTCTTTTTCACACAAACCTCCAAGTAATCGGCCACATCTTCTCTTGCATCTCTAAGTTTATTTATACAATTCACCTGTTCCTGACTCTGACAGGCTTCTAGTTCTCTTTGGAATGCTCCTATCCTATTTTCCAATGTCATCACTCTAGACTCGTGAGTTTCCATTTTGAAAGCTGCACTACTTATCCTACCCCTAATATAGGCTTTGTAAGTATCCCAGATTACATTAATAGGAGCGGACCCTTCATTCACTCGGAAAAAATCTAAAGTGTCTTCTTGCAAGCGACTAACTATCGCTGGCTCATTAAATAATTACCTATTTACATTCCACCTTCTCTGTCCAATCACTCCTTCTAACTCAAACACCAATGCTACCCCAGAATGATCGGAGAGATGTTCTGGTAAGTGTGTCATATCTTTTACCTGGGGTGCCAAGTTCCTACTTATCAAAATAAAATCTATTCTAGGGTGGTACCTATATTTTTTATTATGATAGATGTAACCCTTCTCTTGTCCCGATCTTTGCCTCCAAATATCAATCATATCCAGGTCTCTTATCAGGTGGTGAACACCCTCCCTCATCTTATCCAATCCGACTGTTGGTTTTAGCGTGGATTTATCTTTTATGGGATCCATTAGAACATTAAAATCCCCTCCTATCACTAGGTGGTCTGCCACCGCGACCTTCATTAATTGCCCATGCATTTCCTGAAGTGGGTTTAAAATCATCAGTGTTCGGCCTATAGTGTCCCACTAATGTGTAGCCTACCTCGTGTAACTT
Source organism: Pleurodeles waltl (assembly GCF_031143425.1). Taxonomy (NCBI): domain Eukaryota; kingdom Metazoa; phylum Chordata; class Amphibia; order Caudata; family Salamandridae; genus Pleurodeles; species Pleurodeles waltl. Next base: position 323,448,894 of record NC_090448.1, on the reverse strand, counting down.
CGCATTTATCACCAACCACCTATCCCCCATCATCATAACTGGATTGTCTGCATATAGGTACTATATGAGTTCCCTACACCCTTCAACGCTAATCTATGTCTAAAAGCCAATGGATTGACCATTTGTGTAAACTCTAAAGGTGAAAAGGTACAGCCCTACCTTGTCCCTTTCTTCTCCCTCTAGCGTCCTACCCCAATCTGTCTTCACTCTTGATGTTGGTTTTCTGTACCATGGCTTAACACAGATTAAAAAGCCAGATCCAAATATTTTTTATAGCATTTGTAACTATAGGCACATCCAGTGGAGTCAAGAACGTTCTCTTTATCTATCACTGCAAAAGGTTAGTGTCCTGCCATTGCCAGTTAGTGTAGGACAAGTGAGTTGTTACAGGTTCCTGTCAGTATAAAACCACATTGTTAAGGATGTATTAGTGTTTCTGCCATCTTTGTCATCCTGTTCGCCACAACTCAATTTAATATTTTGACTACGAATATTGGGTGATCGGATTCCCATCCAGAAGGGTTTCTATCCTGTGTAGGAATCATAGTAATGCCTTTGATACAGTAAGGGGTAAGATCCTAGTGTTTCGTTCTCTCAAAATATTGCTTGATTACTTCCTTGATATTGCTTAACAACACACTATCTTTTAGTGCCCCTGAATGTAGGTGCCCTGTGGCTTTGCATGGATGGAAACAGCCCAGGTATTTTATGTCTTCGTATTGCAATGGTCCCCTGTTTCACCAGGATATGGTTCAGTCTACTAGTGATTTCATGCATGGCTGAAAATAAATATGAACTTTTTCGGCCAACATGTGTCTTACCCCTTAGGTGTCCACTATGTCCAGTCTATACATAATTTCCCAAGGTTTGCCAGGCTTACACTTAATTTAACTTGGGCCTTTGTAAGTTTTCTTTATTTTCCCTTGTTGGCACAGAAAAAGTCCTCTGCATGGGAATAGATGTGCACCCCTACATTGAGTGACCAACTGTTCTGATGTCTGGATCATTAATGCTGATTTTTGTTGTCATAGGCAAATACGGATCATGCATGTGTTTCTTCGCAAGGGCATGTCTCCCAGATTGCGGTCATGTCGGACCCAGAGGAGTGCCCAAAGTGCTTCCCTCATATTGGTGGAAAGCTACCGCCTTTCCTAGGAGTTTAGTAGCACTAGCGCTGTGGTGGCAGCATACCATGTAGTGTGTGATTAGTAGCAGTGAACAGGTCTGCTTTTGTGTCCTTAACTCACCCTTAGGCCTACATTGGTTTAGTGTGAAGTGCTGCGCAGTGCGGAAGTGGTGTATCTGCACTGGGTGTATGTGTGTCTGGGAAGGGTACAATGCAGGGTTAATGCAGTACCGAGTTGTGGAAGCATATGGAATGCATGTGCTAGGGGTATAAGTGCCCATAGGTGGTGCCGGACATGGAGGATGTAGAGCTGTGCAGTGCGTGCGTGGTAAATGCATGCGCTGGATGTATGTATGCATATGAATGGCATGGTACTTGAAGGATACAGTTCTGTGCAGTGTGTGCATATTAAATGTATGTGCTGGATATATGTGTGCCCGTGAGTGGTACAGTACATGAACAATACATTGCTGTGCAGTGTATGTAGGTTATATACCTGCACTGAGTGTATGTGCATCTGTGAAATGGTACAATACCTAGAGGGCCCCGGGTTTCATTTTGGGAGATCCAGGCCTGCATGGTGAAACATGAAGAGAAGGGAGAGAGATCTCCCCAGAGAGATTTGTGTATTGCTGTATTCCTGAAGAGCACTGAAGAGGGGAGAGCCAGGCTTCCAAAGGTGCTCTTTGATTCAGTGAGAGGTCACAAGGAAGGGGCTCAGGGGCATTTCAGGAAAGAGATGGGGCTCAAAAGAGAATCCTACACATATCACTGTGGCTGACATCTGGGTGTGAACTCTGATCACTCTTATGGCCAGTGATGTGGCCATGTCAGCTTCGGAGACACTCCTGCTGGGATAGACTGCTTTTCAAGAGGAAGGGTGACCAGAGGAGTGGACGTTTCAAAAGAAGTACAGCAGCAACATAAAACTTCAAAGACTCAGACTCTAAATCACATTTGTTGTCTCGAAATGGACTATAAGGAGGTTAGTTTGAGAACCCACAAATTGTCATCTGCCAAGCAGCCAGATGGGCTGTGTAAGGAGGAGAAGCTCAGCAAGACTTCTGCTTGTGACCATGACGATGGATAAAGGCATGCTATTCTCCCTGCTGGATGAAGAGACATCACCCAGGGAAGCCAAAACCAAATGCCCTGGAGCACCTGCACCCGCCTATAGCCAAGACCAGTGTGTCCTGAGAAGAAAAGGAGACCCTTGGAGAGAGCGAGGCCCAGCAGGGAGGAAGGCCTGTCAAGTGGACTCCATGAGTGAAGTGTGAGGAAACAGCTGCTGCACTGATTGGGAGCTTCCCTGTGCAGGACAGAGTTGGCTATCCCCCCATATGCCAGGAAAGGGCTGCCGTGAATTGAGCTGTGCACCATGCCACGTCTATCGGGCACATAGCCTGTGCTTAGTGTCGCGGAGGAGACCCCATATGCTGGGAGGGGCTGCCAAGGAAAAGATTGCCATGGGCCATAGCCTTGTATGGTGACAGACAGGGACCCCGTATGCTAGGCGGGCCAGCTGTGGTTAAAACTACTGTACAGTAAGGGCCGTAGCCTTGTGTGGTAGCGGACGGCAACGCTGTATGTCAGGAGGGGCCACAGTGAAGGATTTCACCATGCCAATCAGCAGGAGCTTCTGTGCTTGAGACGCAGTGACCCCTGTATGACATTGGGGTCACCGGAAGCATCAAGCACTACTACCTGGTCTGCTGCTGGAAAAGTGAGGACACTGCGGGAGCACCTGTGCACCCCCATACTGACGAGGGACCCAAGACAGGATCGTATCAACCATCCCCACACCGGAAAAGGATCCAGACACTTACCCTACAGGAGGACCCGCATAGAACTTCTGGTCCTTTCTGGAGCAAGATTGAGAGACTCTGCCGCCGCTGAGTGTAGTCTCCTGGGCTGTGTGTGGCCGACTCACCTGAACTCAGCTGCAGCCCTGCGACTTCCTGGGGACGTGGCACACTCAGGAATGCCAGACTCTTCACCCCTTCCTGCTTGTGGGTAAGTCTAGATTCAGGCCTGTTGGCCATGGGGGAACTTGTTCCTAAAGTTAGTGTGGTAGCGCTGGTACACTATTGAATTTACATTAAAGTTAAAGTGGACTCTTGGGACTCGGACTACTAGTTGGGCATACCCTGGATGTTACCAATACTAAATGGGTAATAACCACTATCTCTAACATGAGGAGGTAGCTCAAAAGGCATCCGCCATAGAAACATTAGAGCCCTGACCTCTAGGGAGAACTGTGTAATTATTTGTGAATATCATATTTGTGTGGTATGCTATGGTAATTAAATAGTTATTTTTTCTTCATAAAAGTGAATATTTGGCTTGACAATGATTTATTGCTTCTGCTGTGCACATTTTGAGTGGTAAGCCCATGTTCACTGATCTATATCCATACTTCAACCCTTGGGGGAGCCTTGAGCTGCCGTGACCAAGCTATCCTGAAAGGGGGTATGTGTCCCCGTTAATCAGAATCTATAGTAGGTGGGGCCCAGGACATCAGGAGTAAAAAGCCTCAACCACCACGATTGGTCCCAGTAGCCCCTGCCTGCTCTGTGGCTCTTTGATAGGGGTTCTGACACTCACCAACTAATAATTAATATCCCCTGGCAAACAACATTGTTGTGTCAAGATATTGCACGACGGTGTCCAGACAGTCCAGAGAAATATTTGGTGTCCGCATTTGGTGAATAAATATTTACAATACATATCTCTTTGTCAACCATCAGGCCATATGTTAGTACATAACGTCCATCTGGAGCTGCCTTTGTGTAATGTGCTGAAATGGCACCCCCTAGTGCGATGCATGTGGTCACTCCCCTTACGTATGTGGAATAAACATCTGAATACATTTGACAGTTACATGTGGTGTTTGTAGGAGCAATTTGCCAATGTTGTGTTCTCTTAAGTATGAGCATTAGGGACAACTATTAAGGGCATTTCCAGGTAAGTATCCTAATGACTTCATGTAGGAGGCTGGACTGGCTTGTAGTGAGTACCAAGGGGTACTTGCACCTTGCACCAGGCCCAGTTATCCCTTATTAGTGTATAGGGTGTCTAGCAGCTTAGGCTGATAGATAATGGTAGCTTAGCAGAGCAGCTTAGGCTGAACTAGGAGACGTGTGAAGCTACTACAGTACCACCTAGTGTCATATGCACAATATCATAAGAAAACACAATACACAGTTATACTAAAAATAAAGGTACTTTATTTTTATGACAATATGCCAAAGTATCTTAGAGTGTACCCTCAGTGAGAGGATAGGAAATATACACAAGATATATATACACAATAGCAAAAATATGCAGTATAGTCTTAGAAAACAGTGCAAACAATGTATAGTTACAATAGGATGCAATGGGGAAACATAGGGATAGGGGCAGCACAAACCATATACTTCAAAAGTGGAATGCGAACCACGAATGGACCCCAAACCTATGTGACCTTGTAGAGGGTCGCTGGGACTATTAGAAAATAGTGAGAGTTAGAAAAATAACCCTCCCCAAGACCCTGAAAAGTGAGTGCAAAGTGCACTAAAGTTCCCCTAAGGACAAAGAAGTTGTGTTAGAGGAATAATGCAGGAAAGACACAAACCAGCAATGCAACAACTGTGGATTTCCAATCTAGGGTACCTGTGGAACAAGGGGGCCAAGTCCAAAAGTCACAAGCAAGTCGGAGATGGGCAGATGCCCAGGAAATGCCAGCTGCGGGTGCAAAGAAGCTTCTACTGGACAGAAGAAGCTGAGGTTTCTGCAGGAACGAAAAGGGCTAGAGACTTCCCCTTTGGTGGACGGATCCCTCTCACCGTGGAAAGTCGTGCAGAAGTGTTTTCCCGCCGAAAGAACGCCAACAAGCCTTGCTAGCTGCAAATTGTGCGGTTAGAGTTTTTGGACGCTGCTGAGGCCCAGGAGGGACCAGGAGGTCGCAAATTGGACCAGCAGAGAGAGGGGACGTCGAGCAAGACAAGGAGCCCTCTCTGAAGCAGGTAGCACCCGGAGAAGTGCCAGAAACAGGCACTACGAGGATGCGTGAAACGGTGCTCGCCAAAGTTGCACAAAGGAGTCCCACGTCGCCGGAGACCAACTTAGAAAGTCGTGCAATGCAGGTTAGAGTGCCGTGGACCCAGGCTTGGCTGTGCACAAAGGATTTCCGCCGGAAGTGCACAGGGGCCGGAGTAGCTGCAAAGTCGCGGTTCCCAGCAATGCAGCCCAGCGAGGTGAGGCAAGGACTTACCTCCACTAAACTTGGACTGAAGAGTCACTGGACTGTGGGGGTCACTTGGACAGAGTTGCTGGATTCGAAGGACCTCGCTCGTCGTGCTGAGAGGAGACCCAAGGGACCGGTAATGCAGCTTTTTGGTGCCTGCGGTTGCAGGGGGAAGATTCCGTCGACCCACGGGAGATTTCTTCGGAGCTTCTGGTGCAGAGAGGAGGCAGACTACCCCCACAGCATGCACAAGCAGGAAAACAGTCGAGAAGGCGGCAGGATCAGCGTTACAGAGTTGCAGTAGTCGTCTTTGCTACTATGTTGCAGGTTTGCAGGCTTCCAGCGCGGTCAGCAGTCGATTCCTTATCAGAAGGTGAAGAGAGAGATGCAGAGGAACTCGGCTGAGCTCATGCATTCGTTATCTAAAGTTTCCCCAGAGACAGAGACCCTAAATAGCCAGAAAAGAGGGTTTGGCTACCTAGGAGAGAGGATAGGCTACTAACACCTGAAGGAGCCTATCAGCAGGAGTCTCTGACGTCACCTGGTGGCACTGGCCACTCAGAGCAGTCCAGTGTGCCAGCAGCACCTCTGTTTCCAAGATGGCAGAGGTCTGGAGCACACTGGAGGAGCTCTGGACACCTCCCAGGGGAGCTGCAGGTCAGGGGAGTGGTCACTCCCCTTTCCTGTGTCCAGTTTTGCGCCAGAGCAGGGGCTAAGGGGTCCCTGAACCGGTGTAGACTGGCTTATGCAGAATTGGGCACATCTGTGCCCAAGAAAGCATTTCCAGAGGCTGGGGGAGGCTACTCCTTCACACCATTTTCCAAAGGGAGAGGGTGTCACACCCTCTCTCAGAGGAAGTTCTTTGTTCTGCCATCCTGGGCCAGGCCTGGCTGGACCCCAGGAGGGCAGATGCCTGTCTGAGGGGTTGGCAGCAGCAGCAGCTGCAGTGAAACCCCAGAAAGGGCAGTTTGGCAGTACCAGGGTCTGTGCTACAGACCACTGGGATCATGGGATTGTGCCAACTATGCCAGGATGGCATAGAGGGGGCAATTCCATGATCATAGACATGTTACATGGCCATATTCAGAGTTACCATTGTGAAGCTACATATAGGTAGTGACCTATATGTAGTGCACGCGTGTAATGGTGTCCCCGCACTCACAAAGTTCAGGGAATTGGCTCTGAACAATGTGGGGGCACCTTGGCTAGTGCCAGGGTGCCCTCACACTAAGTAACTTTGCACCTAACCTTTACCAGGTAACGGTTAGACATATAGGTGACTTATAAGTTACTTAAGTGCAGTGTAAAATGGCTGTGAAATAACGTGGACGTTATTTCACTCAGGCTGCAGTGGCAGGCCTGTGTAAGAATTGTCCGAGCTCCCTATGGGTGGCAAAAGAAATGCTGCAGCCCATAGGGATCTCCTGGAACCCCAATACCCTGGGTACCTCAGTACCATATACTAGGGAATTATAAGGGTGTTCCAGTAAGCCAATGTAAATTGGTAAAAATGGTCACTAGCCTGTCAGTGACAATTTAAAAGTAATGAGAGAGCATAACCACTGAGGTTCTGGTTGACAGAGCCTCAGTGAGACAGTTAGGCACCACACAGGGAACACATACATGCACACCTATGAGCACTGGGGCCCTGTGTGACAGGGTCCCAGTGACACATACATATAGGCCACAACCTTATGAGCACTGGGGTCCTGACTAGCAGGGTCCCAGTGACACATAACAAACATACTTAAAACATAGTGTTTTCACTATGAGCACTGGGGCCTAGCCATCAGGATCCCAGTGAGACAGTGAAAACAGTGACAAACATCCTGACATACACTCACAAACAGGCCAAAAGTGGGGGTAACAAGGCTAGAAAGAGGCTACTTTCTCACACACCCCCCCCAAACGAAGGACAATAAGGCTAACCTTGGCCAGTTGAGACTTTATTGTCTAAGTGGTGATAAGTAGAGAGTAGCTCTGCAATAGACTGGTTACTCCCTTTATCATCCACTATATGGTTACTTCCCTGTGGGGATGTAAACCACCCTGTTTGAATTTTTTTAGCTAAGCAACAATGTGAAGATGTATTTTCAGAGTTTCTATCAGTAAGTTTTAGTTTAGAGCAGTGGGAATTGTCCACTGAACCTATTTGTAGTGATGGAAATGCCAGACAGGGATGCTGTCTCAGAAAAGCCATAGCTGGGCAAAAACTTTGTCCATCTGGCTGGAAGAGAGAACAGGGATGCTGTTTCTCTTGAGTTGGAGCAGGGCAGGGATGCTGTCCTATGAGCTCCACACTAGGGCAGGGATGCTGTCCTAAGTGTTGTGAGGTAGTGCAGGGTTTCTGCACTAAAGTTTCTCTGGGAGGGTTGGAGGGATGCTCCATGTTAACTAAAATGGTGCTGTTTTTCTCACCAATGTTAGTTATCCCACAGAGAGGTACTTCCACCTCAGGGAGTCCAGCTTTGCCAGCTGATGATTCCCTTGGAACAGGTGCCACCCCAGGAGAGGTTTCTCCCACCACAGGAATAGTATCCTGCATGGTAGGGTGGTTAGGGGATACTGTGATACCCTTTTTACCTGTTGATGGAGAGGGATCCTGAGTTTTCAGGCCTTCTCTCCTTTGCTTTTTCATTTCACTTGAAATGAGAGGGAACAATTCCTCAGGGATGCCCAGCATGGCTGCATGGGCATAAAACTCTACATCAGCCCAACCTGAGGCCTCTAGGTCATTACCTAAGAGACAGTCTACAGGTAAGCTAGGTGATACCACCACCTGCTTAGGGCCAGTAACTCCACCCCAACTAAACTGAATTATAGCTAAGGGAAGAAACTTAGTGGAGTTATGGACATCAATAATCTTATACTGTTGTCCAATGATGTGTTGTTCAGGAGGCACTAGGTTTTCAGTCACCAAAGTGAAACTGGCACCTGTGTCCCTGTAGGCCAAGGCCTCAACACCATTTATTGAAACTGTCTGCCTGTACTTATCCATTGTAAGGGGACAAGCAGCCAGTGTGGCAAGGCCAGTGCCACTAGGTGTGATAGAAACTGTCTTGGGACTGACTACCCCAGTTTCTACTATGGACCCATAAGTGAACCCAACTACACCCTTTGCTTGACTGTTGCCAGCAGTGCCACCACTAGTACCACTACTGCTAGGGGCACTAGAGCTTGATGTATTAGTGGTGGTAGGCTCAGGGGGTTTACCTGGACAGGACTTATCCCCTGGCCTATGGCCTCTATTTTTACACACAAAGCACCAAGGCTTTTTAATGTGTGTGGGTTGAGAAGAAGAGGAAGAATTAGTTTTATCCCCACCCTCTGAAGAGTGTTTAAGATTTGAAGTGGGATCTTTGATTTTACCCTTATCCCCATGCTTATCTTGAGATTTTTCACCATCTTTCTTCTTATTGCCATCTTTGTCACCCCATGTATGAACTTTTCTGTTCACCCTTGTTCTGACCCATTTGTCTGCCTTCTTTCCCAATTCTTGGGGAGAGGTCAGATCAGAGTCTACCAGGTACTGGTGCAACAAATCAGACACACAATTATTAAGTATATGCTCTCTCAGGATTGTGTTATACAGGCTTTCATAATCAGTAACTTTACTGCCATGTAACCACCCCTCCAAGGCCTTCCCTGAATGGTCAATGAAATCAACCCAGTCTTGTGAAGACTCCTTTTTGGTCTCTCTGAACTTTATCCTGTACTGTTCAGTGGTTAAGTCATAACCATCCAGGAGTGCATTCTTAAGAACTGTAAAATTATTGGCATCATTTACTTTCACAGTAAGGAGCCTATCCCTACCTTTTCCACTAAATGATAGCCATAGGATAGCAGCCCACTGCCTTTGAGGGACATCCTGTACAACACAGGCCCTCTCAAGTGCAGCAAACCACTTGTTAATGTCATCCCCCTCCTTATAAGGGGGAACTATCTTGTGCAGATTCCTGGAATCATGCTCTTTTGCAGGATGACTATGGGGAATACTGCTGCTGCCACCATGGGTATCTAAACCCAACTTCTGTCTTTCCTTCTCTAATTCAAAAGACTGTCTATCCAAATCCAGCTGTTGCTTTTTAAGCTTCAGTCTGGTTTGTTCCACCCTCAACTTATTGAGTTCCCTCTCTAACATTCTGTCATCAGGGTTGGTGGGAGGGACATTCCTAGATACAGAGGTATGATGGGAATGAACAGAAGGAGACGTGTCCCTTACAGAAGCCACCCTAACAGCTTGGTTAACAGAAACATTACTACCAGTATGGTGAGAATAAATGCTTTTGCTATGATGTGAGACAACACTATTTGTATGGTGTGGCTCATCATCATTCCCAACTATGCTAGACTGTCTAGTAATGGGCAGGCTAGGGAGTTTCTTTCCTGAATCTTTTCCTGGGGGAGTCCCTGAATCAGATTGAGAACTATTAGGTACTTTTTCAACAGATGGGGCACCTATGGCCTTATCCTGTTCTCTAAGCATGTTAAGTAACAGTTCCAAGGAAGGATTCTTCCCTACACTCAAACCTCTCTCTATACAGAGACTCCTTGCTCTTTTCCAGCTAAGGTTGTCATATGCAAGTTTGGACAGATCACCATTTTGGCCTGTGCCAGACATTTTTAGAGAGAGTTAAAGTGATAGAAAAAGAGAAAAAAGTTTTCAGAACTTTTTGGAAAGACAGAAAAAAACTTTTTAAACTTTTAAGAACTTTTTTAAGTTTAGGGGTACTTTTCAGCACTTAGAAAAGAGTGTAAAGAGGAAATGCAAAACTTTTTGGCTATGTGTATATACACTGACCTTGTTTTGTATATTTTTCTCTTATGAAAAGTACAATGACAAGAGTGGTAAGTAGTCTCAAGCACTTATCCCACCACTGCACAACCAATGTAGGAGGCTGGACTGGCTTGTAGTGAGTACCAAGGGGTACTTGCACCTTGCACCAGGCCCAGTTATCCCTTATTAGTGTATAAGGTGTCTAGCAGCTTAGGCTGATAGATAATGGTAGCTTAGCAGAGCAGCTTAGGCTGAACTAGGAGACGTGTGAAGCTACTACAGTACCACCTAGTGTCATATGCACAATATCATAAGAAAACACAATACACAGTTATGCTAAAAATAAAGGTACTTTATTTTTATGACAATATGCCAAAGTATCTTAGAGTTTACCCTCAGTGAGAGGATAGGAAATATACACAAGATATATATACACAATAGCAAAAATATGCAGTATAGTCTTAGAAAACAGTGCAAACAATGTATAGTTACAATAGGATGCAATGGGGAAACATAGGGATAGGGGCAGCACAAACCATATACTCCAAAAGTGGAATGCGAACCACGAATGGACCCCAAACCTATGTGACCTTGTAGAGGGTCGCTGGGACTATTAGAAAATAGTGAGAGTTAGAAAAATAACCCTCCCCAAGACCCTGAAAAGTGAGTGCAAAGTGCACTAAAGTTCCCCTAAGGACAAAGAAGTCGTGTTAGAGGAATAATGCAGGAAAGACACAAACCAGCAATGCAACAACTGTGGATTTCCAATCTAGGGTACCTGTGGAACAAGGGGACCAAGTCCAAAAGTCACAAGCAAGTCGGAGATGGGCAGATGCCCAGGAAATGCCAGCTGCGGGTGCAAAGAAGCTTCTACTGGACAGAAGAAGCTGAGGTTTCTGCAGGAACGAAAAGGGCTAGAGACTTCCCCTTTGGTGGACGGATCCCTCTCACCGTGGAAAGTCGTGCAGAAGTGTTTTCCCGCCGAAAGAACGCCAACAAGCCTTGCTAGCTGCAAATTGTGCGGTTAGCGTTTTTGGACGCTGCTGAGGCCCAGGAGGGACCAGGAGGTCGCAAATTGGACCAGCAGAGAGAGGGGACGTCGAGCAAGACAAGGAGCCCTCTCTGAAGCAGGTAGCACCCGGAGAAGTGCCAGAAACAGGCACTACGAGGATGCGTGAAACGGTGCTCGCCGAAGTTGCACAAAGGAGTCCCACGTCGCCGGAGACCAACTTAGAAAGTCGTGCAATGCAGGTTAGAGTGCCGTGGACCCAGGCTTGGCTGTGCACAAAGGATTTCCGCCGGAAGTGCACAGGGGCCGGAGTAGCTGCAAAGTCGCGGTTCCCAGCAATGCAGCCCAGCGAGGTGAGGCAAGGACTTACCTCCACCAAACTTGGACTGAAGAGTCACTGGACTGTGGGGGTCACTTGGACAGAGTTGCTGGATTCGAGGGACCTCGCTCGTCGTGCTGAGAGGAGACCCAAGGGACCGGTAATGCAGCTTTTTGGTGCCTGCGGTTGCAGGGGGAAGATTCCGTCGACCCACGGGAGATTTCTTCGGAGCTTCTGGTGCAGAGAGGAGGCAGACTACCCCCACAGCATGCACAAGCAGGAAAACAGTCGAGAAGGCGGCAGGATCAGCGTTACAGAGTTGCAGTAGTCGTCTTTGCTACTATGTTGCAGGTTTGCAGGCTTCCAGCGCGGTCAGCAGTCGATTCCTTATCAGAAGGTGAAGAGAGAGATGCAGAGGAACTCGGCTGAGCTCATGCATTCGTTATCTAAAGTTTCCCCAGAGACAGAGACCCTAAATAGCCAGAAAAGAGGGTTTGGCTACCTAGGAGAGAGGATAGGCTACTAACACCTGAAGGAGCCTATCAGCAGGAGTCTCTGACGTCACCTGGTGGCACTGGCCACTCAGAGCAGTCCAGTGTGCCAGCAGCACCTCTGTTTCCAAGATGGCAGAGGTCTGGAGCACACTGGAGGAGCTCTGGACACCTCCCAGGGGAGGTGCAGGTCAGGGGAGTGGTCACTCCCCTTTCCTTTGTCCAGTTTTGCGCCAGAGCAGGGGCTAAGGAGTCCCTGAACCGGTGTAGACTGGCTTATGCAGAATTGGGCACATCTGTGCCCAAGACAGCATTTCCAGAGGCTGGGGGAGGCTACTCCTTCACACCATTTTCCAAAGGGAGAGGGTGTCACACCCTCTCTCAGAGGAAGTTCTTTGTTCTGCCATCCTGGGCCAGGCCTGGCTGGACCCCAGGAGGGCAGATGCCTGTCTGAGGGGTTGGCAGCAGCAGCAGCTGCAGTGAAACCCCAGAAAGGGCAGTTTGGCAGTACCAGGGTCTGTGCTACAGACCACTGGGATCATGGGATTGTGCCAACTATGCCAGGATGGCATAGAGGGGGCAATTCCATGATCATAGACATGTTACATGGCCATATTCAGAGTTACCATTGTGAAGCTACATATAGGTAGTGACCTATATGTAGTGCACGCGTGTAATGGTGTCCCCGCACTCACAAAGTTCAGGGAATTGGCTCTGAACAATGTGGGGGCACCTTGGCTAGTGCCAGGGTGCCCTCACACTAAGTAACTTTGCACCTAACCTTTACCAGGTAACGGTTAGACATATAGGTGACTTATAAGTTACTTAAGTGCAGTGTAAAATGGCTGTGAAATAACGTGGACGTTATTTCACTCAGGCTGCAGTGGCAGGCCTGTGTAAGAATTGTCCGAGCTCCCTATGGGTGGCAAAAGAAATGCTGCAGCCCATAGGGATCTCCTGGAACCCCAATACCCTGGGTACCTCAGTACCATATACTAGGGAATTATAAGGGTGTTCCAGTAAGCCAATGTAAATTGGTAAAAATGGTCACTAGCCTGTCAGTGACAATTTAAAAGTAATGAGAGAGCATAACCACTGAGGTTCTGGTTGACAGAGCCTCAGTGAGACAGTTAGGCACCACACAGGGAACACATACATGCACACCTATGAGCACTGGGGCCCTGTGTGACAGGGTCCCAGTGACACATACATATAGGCCACAACCTTATGAGCACTGGGGTCCTGACTAGCAGGGTCCCAGTGACACATAACAAACATACTTAAAACATACGGGGTTATTCTAACTTTGGAGGAGGTGTTAATCCGTCCCAAAAGTGACGGAAAAGTGACGGATTTACCACCAGCCGTATTACGAGTCCATTATATCCTATGGAACTCGTAATACGGCTGGTGGTATATCCGTCACTTTACCGTCACTTTTGGGACGGATTAACACTCCTCCAAAGTTAGAATAACCCCCATAGTGTTTTCACTATGAGCACTGGGGCCTAGCCATCAGGATCCCAGTGAGACAGTGAAAACAGTGACAAACATCCTGACATACACTCACAAACAGGCCAAAAGTGGGGGTAACAAGGCTAGAAAGAGGCTACTTTCTCACTCTTCACATACCATATTCTCAGTACGTTGTGCGTGAACTTGTTTGCCCTTGTTTTACCTATTGGAGGCCTGACTGCTAGATGTGATGCTGTGCCGCTGCAGCGCTTTATGTTTTGATAAGTCTACCATGCTCTGCTGTCTTCTGTAGAAACCTGTGTAACTATCCTTCCCACTGTCTCCGCATCACAGGCAGTCATGTGTAACTGTAATTACCGAAGGACCACCCAGCAATATCCGACTTCTCCAATCCTCAATATCTCCATTTGAACACTCATAACAATAGTTAAGTGTACTGGATTCATCTTCACTCTTAGAGATGGCTGCCTGTACAGTAGCTGTATCCAACCTTAGAAGCCAGGTCCAAATCTTATTTTCCCTAGTACTTGTGTAACTAATGTACCATCCAATGGTGTCAAAGATTTTCTCAATAGCTATCCCCCAAAAAATCAGTGTTCTTCCGCCAATTAATTTAGACATGCCTAATCTTTTAGCCTGGACAGTGTATATTGATTTAGGACTTGATATGCAGGGCAGGATTCTCCATAGCCTCTTAATGCCAGGCACCCATAGTGCTGTGCCTGACTGCACTCAGCACTGGAAACTGTCCCACCACCCCCTCTACACATGCCTGTGTGCATGTGTCCTCTGCTAGTAGCTGTTTATTCTGCACATCTCACCTGGCAGTATCATTTAGGAGATTTCGTGACTAAGAGATATAAGACACATTTAATTCCCTTGCCTACCTGAAAAGCTAACATGTATCCTACATGTTTTGTGAAGACTTCTCACCGCCCTACCTAAACATCTGTTTCTGTAGCCTTATCATCCCAACCCCCACCCACTTTCTCACGGAGTCTATTCGGGAATCAGTGTGCTTAAGTGCATCTTGGTCTTCACTAGCATTGACATCACCTGCAGCTGTCCCCTCATGCATATTCTTCATTCCTAGTATTCCATTCCCTTGACTACAACTCTCCTGAAGTGTTGTGGTTGTCGCAATCAGTACCTTCCTCATCAGTCTCTGACGTCCTTATCATCGTCGTCTGCCAAGAGGTCCTTGGGGTGTCTTTTGTGATGTTCAAGGATTTTACAGGTTCCTTAAAATGTGTTTTTTCCAGTCATGGATAGCTTTTTGTTTGACTGAAAATAATGACATCTATTTTATATTTACATTAAATTTTTTGTTTCACAACTCAAAAGAGCTGAACGTTTTTTGTATTTTTTGGGGTGTAGTCAGACAGGATCCTAGTTGTTTGGCCTTAATACCTAGGAGGACCCGACATTCTGGCATGTTTAAATACTATGTCCTTGACATGATAATTTAATAGTTTCCTAACTGTCCTGTACGGAGCCCCTATAGCAGGCGTTGAGACTAGCGCTATTTGCATGCATTGAATAGAGAAAGCTGTAGATAGGCCTTTTAGTTTTAAAATGGCCAGGATCTATGTTTCCAAGAATAGTTACATTGACAGTTCTTACACATAGTTCAGTAACCTCAGAAATGTGTTAATATTCCTTCTTGATCTTCCGCTCTCATCTCCCACCCTATTCTGTAATATAAGAGTGAGGTGTGGTAATGATTTCACTTTACTATAACACCTGCACTTCTAGGATGTTTCTGTCTCTTTTCTCAGGTCTACCCACAGCAGATTAGTTTCTATGGCGATTGCGTCTCCTTTATTTTCAAACACTGACCTAGAGCTCTTTATCACTTACTGGATTTGTGCAGATGATGGCTTCAGCAGGGCTTCTGCCGACTGTTGTATTGATTATGTCACTGACATGTCGATCCCTCGTTTGGCAGTGTAAGATTGATTTTGTTGTTCTTTTGGGTCTGCTACCTTTTTATCTTTGCCCATTTTGAGTGATCATATAGCCTGGCCTTTCTCTTCCTAAACCTTTTGTATTTAGCAGCAGTGTCTCTGCCTCCACTGAAACCAGGGGCCTTCTTCCAGTGTCATACTGAAGGCAACTTCTAATCCTGTAACCCCAGCTTCTTCCACATCTGCAGGCATATTGTGGTCCTAGATCAGTTTTTCCAGTTGGGTCCTTCAGCTAGTGCCCCCTTCATCCCTGTTTCTCCACTCCTCTATAGTGTATTTATCTTTCTCTAACAGCCCCAGACTCTCAGCCATTTGAGACATGTTATTTCTTATAGGTCACATTGAGGTAAGTACCAGGCCTCACAATCTGTTAAAGGCAAGGTCAAGATTCAGAGTGGCATCAGCCAGCTTATCATCACTTAGGAGCAGCCAAAGCCTCTGCATCCATAGCTCCAATTTCGGGGCCTGCTGTGTTTCCCATAGGTTTTTAGGACCGCCTGTTTTAGCAATAAATATGATATAATCTGACCTCTAATTGAATTTAGTGGCTATGTTTCATGTGCCTGTCTTCCTAACAGGATGATTCCCTGGCATTGTTCCACCTTTGATTCCTTTGGCGAACAGCTCCTAAAACTTCCTCCCAATATATCGTCACTCTTAGGCAGCTCTAGAGGATGTGCGTCAAGGTACCCAGCTATCTGCCGCTCTTCAGTGTCTTCTCTGACTCTCTGAAGATGCTGGAGCACTCTCTATCTACTGGCATTGTCCAGGTTTTGCCCACCAGTTTACCTTATAGCTGTGTGCTATCTGTGTCACTGAATGCCCTGGGATGGGTCCCAGATAAAGGTGGCTTTCCCTTTTCTGGGCCTTTCCCATCGAAATATCAGCCAAAAAAGTGACCCTGGTGGTATTTCACATGCTTGCCTGTAAGGAAATCTGTAATTGGTTAGAGTAACTCACATTTTACCAAGGTGGCTGAGGAAAGGTCCCAGGAAAGCTGAATTTGAGCACCAATAAAGGCAATTGGGTCTCCTGGATGGGGTGGCTGTTTCAGTAGTTCAGTGTCTGTGAACAAATTATCTCTCATCAGCACATCTGGAGGAAGGATTCTATTCGGTGAGGACAGAGCAACTCTGTGAGCCTGGTCGATCTTGATTGGCTCTGTGCCCATTTCAGAGTGGCATTGAACAAGTCCAGTCCATAACGTTCATTTCACACCCCTCCCCTAACTCACCATGCCATTGTACTCCTTGAATACAAATATTATTCCAACCAAACCGGTTTTCAAGCTACTCGTCTTGTAGGATGATGCGGCTCTCTTCAAGCTGTTGTATTCAAGTTCTTGGTTATTGTTTGTGCTCGTCGTGGTTTTTGACTATGAGTATCTGTTGCAGAATAGTTGCAAAGTAGCATAGATATTTGAAGGGGTAGTGGGGGATGGCTAAATGTGGCACAACAGGCTAGACTTTCAACATGCATACACACGTAAATAAAGCATCTTTACAGGGAGTGCAGAATTATTAGGCAAGTAGTATTTTTGAGGATTAATTTTATTATTGAACAACAACCATGTTCTCAATGAACCCAAAAAACTCATTAATATCAAAGCTGAATATTTTTGGAAGTAGTTTGTAGTTTGTTTTTAGTTTTAGCTATGTTAGGGGGATATCTGTGTGTGCAGGTGACTATTACTGTGCATAATTATTAGGCAACTTAACAAAAAAAATTATATACCCATTTCAATTATTTATTATTACCAGTGAAACCAATATAACATCTCAACATTCACAAATATACATTTCTGACATTCAAAAACAAAACAAAAACAAATCAGTGACCAATATAGCCACCTTTCTTTGCAAGGACACTCAAAAGCCTGCCATCCATGGATTCTGTCAGTGTTTTGATCTGTTCACCATCAACATTGCGTGCAGCAGCAACCACAGCCTCCCAGACACTGTTCAGAGAGGTGTACTGTTTTCCCTCCTTGTAAATCTCACATTTGATGATGGACCACAGGTTCTCAATGCGGTTCAGATCAGGTGAACAAGGAGGCCATGTCATTAGATTTCCTTCATTTATACCCTTTCTTGCCAGCCACGCTGTGGAGTACTTGGACGCGTGTGATGGAGCATTGTCCTGCATGAAAATCATGTTTTTCTTGAAGGATGCAGACTTCTTCCTGTACCACTGCTTGAAGAAGGTGTCTTCCAGGAACTGGCAGTAGGACTGGGAGTTGAGCTTGACTCCATCCTCAACCCGAAAAGGCCCCACAAGCTCATCTTTGATGATACCAGCCCAAACCAGTACTCCACCTCCACCTTGCTGGCGTCTGAGTCGGACTGGAGCTCTCTGCCCTTTACCAATCCAGCCACAGGCCCATCCATCTGGCCCATCAAGACTCACTCTCATTTCATCAGTCCATAAAACCTTAGAAAAATCAGTCTTGAGATATTTCTTGGCCCAGTCTTGACGTTTCAGCTTGTGTGTCTTGTTCAGTGGTGGTCGTCTTTCAGCCTTTCTTACCTTGGCCATGTCTCTGAGTATTGCACACCTTGTGCTTTTGGGCACTCCAGTGATGTTGCAGCTCTGAAATATGGCCAAACTGGTGGCAAGTGGCATCGTGGCAGCTGCACGCTTGACTTTTCTCAGTTCATGGGCAGTTATTTTGCGCCTTGGTTTCTCCACACGCTTCTTGCGACCCTGTTGACTATTTTGAATGAAACGCTTGATTGTTCGATGATCACGCTTCAGAAGCTTTGCAATTTTAAGAGTGCTGCATCCCTCTGCAAGATATCTCACTATTTTTGACTTTTCTGAGCCTGTCAAGTCCTTCTTTTGACCCATTTTGCCAAAGGAAAGGAAGTTGCCTAATAATTATGCACACCTGATATAGGGTGTTGATGTCATTAGACCACACCCCTTCTCATTACAGAGATGCACATCACCTAATATGCTTAATTGGTAGTAGGCTTTCGAGCCTATACAGCTTGGAGTAAGACAACATGCATAAAGAGGATGATGTGGTCAAAATACTCATTTGCCTAATAATTCTGCACTCCCTGTAATAGTAAGCCAGATATTGTGGCCATCAGAAATTCAAATGGATGTGGATAGATTCTAAGGTACTGAATGTGGAGGGTATATGTAAAGTCACTACAAGTAGATGGCCATTCTAATCCCTGACATTTTATTTTATCGTATCAATGGGGAATCACAAATTAAATCATAGTGGTGCGGCCGCGGAAGGCATTTGATTGAACACTTTGTGCAAGACACATCAAATGACTCCAATATGCCCCTGCTCATGATAGGACCAAGTATTTATAAGTGGTAATTTATTGCCAGATCAGTTATGATCATACTGACTTTCATCAATAGAGTGTAGAAAGCAATTCATCTGTTGTACCAAAAACCTTGTTAGTTCCTTTTAGGATAACTAGTAATACATTTGGCTGAGGATTTTACCCATCATCAGCATTTGAAGCTGTATTCTGGGTTATTATTTTCTTTAGGTCCTAGAGCAGTCAGTTGTTTTAAATATATATTTATCATTTCACAAGTGGTGCCTCTTTGCTTTAGGCACTATTGCCTCAGAAGTTGCAAATGTGTTTCCAGTTGTTCCTTAATTATTATGGGATAGCAAAAACGAGCCAGCAAGGCATGATCTATGAAACAGATAGATTTAGTTTTATTAAAGATTGGTGCGATCACATCCAGAAACCGGCCGGGGAGTGTTGCATTTTTGTTCAACCTTTAGTAACTCATGAACTCTCCCCGATTTACCCATTCTGCCATGAGTTGTCAGTGGATTTTAGCCATTCAGAGAAAAATGCTACAATGAAAGGGAGGAAGTGGAACCTGACTCCCCCCAGCCCTTTACATACTAACCTGGTTTATCAACCCCTGTGCTTCCCTTTAGGAATCCTGCTTGTAGCCTCTAACTTCATTGCCATGTACTGTGAGCCTTGGTAGCCTGAGATACCTATAGCAAGAGAGTAACCTACATTCTTCAGATAGGAAATCTATAGCGTGGGCCCAAACTTTTCCCAACATAACGTTTTTCATACCTATTGACACTGAGATTTTGACATGCCCAGGAGATCACATATTCTGCATAACCATTCTCTATGCTCTGGTAATCTAGGTCTGCTCATCGTGCACTGATGGTCTGCTTTTACCTTCAGGTATGTCTGCTTGTTGAACAGCAACGCCACCACATAGGCAGGAAACCTAAGCATTGCCGTATCAAATACCATGGCATCTACGGCACCCACCGAGTGATTCCTGTGCTTTAGGCAGTGCAACAATAGATTAAGCAAAATGTCTGTTTCCCCACACCTGTGCCAGCCGAGCTGTGATCTCTGGTAGTCCCATTCATGCAGTTTGGCAAGAGACTTGTACCAACAATTAGCTACTTTTGACTTTGTTTCGCCACCTGTTGTGCCTTTCATTATCGTACTGACTCCAGGGTGGATCTCTTTCCACTTCTTCCCTGCGAGGGTTCTTCCTACTTCTGTCTCCCATCTGCTCTATCCTGTTACCTTTTCCCAATCAGTGAGGGCATATGGATTTTATATATGTCCGATACAAGGCGTTTGTCTTTCACGTTTGGAAATATAAATTTTGCAAATATTGCCAGTGGCCAACTAGCTGGTGGTTTGATGGGGATATGTAGTACTTAATGCAGAGTTTTAAAATAGTGATGCATTTCTGATTCTGAGAGGTAGTAGTCTCCTTTAAGCCGTTACCCACCTTCCCATCCCCTAAATCTTCCAAGTGCTGAATGTTGCCTCAGTCAGAGGCTAGTCTGGGTTGACTGTTATTGGGCTAAATAGAGAAGGATAGTTGAGAGGACCAAATACACACCATTTTCTCTAAGGCTGCCAGTGTTACCTAAATGGCCGGAATGGAGTAGAGACCTCTTATTATAAAGGTTCTAACACAGAATTTACACTAAAGGTAATTCCAATCTAAAGAAGTCTGGAGGAGTAAAGAATAAAACACCTAACAACAAGAATACCACATGTAACGTTTTCCTGTTATCAAAAAATAGGTTATGTATAAATAAATCTGGTAAAAACATCCCAGAAAAGATTAATGAAATCTAGCAGGTAGCTTCAGCTTAAAATGCACCCGTGTAATACAGCTGGGTGTGAATGATCCACTTCAGATCAGACTTTTGGTTCCTCAGTAACTACCCTGAAAACATTTTGCTCATTTCCACACACCTTGTCAACAACCACGGGTCAACCTAATTTGTTGTTTCTTTCAAGAAACAATTGGGCTTCTTGATTCTGACTGAATTGCCCACTACGGACGAAACGCTATTCACCCCTTCTTTCTAGTCAGAAACTTCCTTCTGCTTAATCTGATCTCTCCAAAAGATAATGCCATCAGGCACATCTCTTGCTTGATCAATTTCCCCATTTATGCAGAACACACTTCAAATGTGGGATGTCCACTACTCAGTAGTTCAAAAGAACCATAGCCTGAATTGTACAGCTTTCATCACAATACAACCATTTGTACGTACCCAAAGAATGCACTTATTAAGATCTCTGTCCATAAGTTCTCATGCCACGCCCATGAGTTAATGGATGATGCAGGGCACCTTTCAAATGTGGTACCCCTGCAGCTTCTAAGAGAGCAGACATGTACAAGTTGATAAACTGACACCCATTGTCAGTACAAATAATGCAGGAACCTTTCCCTTGCAAACACATCTTTCAAAAACTGCACTGCTTTTTGAGATGTGGGATCACCCAAAAACCTAACTTCTGGCCACTTACTAGAATACCACATTAAGCCCAAAGCAAATTGACAAGGAGATAATAATGAGTTAAATGGACCACTCAAGTCAATTGTAATGTTCTTCTTTGGACCAGTTGGTAATTCAGTTGGTTGTAATGACGGAGGATTGACTTTAAGACTCTTATCGCTATATGACCAATACATACACACGCCTTGATACACTGTCCACCTCTCTGTCCATGCCCAACCACCAACATATTGATTGTGCATGGCTTGTAGGCATGTATACCCAAGATGCCCTTCACAAGCTAACTTGATAATCTTAAGTCTGAAATCCTCTGGAGGATCAAGGCTTGTTTTCCCGCATTAGAATACGATTTTCAATAGAGAGTTCATCAGCTATTTTCCCATGAGACTGCAGGCTCACATGAAGACTCCTCTCTTTTGACAGAAACAGCCGCTTGTTTCATGCCATCATCTTGTTTTGCCACATCTCTTCACTCCCACTTGGTGATTGTGTTGACACTTTCAGGGTCCACAGCAGCCACTAGACAGTCTTCCAGCTCATCACTTCTAACCCAATCACATTTAGTAGGAAATATAGACAAGTAATGAATGGACTGCCATTCTTCCCACTGATTATGAGAACAACCACAGATTGATATTGCAGGAGCATGAAAGCTAGTCTAGTAATTCTTTGTGTAGAACCTCTGTGTGTAACTTTGCCACCACTCATTAAATACATAGATGGCTGATGGTCAGACCTCATTATGAAATTTCTAGCCTACACATAACAATTGAGCTTTTTCGCAGCCCAGCAGCATGCCACAAGTTCCTTTTCAGTTGAGGAATAACATAACTCTGCATCTCCTAGTTTACACAAAACTAAACTCATTGTCACTTCATGCTTACCAGTCCCTTGAGTAAGCACACCTCCCAGAATGGAGTTGCTGGTGTCACCCGTGATAAAACATGATTGAGAGATCATATGGCAACAGTGCTATTGTGTTAGCCATCTGCTCTTTAACCCATTCAAAACAGTCTGACGTTTTGAGTCATGTGCAAATGCACACTTTTTTAAGCATGTTTTTCAGATACTTCATGTGAGTGGCATCGTTTTTATAAACCTTTATTCTTGCATTTATTATATACAAAGAAACACAACACACAGTGAATGTTACCAAGTGCAAGTGCCATACTACGCATCAGATTTTTTTGGCAGTGAGAACCATCAGAAAGTAAATAATATCACATACAATATGTCAATGAGTGAACATAAACGTGCATTTTCCAGAGCCTCACTTGGTAACCACATTTATCCAATGCGATGATGCTGTGCATACTCTCGCGTCTCCAGGTCTCCGTGGTCTGATTCAGTGTCTGAATCTGTATTCATTGAAATTGTCCAACATTAACCTCCAGACTGCCAAGTCCTCAGCAGCTCACTCGTCCTCGTCAGTGCGAGATAGATTCCGGTGATGTTTCTTTGTGACTCCGCATTCAGGGACATCCCTGATCCACAGGACCTCACTCAGGACCCAGCCCACCCAATGGCCTCTCTGCGCTTAGCTAGAATAGAAACAGCACAGTATGAAATCTTGTGTCGGTTGGGCTTCACCCGTGGCCTCCTCAACTGAGGCACCACCTTCAGCCAGAAACTGTATACCCCAGTGCACTGCCATGCCAGATGCAGAAATGTGGCACTCTCTTCCCCACAACAGCCACACTTTGCTGTCCTAATTTGCGCTGTACCATTTTGCCGGGTTGGTGTAAACAATAAGTGCGGTGTAAATAATCAAAGTGCAATAGTTTAAGCCTGCTATTGCAGGAAACTGTTCTCACCAAGCTGCATCCGAGTCCTCATTGGATCCACCCAAGTCCACCTATTGTGCCGCCTTCACTTAATACCAGCCCTTTGCCATGTCTGCTTAGAGAGCTTTTTAGAATTACTGTGAGAAATGGGGTCTCTAGTTGGCAGTTGGTTTGCATCCTGCCCAAGTAGGGACCCTCACTCCAGTCAGGATGAGGGAGATACCCGCTCAGATAACTCCTGCTCACCCCCTTGGTAGCTTTGCACGAGCAGTCAGGCTTATCTCAGAAGCAATGTGTAAAGCATTTGCACATAACAAAGTAACACAGTGTAAACACTACAAAAGGACACCACACCAGTTTTAGAAAAATAGCCAATATTTATCTATATAAAACAAGACCAAAATGAGAAAAATCCAACATACAGTAATAAAGATATGATTTTTTTCAAGAATTAACTCAAAAATACAGTTCCTTGAAGTCAGTAGGGCCACCTGGGGCTATCACGGCATCGTGATCAACAAAACCATCAGTTCAGGCCGGCCACAGCAGTGCGGGCCAGATACAGTGTCGAGAAGACCCGCAAACAGTACCTTGGAATTGCAGGGTGTTGTGATCCTCGCAATGAGATCTTGAGAGCAGTGTCGCTGGAGTCGCAGTGTCGGTTCCGGAGTCGGTACGGGGGTCGTCCGGCCCTTGAAGTCACACGTGTTGCAGATCGAACTCCGGGCTGATGAAGTCAGGAGCACTGGCGTGGATGGTGTCGGGGCTGCAGTGCGAAGCAGGACGATGCGACTTTTGTGCCCACAGGTCACGATGCCAGTAGCGACTTGGCGTCCAGCGGGTCCAATACTTATACCCCTTTC
This sequence comes from Pleurodeles waltl, assembly GCF_031143425.1. NCBI lineage: Eukaryota > Metazoa > Chordata > Amphibia > Caudata > Salamandridae > Pleurodeles > Pleurodeles waltl. The sequence continues at coordinate 323,425,075 of NC_090448.1, read as the reverse complement.
TTCCTTTGAAGTTAAGTCTCTCTTGCTTGCAAGATCCTGCCCTGCTCAGGCCAGGCCCCAGACACACACCAGGGGTCGGAGACTGCATTGTGTGAGGGCAGGCACAGTCCTCTCTACACTCCAGCTCAGATGGCTTATCAGGATATGCAGGCTAAACCCCAGCTCCCTTTGTGTCACTGTCTAGAGAAAAGAGCTGCAAACAGCCCAACTGTCAAACTGACCCAGACAGGGAATCCATAAACAAGCAAAGTCACAGAATGGTTTAAGCAAGAGACCCCAAACTCCCTATTTCTATCTGCTCTCAAAGGAAAACTGCACTTTAAGGATAATTACAGGCAGCCCCCATGTTAGCCTATGAGAGAGATAGGCCTTGCAATAGTGAAAACTTAATTTGGCAGCATTTCACTGTTAGGACATGTAAAACACATTAGTACATGTCCCACCTTTAACCTACACTGCACCCTGCCCTTGGGACTACCCAGGGCCTACCTTAGGGTTGCCTTCCAAGTAGTAAAAGGGAAGGTTTGGGTCTGGCAAGTGGGTACACTTGCCAGGTCGAATTGGCAGTGCAAGACTATACACACAGACACTGCAGTGGCAGGTCTGAGACATGTTTGAAGGGCTACTTAGGTGGGTGGTACAATCAGTGCTGCAGGCCCACTAGTAGCATTTGATCTACAGGCCCTGGGCACCCCTAGTGCACTTTACACAGTAAATCAAATATGCCAGTCATGGATAAACCAATCAACCGTGCAATTTATGTAGGGGGCACTTGCACTTTAGCACTGATCAGCAGTAGTAAAGTGTGCAGAGACAATAAACCAGCAAAAACAGATCTGAAAAAATTGGAGGAAGAAGGCAAAAGGTTTAGTGATACCCCTGCAAAAAGGCCCATTCCACCAATTATGTAATGGCGTGTCTTTCCTCGCCCCATGAGATCAACCCGCCCAGTGTCTGAGATGGGGATGGTGCTGCCGGATGGGAACACCATATCTCCTTTGCAGTGTTTTCTAATTTGGCATACTGCATGAACTGGCGTGCTCTACATTAAATATGTCCTGTGCTTCGTGGAAAGTGGGAAAAACCTCTCCCGGGTACATATTGCCCACTAAGAGGCACCCACCCTCCCTCCATCTTTCCATGGACATGTCAAGATCAGTAAAACGGAATGGTTCAAGGCCCTGGGGGTGTAACTCCGTAACAAAGGGGGCCCTACGCAGTACCTTCTTCACCAATGTCTCCCATGTCTGTCCAGTGTGCCTCACCAGATCGGGAACTGGAACATCCGATCAACTTCCTCTCATTAGCAAGTGTGTTAGCGTGTCGTCTCCAGTAGTGCTCAGTAGGAGACTTTTTTTCCCATTGTCGGTCTCTGTCAGTCACCAAGCCACGTGTTGAAAGTGTGCTGCAAAACAATAAAGTTATATGTCTGGGAGGGTTAAGCCTCTTTCCTCCATGTCCCTCTTCAAGACCGACAGGGCTACCCTACTATGCTTTCCCACCCACAATAGTGAGATTAATAAGTGCTGGACATGTTCCTTTTTGCAGAGTTCCCCTAAACCTTTTGCCTTATTTCTCCTCTTTTTCTGACCTTCCTTTTGTTGGCTTTTAGGACTCTGAGCACTTTACCACTGCTAACCAGTGCTCAAGTGCATGTTCTCCCGTCTCTAAACAAGTAATGTTGGTTTACACCTGTTTGGAATACTTAATTTACTTGTAGGTCCCTTTTAAAGTAGTATACCATATACCCCTGGCCTTTAAATTAAATGCTACTAGTGGGTCTGCTGCACTGATTGTGCCACCCACTCAAGTAACCCTATAAACATGTCTAAGGCCTGCCACTGCAGAGCCTGTGTGTGCATTTTCACTGCCACTTCAAGTTTGCATTTAAAACCTCTTGCCAAGCCTTAAGCTAACCTTGTCTTACATATAAGTCACCTCTAAAGTAGGCCCTAAGTAGCCCATAGGGCAGGGTCCCATATAAGTAAAAGGCACGACGTGTACTTTTAAGTTTTACATGTCCTGGTAATGAAAAACTCCCAAAGTCATTTTTCATTATTGTGAGGCTTGCTCCTTTCATAGGCCAGCACTGGGAGTGCCGTAATACACTTTTAAGGTGTAATTCCTGATCAGAAAGGGGTAGCTGCATCATGTTTCATTTAATTGGAATGGTAATGATAAATTTGACTTTAACAGTAAAGAGGATTTATTATTACTATTTTAGAAATGCCACTTTTAGAAAGTGGCAATTTCTCTGCTCTGTTTGCCTGATAGCCTGTCTCCAAAACACATCTGGTCTGGGTGACAGCTACATTTGTGCATTACCTCCAGACACCCACAACACAGTCACTGACCTGCATCTGCATTCATCTGCATACTGATGGGTCTTCATAGGCAGTGAAGATGAGAAGCGCTTACACTTACACTTCAAAGGGTAGTGACCTGAGCCACACACAAAGGGCTGATTACCCCCAAGTGATAGTCTGGAGTCAGGGCTGCAATGAAAGGGGGACCTGTGCACTTCAGAGAGATCCTTTGAAGTCATCCCCCACATCAAATAAACTTTGGGGTATAAGTAATGGGGCTCTGACCCACTGAAATCAGTACACTGCTGGACATGGAAGAAATCCTGCCTGAGTAAAGACTGCTCTTCTGAAGGATTGCCACTCTGCTCTGCCTGACTATTCTAAATAACTACATCCTTGCTTTGTTGAGCTACCTTGCTGTCCGCTGAACTCTGCATGCTAAGAGGACCAAGGACTAAGACCCAGAGTGACTCCAAGGGCTTGCTGGTTTGCCCCCTGTTCTCCCCAAGGTCTCAGGGACATCAAAGACCTAACAACCCCCAAATCTGCATTTTCTGAAACTGCAGCGCTGCCCAATTGCCATGGGCCCAGCATCATGTGGTTTTCCCAGCCAGACCTTGTGGTTTATTTGTGCAGTTGAGGCCATTTTTTTGCTCTGTGCTGACTGGTGCCAAAAAAGCAGTACTTTACATTCTTGTGGCAGCAGAGTGTTGACGGAAAAGTCATTTCCAGCACCCGAGCACAGAAAACCCCCTCTCTACTGGTTGCCGGGGCAACAAAATCACTGAAGACCTCAACAACATCATCGCTGTCCCAGCCGCACCCAGCCGAGCTGAGCATGTCACCCGGCTTCATCTCCACAGCGGAAGCTCCACACCGGAGGGCAGGGCGGATAGTGACTTCTCATGCTCCCTCATTGCAGTTAATTGTTGTGTGTGGCCGGGCCTGGGTGGTCCCTGGGTTACAGAGTGGCGCTCCTCACAGCAGAGGGCCAACACACTTTCTTCCCTTCCTCTAATTGGACCTGGGAGGTCCCTGAGTCGGAGCTGCGTTCCTTGCACCTGAGGGCACCTATTTCCCAATACCTAAGTAACTGGACCTGAGCGGTCCCCTCATGCTGTACAGTGCTTCTCGCAGCCACTTTTGGGATTCTATAAACTCCTTACCAGTCACTTGCGCTGTGGGGTTCAGCGCAGATAAACACCCAGTAATACAGCAACTATTCTAAAAGAAGCGTGCTGGTTCACCAAGGACCACAGTACAACTTGTGCGCTTAAAGTACTGCTTGTGCTCTGATTTTTAACTTTGTAAAAGTCAAATATCAGAATCTACTGATTGGATGTTTTGTTATTTTGGTCACATTTTTTTATATATATATAAACACTTTTCATTTTTTCACACCTATGTGGAATATTTTTGTGATGTTTTTCTGGTGTTACTGTGTGTGTGGGTTGCACAAATACTTTACACTTTGCCTCTTATGATCAGCCTGTCTGATCTGTGCCAAGCTACAAGAGGGTAAGCGCACATTAACCTAAGTGTGTATCTAGCTTACCCTGACTAGAGTGATTGGTTCTGCATGGCTTAGGTGCATACCTGAGACAACAAAAAGCCCCATTTCTAACAATAAGCTATTCAGCTTCCCCCCAAAAAAATATTGGCCAAGGGGGAACAGTGTGTTTTGATCCAGATACAATCATCGTGGAAGGAAGACCATTTTCGCGATAGCCGCCTTCCCCATGACTGACAGGGAATTCCAGAATTCAATCGACCTAGCCAGACCTGTCTACATTTAGACACTGATGTTCGCCAATCATACCCGTGTTCATAATTCCAGGGTATCGGAAGCTCTCCCTTTCCTTCCTGAGTCTAAAGTCCGACAATCTTTCCAGAGGTGACAAGGCCAGTCGCCCCACTGGGAACAGCAGAGTTTTCCTGACATTAATTTGCAGTGCAGACACTCAGCTAAATTTCTCTAGATGTCTGATCAGCAAAGGTACCGCCTCTGCAGTTGAGTGGACATATACCAGTGCATCATCCGCATATAATGAGATAATGAGGGTTGACTATCTCACCCGCATACTCCAGGGCTTTAACTCCTTGTGCAGTAAAATCGCCATCGGTTTGAGCGCCAAGGCAAATAGGAGTGGCGAGAGGAGACATCCCTGGCAGGTGCCCCTCTCAACAGTCCAAGCCTCCGATACTCCTCTCCCACTGTGACACGGGCGGCAGGGTTTGCATAAAGCAGTTGTACCCATTCCCTAAAGACTGGGCCGAAGCCCATCCCATGCAGTACTGTCTGGGGATAGCTGACCGTGTTGAATGCCCTTTCTAGGTCAATCGACACAAGCGCCGTGTCCTGATCTACTCCCGTAGTCTCATGTAGCTTGTGGGTTAGCCGCCGAAGACTGAGAGCTGTGCTGCACAGGGCATAAATCCGCAGTTATCCTCGTGGACCATGTCATAGACCACTCTCTGCACAATTTTGCCAGCAATTTACAAAGGACCTTAACATTGGAGTTGATCATTGTGAATTGTCTGTACAAGGAGGAGTCCTCAGGCCCCCCCACTCCCCTTCTCCCCCAGCTTCAACATGAGGCATATGATGCCCTCACGCATGGTGGCCATCAGGGTTCTGACTTTCCACGCCTCGGAAAAGACCTCCAGGAATTTCTATGCAAATGTCCCAGAGGGGGTCTGGTAGAATTCCACAGAAAAGCCATCTCCCCCAGAGTCGTTGGTCCTGTTCAACTTCCAAAGGACATATCTGACCTTCTCCAGTTTGAGGGTCTTGTCTAGGTCACGTACGCCAACATGTGAGAGGCAAGGCTATCCCTGCGAGAAACGCCTCCTCTGTTTCCAGTCAATTCTCATCACCAGATTGGTAAACATCCTGAAAATGCGGCACTAGGGCCACCAGGTCATCATGCCAGTGCATTACCATTTGGCCATCCGGGGCCCATATCCTTAGATCTATGCAGATCCCCATATGACTGCCTTAAGGTCCTCCTGCTCAATAGCTCTGGATGTAGTAGAGGCCCATTTTGTTTCCGGGTAGTCCTGGAGCTTGGTTCCCAGCGTCTCCCGGCAGGCCACGACTGTCAGATGGTCAGGAGGTATTCGTCAACGCCGAGTGGCACGGGCATCCCGACTCACCAACCAAGAATATTAGCAATTTAGGCAGGGTACAAAAGCATGTATCTGAGACCGATTGCTTTCAGTTTCCTCTTTGCTTTGATTTGTGATGACTTTGAACCTTCTGCATCTAATCTGGAAAAATTGAAATGTTATGATTTACATAATGGCGTTATCTGTTTAACGGGATGCACAAAGTGTACAGTCTCAATTCTTGTTATTGAGAATTTTTGCTATAATGGCATGTGGCAGGCCCCTTGGTGGCAGGGGGCCACCAATGCCCAATGTGCCCTTTCAACCGGAAAGAAAGGTGATAGACCCGTGGGTTGCAAAACGTCACAAATCCAGGTCTCCACAAACATTTCTGCTGCACCTCCCTCTGCCCGCTCAGGGAACCCCAGTTATTAATGTGCAATCTTCACTCTGCGCCTTTGGCTCAAGCCTCCAGGGTCCCCCTCTTTGAGATAAGGGTAGCCACATGCTTTTTTAGCGCAGGCACTTCCGACTGGAGATCGAAGATGGACCCCCTCGGTGGCATGGACTTTGTCCGACACCTTCCGCAGATCCGTATGAAGGAGATTTACCTCAATGGAAAAGCCTCAATATTCCCCTCCAATGCCACGTGGAAGCCCTGGATGACCGCTAGGATTTCTGCTCGGGTTGGTCTCACCTGGAAAGATGCCAGCATTGTGTCACCTCAAGTGCCTCCCGTCGCGTTTGTCTTTAATTGGCAGGCGTTAGCGTGGCATATTGCTCAATGGCGTTTCCCTGTGCGGGGCCATGAGGCTTCCCCTTCCCTAATGAGCAACTCCCTATACCACAGTAGAGTGTGCATTTATTTCACCAGGTGTCATCACACCGCCCGGGCCAAGCTCCTCTGATCCAGAGTACCACTTTTTTGCTGTTCGATGTATGCCAATGTCCAGGTCCCTTCTCAGTAGGTCACCCCCACCAGAGGGCCAGGTCCCCGGTCATGAGGGGCTCAAGGGCTTGAAGATCTGTGTGAAGGGGATAATGTGGGGGAGATCGTACCACACAGAGTCAAGGGGCTGGGACACTCTTCAAGTCCTGGTTGTAGGGCTATGTCTCATCCAAGTGGTCAATCTTGAATTCTGTTCAGGGTCCGCTAGCGCACTACATGGGCAGCGTCACCATCAGAGCCCCATTGAGTCCTCCAGGGCCTGCTCTCTCTGCCAGGGGGCCCCCAGATATCCAGCACCCCTACACCAGGGCCCCTTACAGTTTCCAGCGATCGGTTGTGAGGAAGGGATAGGAGGTGGGGGAAAGCCCTGGGATGCTCACCACCCCAGAGGCCGGCCGGGAGCAATCTACCCAATCATTCAATTCACAGTCTTTGAGTGTCAGTTGCAATAGCACCATCTGGATGGGAATCTAGGGAAGGGACATCCCAGGACATGAGGCGCACCTCAGCACAGAGATTGTCCCCAAGCACCGGAGCACTCACTTCGCTGGCCTCCCCACTTCCTCCGGCGGCAGCCCAGATAGTTGATCTGCAGTGAAAGATCTTCGAGGCGAAGGAGGTTTGGGATGTGGCTGCACCTGACTGGCTGCAGCAATCAGGTGCACGTACCCTCGACCTCTCGTCTCCAGACGAGAGCTAAATTCAAGCCCAACACCAGGCCTCACAGCTAAGCCTGACACTTCGCAGGCACTTTTTCTCTGCGGGAGCCTCACAGAGCAGATGAAACTCGGGCTCTTGGGCAGCCATTGGATCTTTACATGGTGGAAGGACAAATCTTGTGCAGCCAGGTCGTCATGGAAGGCAGGATAATGTAGGATCAGATGGGGCCTGCAGGGAGCCGCTCAAGGATGCATCCTGTCAGCCATTTTGCGTGGACACGCATGTATGTATCATAGTTAGGAATACATTAATAGAATTCCAAGAGCCTTCAGACACTGTTTGGCTTTGAGTGTGGGGCCTCCTTAACTGATTTAATAAGACAAGGCAGTGGCTTGACACCTGCTTTGGACACTGCAAGTCCCAAGTATTCAAATTGTGTAAGAAATTCATATTTTTCTTTCTTATTTACTTTGCCATATTTTAGACAATATCAAGAACTTTGCACAATTTACAGTCATGCGCCACACGGTTTGAAGTATAGATCAGCACACCATCCTAAAATATAGTTTCACATCCTTGAGTAATTGGTGGCATAAACCACTGAAAAATAGGCTGCCAATTCTTGGTCAAATGCACTTGGCAGTACTGAAAAGAACCAATTGGAGAAATGAATGCTGTGAAATGTCTTGATTCTAGGTCCAGTGCCATTTGGTGGTATGCTGCAGCCAGATCTATCTTGGTAAGCCATTCTGCATCACCTTTCACACTCAGCAGCTTACCGTTTGTTAGGCAGACAATATGCACCTACACAAATCTCTTTATTCACGATAACCAGGTCAGCCCACACCCGTAGCTCACCACTGTATGAGAGCTACAACTATAGGAGAGCGGCAAAAGGAGATCTCAGTTCAATAATATTGCTTTTTCAAAGACTATTCCACTTTTTTCCAAAATCTCCGTTGATACTAAAAGGTCCAAAATAAATCTGATGTTTGATTGGAAATGCCCCAGATTTAACCCTAATCTGTCTCTAAATCCTTTGATTTTATCCAGTTCACCTGAAAAGACGGTGATCTTCCCAACAGTTCCTTCCAAAAAGTGCCACGTCTTATGACAGACACCGTTGCTTTGGCTCCAAGCCTCAGTACCATATCAAAAAGACCCTGGTGGAACCAACCCAAAATGTTTAATTCTTTAAAGCTACATATACTTTCCTTTGTATTTTCCTGCCTTTTATTCGTAGAAAATCCTTAAACTATCCCACAAGCTCATTTTTTTTACCCTGATATGACATGATTGCTCTGTTGGAGGCATAATTCTCTATTAATCATGTACCTTCAAATAGCTCCTTGGTAGTCATAATAATTGTCGCTCCAGAATCTATGGTCCGGTGAAGAATCTTCTCCCCCACCTGAGCATCTACATAAGGATCAACCCAGTCTACAGGATCACCTCAACACATTTCCATTTGAGATAACCAGTACCAATTGTGTACTGTTTCCTGTAAACATACCACATAGTCAGGGCTTTAAGTGGGATGAAAACCTGCTGAAGGGGTGTGGCCAACCCAATTAGTGGTGTGGCCTAAATCATGAGAACCTGCATTGTGTGCTTAAGAAATTCATTAAGTCTCACTCAGCAAAGTAGAAATGTGTGGCCTGACCTGTCTTTCCTATTAGTGAATGCCTTTGGGCCAAGTCTGCACTACATAACCGCAAAAAATGAAATGAATAAAGTGCATAAAGTAAACAATTCTTTAGACCCCTGTATGCTTTGCTTTTCTTACTGCTGCCTTCAAGACCCCAGAGTAGTATTAGGGTAGCTGCTATCCCTGTGTTGGATAAAACTCACGTAGAGAGTTGTTTAATCTTCTTTATTAAGTTTTCATCCAGTAAGGCCAAAACAACTCCTTTCTAGCGGGCAACCAATTTATTTTTCAAGTGATAACATTCCAACAGCCAGCAGCCTTCCCTCTTACCTCATCACATTCTATATGACATAATAACCTTCTAATTACAGTTAAGCATTTTAATTATAGACGTATCACACTGCCAACCCTCACTGATTTCCGTGCGGCAGGTGCTGCAACACCGCATCCTTGCTTCCTCATATCCTGCCTCCGGAAGATGATGAAACAGGCCATGCTGGGCAGCCAGAGCTCAGCTTTTCTTTTGCAGTTTTATGAGGCAAACTCGATCAACAAGTATTGGAGCGCTTTACATGAGCATCAGTTACAATACACAAGCACACTTTCTTCTTGTTTTGAATGCAGTCGCAGGAGAGCAGGGTCAAGCAGAAGGCAGGTTTTCGCTGTAAGAAGTAATGAGAAAGACATCTAATCAGTGGCTAAATTATAAAATGTAATTACTTCTGGTGGCGTTGGTGGTAGTTGTGTTGCACTGGAGTTATCAAGAAGAAAACAAATATCCCTACAGGTCACCCATCTTCGGTAAACAGCATCCAAGTCCTTGCTCGAGTGGATTTCAGAGGCTCGTCAGAGTTCATACTTGCTGATGCTGTTGGGACTGGGGCAGGATCACACAGGCTGGTTCCTCAGCAATCCCCTTTGAAAAGGGAGGGAGGAACGCTTACCTTGCGGCCGGATTCCCCTGCAGTCTGCATGCTCGACGCAGGCTGTGAATGGGCAGAGCAGGATCGCACTAGTGTCTGCCTGCCACTGGTACCCTGTGAGCTCTGACTTCAGGAGCATGGCTTGTGCTGGCTGGGCCGGACGGTGATGGTTCCTAGAATCTGTCCCAAATGGGTGAGGACAGATAAAATTGACATAATAGAAGGCGTTGTGGTTCCGGCGTTGCAGAAAGAGAAGGGAAACCCAGAGAGAAAATGTCTCTTTTTAAAGGATTTCCCTTCCTGCGACAAGGCGCACCTGGTGTGACGCCATGCTGCAACTTCTCCAGGAGTGAGAAGAGAGCGAGAAGTGAGCATGCGCACATCTTTTTTCATACTCGTGCTCATTCTCACTCCAGTTGTACTTCGAGCAAAAACTGGACCACTGAGCCACTGACATGAAAACAGCCGATAGGGGCTGGTTTCGAAGTCCCCTTTTAAAAACTGCCGATGCTGCGCCGGCAGGACCCCCGGTTCACTTAAAGCCCTGCATATCGTCCTCGTCCTCGTTCTCTTGTTCCTGTGCTACAATAGCCTCTTTGTTGCTGGTGTGCTTTGCACTCTGAGGTAGTCTAGCAAAGTGATCCATCTTATTACATAGTTTGCATGTCACATTTACAGCCGGGCATTACTTTCTTCCTTTCAGGTTACTTTGAAAACCACATCTAAACCATATATTTTTTATTTGAAGAATTTCCCACTATCTCAGACATGTAATTACTCTGCTCTCTGACTGACACGGCAGAAGTTTCATTTAGCCATGTTTGTTGTTCCTTCCGAGGAGGGATTTCCCATTAATAGAAGCCTTTGTTAAATACGAATGTCCAAACAGTGACTGTTCTCAGATTCTCAGATTCACATTGCTACACGTCGGTGTGTGATGCAGTGACATAAGAATCAATGTCTTCACCTTGATTCTGAACACATTTCATATACTTGTGCCTCAGCACCACCAGACTGGTTTCAATAGCAAAACGTCTTTCCACGAGTACCTCTGAGTATTCATCTTGAACCTCGCCATCACCTAAAGCAATAGCTGGTAGATGTTTAACAATAGCTCTTCCTTCAAACCCCAAGGAATGTAACCACTGAAACCTCTTCGTTTCAGGTCTGAATCTGGATGCACCTTTTGCTCCCAAACAGGTCTCACAGGTTAATTGGTGTGACTTGCCAATGGTGGTGAGTGTCACCACCTAGCTGCTGGACCTTTACCGAGACTGTAAGCTCGAGAAAAGAAATTGGTGAATAAATGTCAAGTAATGTGTATGTCAAACCCAAGTTGAGCCAACTGTGCAGAGGAGTGTGTGTCACAGTTGAACTGTATATTTAATTCTCTTTCCAGGGCCCTATGGTGTGGAGATGGGCGTCTAGGCTTGCGTTGGAAAAAACGAGGTACACTGCTGGATTGCTAAGTGTGCTGAAACACTAATGGATTCCACTGTGGATATTCGGATTTTTGGGTGATACACCCGCTGACACAAATGTCAGTTGTCTCTGACGCAACAAGAGTGACATTAATGTGAGGCTTAGGGTGCAGCATTCATTGTTTTCTGGCTGTGTTGTTGTAGGTGTTAAAACACGGCTGCATTTCACCATTTTGTTGCTAGCAAAAGAAGAAAACACTTCGAGAAAATTACACAAAAATGAGAAAACCATCCACTTTAAGCTGCCCACCAATAAGATAGAACCTGTCAATATATAAGGTGACTGTTCAGATACTAAAGAATATGCTCTATGGGTGGGTTTGCAAGAAAAGGGTGGCTTACTAACTTGCCGCCATCCAAACACTGTATTAGTCACAAGCAAAAAGGGAAATCGTAGCACAGAACTCCAAGTTTATTTCTAACTCCACTGTACAGAACCACCCCAGGTGAGCCAGCTCAGCCTCCCAAAAGCTCATACATAAACAATGTGATACATTCTAACACAGAATGTCCATTAAACTAATTCCAAGGTTAAGTAAGAATCCTGGCAGGTTAACATATATAACACCTAACAACAATAATCACGAACATAGCAAATACAAATTGAGAATACCACAAGTTGTCATTGGCCTGCCAAAGAATAGGAAAGTTGCATTTGTGGAATAATTAGTAAGTTTCACTTTAGGATTATAGTTTGAAAGTGGATAGAAAATGTTAATGTCACATTTTTGTTCCTTTTAACAGATGTGAAGTTTTTAAGTAAACTTCATTGCGGCACCTGTGTTGATCAAAAAACAACAAATCTAACAAATAAAAAAAATAAAAAAGAAATGCCGGACTTCCTCATTTCAAGTCAGACTTACTTTGCAGTAGTTCCTTATCAAATGCACTGAACTGGGAGCCTAGTCTTGATTTCGCATAGGGGGCCAAAGCATGGCACATTTTGCCCTACATAATATTGAGTCTGGTGTATGTTCATAGATCGAACACTTTTTCTTCTGTTCTTTTCACTCGCTGTCTCGCTCTCTTACGTTCACTATTCCTTTCTCGCTGATCCCTTTTTCTAGTCCCTTCCCTGTTCCCATCCCGCTTGCCTCTCTTATGTTTTCTTTCTTTTTTTGTCTTTCTCTGCTTCTTTCTACTTTAGGTTTTTGTCTTGTTTTTCCCCTGCTTGGTCTTCGTGTCTCTCCTCACTTTGTGTCTTTCCCTTTTCCTCACAATCTTTCATATCATTGTTATTCTCTCCCGTCTCTTTCTGCTGACTCACCTTGATTCTCACGGCCCGGGTTGCTTCCTCTGGCTCTGTTTATGGGTTCAGACACACCGAGGTGAAAGGTACTGCTCTGAGCCTTTGTGAAAATCATAGCCTCGGCCTATTTCTCTCACTCACACTCTGATAAAAAGCATTTGTTGGCAGGAGCTGGGAGAGTTTATGTACACAAATATGTAACACAAGAATAATTTATTTTTAGGAGTGTATGTACAAGGGTTCTGAATGTGTGTAAACATCAGGGTCTTGGAGTCAGTTTCTAACAGTAAATGACAGACCTTACTGCATGTGGTGGAATCAAACCTAACGAATCCCTTAGTTATTTTGCCTTAACTAATGTAGCTCTAGATTATAATTTTAACTTCTGGAAATATCCAGGTCCTTTGACAGACAGAGGTTCTAGGCTTTTGTGCCTATGATCCTGGCCATCTCTTTGAACTGTCAACCATGTTTCGCATGGCATGATTTTTTTGTCTAAATGTGTTTTGAGGATTGTGGGAAAGGTTAGATAAGTGCAATATCTCAGAGATCCATGATTGTCTTTCTGCCATCGGCGTCAAGGGCTTTTCATTGCTTATATATTCTTACTCATGCAAGAAGCACAAAAAAAAACGCTGGAGGTGTATTACATAATTCAAAGCTGCTCCAATCTCTAATCTACACCTACACCAAGCTTCACATCATATATGCAAGTTCTTTATCGCCCCTCTGAAAGCATCACTCACCAAAGTGTTTTTGGCTAACGGAGAACAAGAAGAACAGTTTCAATTTTGCATGCTCAGGCAAGGTAAGGACCACATGCGAGGACTCCTACTCCTCCGTCCACTTGCAACGCAACCTTGCTCCTTTACGATGTATTCTACCCACTTCACCATGCTGCTTCACAGCCCACACACACAATTCTACATCAGAAGTCAGAAATCCGTGTAACTTTATGTACATCCAGTTCATCACCATCCACAACAAGCACTCTGAACACTCTCAAAGACTGTTTCTCTCCAATGCATCCTGAGCTGTTTTACACGTTAATATAAGTACCAACCACACCACAAATAATCGTGACACATCATTCTTTACAGAAACCTTGTTCTCCCCGACCTTGACCAATATCCATGATCTCCTGATATTGCAAGGTTAGAGCATCTAGTACACTGGACAAATCGACATGGACAAAGGGCCACATTCATCTCTCAAACTCCGTGGCTCTGCTTACCTCAGCAGCAACTTATGCAGAACACCACCAGAATACACTCCTTTCCACCTTTCTCTGACTGGCAGAGAAACTGTCGAATTGTGTTCAATTTATCGATAACCCAGCTGAATTTCTCATGCAGCACAAAGATGACACATCTCTTACCAGTAGCTTCTAATAGTTGAGCTAACGTATTCTTCTTTGGTCATTTCACACGTCATGGTGATTTTCCCATAAAGATGTTGAAGGTGCCCTTTCTTGATGTACTGGCCACTTCTGACACCACAAAGCTGGTCACTCCACCAACCCGAGGCAAGCAGAACAGTATGGAGCTTATCAGTGAATTAGTTAAATTGGTGCCTGCCACCTGTAAGTACACCTCCACAAGATTGTCAATGCTACTACATTGATAAACGTGACCTATTCCTCTCCATCCCATTTGCACAGCAAACAATGCCAACTATGATGATCAGATTCTTTGTGAACTTTCCTCATGCCATCCTCCTTGAAGTCAGGCTTGGCAGTCTCATCTGATCACAACACTTACGTTTGGAACTGGTCTTCAGAAACCCCCACTGGCTGATGGCAGACACCGATTCCCCACTAAATGTGTGCTCCATCAAAGCCTATCCTTCTGGAACCCTGGAACAGAAGGAATCTCATTGACTGAACACATACCATCAGAGGCAAGGAAAATAACTCAAGACGTAAACCACTGCAAGAGGGCCTAACACCCTTGCCATAACTCCACCTCTTTCACGCAGTTCATCTAAGAACCTAATGATAGCTACCTCAAACGCATCATCAATGGGCATCCCAAAACACATTAAAGAACACAAAAACATCCCAATATACATAACAGGAACTCTGGTAAATATTGTGTACTAGAACAATGGACAAAAATTGATTTATTAAACAAACGCAAATGTTATGACATGCTGCATAAAAAAAAAGCACAGTTCTCAGTGAAATTTAATTTGACAGTCGTGAGTCTGAATAGTGCTCAGTGTTCAAAGTGATCACATGTTGACAAAATAGAACATACAAAATATTGTGTATAGATAAAGATGACTATGAGGCGACGCATGCAAATTGGGAGCCGATATTTTGTTTTTATAAAAACGTTTACAATGTGATCATAAAGAACCTAGTCATGTGGTCCGGGTGTGGATGACGTTTTAACCTTGCAGACCAGGGCACCATCACTTCCTGTTTTTTTCGCTTACTCTTTTTGTCTCTGCCATTGTAGTTCTGTCTCTCTCTATTTTCCCATCTATTTATTAATATTCCTTGACCTGTGTTTTCAACTTTGTTGTTTTGTTCCTTATGTTTTTTGTTGTTGCGGCAAATCTTATGACTCCTTCCTGTTTTGTCCTCTTCACCTGGCAGACTTTTTCATTTCTCTTCCTGTTCTGTTTCTTATGTCTTTAACATATTAAATCACAGGACTCCTCTAATCTCCTTGTGTTTTCTCTTTGATTATTTGTTTGTCTTTTTATTTGTTCTCTTTTTTTACTCGCCTCACAATCTAACTTGTAACTTTTTTTTTACTTTCTTTTTTTTTTGTATCCGATTAGTTAATTGAGATATTACCCATTTGCTGATTGCATTATAGGTGCTGGACAGGATGGGACCATGTTCGCTCACACAAAATCCTATGAGGACTTAACTGCAGATGATGAAGGCTCAGTAGTGGAGAACCTGTCTGAGGAAGGGGAACAGAAGAGAACAAACTTCACCAACATGCGACAGATCAGCAAGGACTTCAGTGAGCTCAGCACACAGCTGACTGGTGTACCTGTGGATATGGAGGAGGAGATGTGGGAGTGCTGTGAAAATCAGCTGGGGCTTTCTTCACAAAACTCCCGTCGACACTCTGCTCTTTCAGTGGAAAAAGAAGATGAGGACATGACCATGGAGGCCTGGCGCCTGCACCAAAAGCATGTCTTTGTGCTGAGTGAGGCAGGCAAACCGGTGTATTCTCGCTATGGCTCTGAGGAGTCGCTTTCCAGCACCATTGGTGTAATGATGGCTTTGGTGTCCTTCTTAGAAGCAGAAAAGAATGCAATTAGGTCCATCCATGCAGGTAATGTTATTATATTGGGTAGCACTTTAGCTTGTTGTATAAGAAAAAGGTAATGCAGGTAAAAGTTGATTGCCTTATTATAGAGCCACAGCTCTGTATATTAGACAGACTGTCTTAAGAAGCAAGTGGGACATGGACACAGAAACACAAATGAGATAATGGCACACCTAGCACAAGCCATTTGGACAAGGGAAAGACACACCTAACACATCTCCCTCCTTTGCATAGCAAGCTAATTCTTTACATAAACAAGGCAGGAATGTAAAAGATTAAGTTAAGACAAAGATTTGTAGCTATTTTGACAATGCAGCCACTTCTTACCTCTTTGCCCACCTTCTTTTCCACGTGATTCAGAGGTAATGCAGAGGAAGAACAACTTGATTCTCAAAAGGAACAATTAGCCCACGCATCCCAAAAAGCTTCCTCCCCATCCAAATAGTTTTCCCTGTGAGCCAAACTGTTTAATCTCCCACCATCTGACTTGGTAGAAGATTTCCACCTGTTTAACTCATCACTCAAAAACTTGGAGGAGCCCCTTCCCAATAAATATTATTATTAATGTTAATCAAAACCCTGGCTCTAATCTTAGAGTTCTTGATCCAATATTTGGTATTGTGCCAATATTTCATTTTTTCTTGCATGGACTTTCAATTTTTAGTGGTTCTCTCATACATGTTGCTCTGAACTTTACATGCATTATATTTAGATAACAACGTGGGGTTAGATAGTAACTCAAAATTTTGTCCTGCAACACATTTGTATCATCGATGCCACAGCAGACTGTACATCCTCACTAAAGATTCAGTTCACTCTATCCTTTAGACCATTTAAACGCGGTGTGTTAAGTGGCATACATTCATGCACAATAGCTTGTTTAGCAAAAAAACATTTTAATTTTGGGTGAGGTAAACTGTGCCACATTCTCGGAGAACATGAATAATGGGGTTGCTACTCTATAAAACCACTCCTTAAATGACTCCAAGACTACTTTTGCAGTGCCACTTGACGTAGTAGTCAGCAGAATATTGTGCTTCACGTCTTCTCTCGCACCATGGAAGGGTCCCAAAAAATCGAGTCCTAACAGTTTCCACGGTCTGTCGGAACATGGTACATGATTCAAAGATTTGTGTCCCAACTTCAGATACTAATCTGAGCACGAACAAAGTGCACATTCCTGTAAAGCAATGGTATCATCAATGTAAGGTTGCCAAAACAAGGACCTGACCAACTTCTTGGTAGATGTTTGTCCTAAATGTCTTTTGTGGGCCACCTTGATAGCTTTCACTCTTACCCTATCAGGAAGTACATATTTGTACACACATTGTATATTTGTGTCCTCTAACAATCGGGTCACCCTCAACTACCAGTTCATCCTCAACTTTGCCCTCCCTTTCAATAAATATCCTGGCTTGTTTTAACCACTAGTCAGCACTTGCCCCTCTTAACCAGTCCTCCTTCACTTAAGGCGCAGTATCTGAAAAAAAATGCTACTTTACAATGTTCCAGACGGGCATTTGCGTGCTAGTCCAGAACAAATGACTGGTAATCTGACAAACAATCTACTCTTGACTTGTCATTTCCTGAGGTGAGTTCTGGGTTGAAGTTGGCTTCATGCTGGCTTCATGCAGTACAGACAGACAACATTTATATGTATGGTAGTTGTCTGATATGTACCATTTCCAGAAAGCCAATAAATCAAGGGTTAATAGTAAAGTGCTCCCCCCAAAAAAACAGGTAAAGTAAATATCTTTTCTTTGTTTCAGTCCAAACTTTAGAAGCAAAGACAGCATTATTGCATTCACGACCCTGCTCATCAGATTTCTGAAATTAAATTGCCCCAAACCGACTACAAGCATGAACAGTACCAATCTGTCTTTTCATTAAATGGAGAAAGAGCTTTAACAGTCTTATCTCGCAACTTTCAAAAATCTTGCATCTTTTTCTGTGACCATTCAAATATGACATTTTTGAATGAGAACAAGCAATGACGAAGTAATTGTCTAAATACTGTAATCAAGTTGGGCATGATACTCAAATAAGTACAGAAAGTAAGATAATTGTTCCCTGCTATTGGGTATTGATTCTTCTCATATGTCTCTTAGAAGAGACTGTTAAAATATTATCCCCTTCTCAGAAGTGGTATGCCCTAGATACTTCTACTTCTTAAATGTTTCTATTTGAAGTCATGCCCCTGTCTTTACGAATTTCCAAGATATTTGCTGTTCTGGTTTTCTTAATACAATACAGAAACTAAAATGTTATCCTGGAAAGCAGCAACCCCTTCTGTTTCCTGAACAAGTTACCCATAAGACTCTGGAGCGCGGATCCCGCTGATTCCAGACCAAAGTGCATGCACAGGTAAAACTCTGCGCCATCTGATGTAAAACAAAACATAGTCAAAGGTTAAAAACTGTGAGTTAAATCAGATGACATGCTGCACAAATGTTGAGCACAGTAAAATACTTACCTTTCACATTACAGCAAATATATCTTATTTTTGGGATTATTTGGTGGCGTTCTACCAGAATTTGTTTATCTAATATTCTAAGATTGGCACACTGTCTCAAATTGTCAGATTTCTTTCTCCTAAGGGCAGTGGGGGAGACATAATGAGATGATTCCACCAGATCAGTCGAACCTTCTCCCCACGTTTATTTTAGCATGTGAGATAGATCCTTTTTAATTCTTAAGAAAATATTTCTTAACTATTGTTTTACTGAAACAGCATTATTTTTTAGCTTGATCGCTTGAGCAAAACCTTCAACTTTTGCCCCAACTGATACAGAACTTGTGATAAATCATCACTTTCCTCTTAAATACAATACACATTTTGCCTCTACATTTCTTGACTTTCAGCTGAATCTGACTAATACAAAAAACAGCACATCAATAGAATTTCCTGAATAGAATATTATTTTGACACCTGGGCATGCAGATCTTTGAATGTTCACAACTTCTTAAAAAGAGTCTGAGATTACAGTTAATGGAAGTCCTGAATCCACAAGCACTTGTGAATCTCTTCAGTGACTATGGAATATTCAGGAGTTACGTATGGTGAACAATCAGTTCTGTCGAGGTATTCACTTTTTCCTTCAACCAGTGAAATATCTGAGTACTTGTACAACACGTCATCTTCAGAGTTTGAATTGCTGGAACGAGCATCTTCGTCACTAAGTAATCAAGTTAACTCTTCAAGAGGTAATGTTGCAGACATTAGGGGAATTACCTTTTTGCATTGATTATAATATTTTCCTATAGCATGACAGTTCTTGTGATTAGCAGAATGTAAATAGGATCCCTTCCCAAAAAAGTTGTGTTGAGCGGATCTGTTGAAGCCAGCTATACTTCTGCCTTTAGGTTTGTCCTCTACCTTTTCTGTCACTTTTTGATTAGAAAAACCTCGCCCACTCTTTGCCTAATATCTGCAATTTGTTTAATTGAACATAATGAAATTTCCACAATGACAATATCAATAGTCTCTTTTAACAATGGATTTCTGTGCCTGAGAAGTTGTTCTTGTATTTGTCTTTTTATTAAAGCAGTGCAAAGCTTTTTTTAAATCTTATATATAAATTCAAAGTACCATCAAATCACACCAAGGAGATAAAATCCCCAATGCTGCCTCCTAAGCATTAATTAGCTCATTGGATAACGAATGTTATATGACATATAAAAACTGTGGTACTCCATTATAATATGAGTCTCTTATATGAAATGTGTTTTTAACGTATTGAACGCTTGAATATACTTGTTATAATCTACAGGTCTTGTACCTCTAGGTGGCAGATACAGAGGCAAATGTTACAACACATTTTGTGCTTATTTGCCCAAAACATTTATCTACATGGCTTGTTTTCTTCCATTCTCAAAATTTCTTCTGTCATTGGGCATCAGATAGGTGTTATAAGGCTTTACCAACGAAGTCAATTTCATAGAAGTCCATTTCATCCCAGGAGCTTTAAGGAACAATTGAGTGTTATTACACCATTGCATGATGGCTATATAACTAGTTGTAGATGGTAAAAAGACAGCTGAAATTGCCTAGAGAGGATTATCATTTTTGTCAGACAGAATAGATTTACTAGGAAAGTCAGTTTTCCAGAAGAAAAGTAGCTGACTAGAAGCTCGCTGCAAGCAATATTTGTCAGCATCTTGGTACTTAAACAGTTAATGGAGTATAAGGAAATCCATTAACCAGCTGTTGAAACAAGATTTGCACCAAACCTTTCAGAGACTTCTGCTGTTAGCATAGTGGGGAGATTCAGTGTGATTGTACTTACTGCCTTCTGCTCCTGGATCAGCAAGAGGGCAACAGTATTACTCAATAGCTGAAGAATATGTTACCTGCATAGACCATGGCTATGCAAAGCCAGCTGGTTACACAGCACATCACTAAGCACCTTGGATGTGGAAGTCAGCAGACAGTATTGTAATGACTAATGCTTCGTGGTCTCAGATAACATCAGTTGGACGAATGATGAGACCTTGGAATCAGCACAGTGTGCTCGGCCCCCAGCACTTGATCATCTGGGTTGTGGAGTTTGGTTTCTGAAGCAGAGGATGGTTTATGGTCAGTGCAAGCTCTGGCAAGTTCTTGTTGCCAAAATGTGGAAGAAAGAGGTCATTTTGATTAATGTTGAGTTGTTTAGTGCTCCAGAGTGCTGTAGCAGAGGTCCTCTTCCTCTAATATACAAGCAGTTTCAGAACATATGCTGGCACTGATTATAAACAGAACACAACCAATGGCAGAGGTCCCATGCCCTGGGGACACTCGACCATCAAGATGCCTACATAGAAATGCAAGGACATTTTGGGGAGGACGATGAGACATTAGGATACACAGCACAAGGCAGTTACACAAGGGAAAAGCACACACTTGTTTTATAGCACGTTTTGGTGGTGCATTTGAGGTAATGTACTTTGAGTGATCATTTGCTTTTGGTGGCAGCTCAGGTATCTGTCATTGTACAGTCTTGTTTTTGTAGCTGGAAATGTGCATCACTGTAGATAGCGTTAGGAATCTGGGACTGTATTTACTCCTAGTTTGTACTATAGATGCACTGCTCGTCTAGGCACTCCCCATCCTACCCAAGATCCCATGGGAGTTTGTTTCCCTGATCTTTAGCAAGGACTGTGGTGTTCTGAAGTCATGGACTTCAGCTGCACAAATAATGTCCATGAGATGACTTTGTCTCTAGGGCTACAGGTTAAATTGGTTTATAGCATTAAGCATGGAAGCCCTAAGAAGGTCTTTGAGATTGTATTTGTCGGCAGTAAGGGGCTAGAGAAGTCTGTTTTTTGATGGTTACTGTTTTGTGTTTAATGGGGATGGAGGGGAATAATAAAATAACCATATACACAAGGAGTATGGGGTGTAGTGAGGGGACCAGTGGCAAAGAGGTTGGCCTTACTCCTAGAGTCCAAGAATTTGTCTTGGTGGTGTTACAAGGGTAACTGTGAAGAGGAAGGGAAAGTTTCCTTTACAGACTAGGTGGTCTCACACACATTATAGTGTCTTGCTTCATCATATGACCACCTAGCCCCACCTAGGTAGGACAATGCCACCTGGGCGGACTCAACCTCCAAGTTAAAAGAACTAGGGGGGAGTGCTGAAATTATAATTATCTGTTTAAACAAGGGATCCAGTGGTGATAGGGAAAATATAAAAATACCTAACCAGTCACCTGTGTAATGGTACACCTTTAATCGTGGTGACTGCTGGTATGGATAAAAGAAGTGATGGGCCACCTACTGAGAATAATGAATCGAAGGGTCACCTAATTGTTGATGCATGGCCAACATGTTTCTGCCTGCTACGGAGAGCCAAAGGAGGTCTGGGGGCATTCGTCAGGGCCTGGCAGCTTAACCACAGTTGTCAAGCGGCCGGGGAGGGGATTGGATTAGGTATTCAGGTCAGGCGCCTCCCTTTGGAGTATGTGTGACTATAAGGGGACTCCCCCTCCCATATACCAGGGGCAATTAGCCTACCAGGAATAGGACTGCCGTGGTTAAGCTGCCCACAGGTAGACCTCCTTTTGTTTCCTCACTAGAGCACCTCTGTAGGAGGTAATCCCCCCCCTTACTTTAATATTTAATTTAACACAGAGATAACACAGGGATCACAGGCCCTGACGAATACCCCCAGACCTCCTTTGGTTCTATAATAAAGGGGAGACAGTATGGGGCATTGGCTCTGTTTTTGAGCCAAACTATCCCCCACTCTCTCGATTGTGTTATGGGAATAATAAAAACAACTTACCTGCCACTGCCGGACTCCGCCTTGGTGTTCCTCTGCTCCCGGTGCTTCTCTGCTTCCCTCCCCCACCCAATCCAGATGCTTTTCTCATCCTGTTACCCAGCATGAGAGCAGCGCTGGGATTGGACTGAGTGGGCTGAAATGCCCCTCAGTTAGGGACTGGAAGCCTGTGCTGGTTCTCCGCCTGCCTGTGCAACACAGCTTGGGTGGAGAGTTTTAAGTGTGCATGTTAGTTTGGCCGCACTAAGATGGCTGACCAAACTGACATGCACACTTCCAGTGCACCTACCACCCCTCCTCCATGCTGCTGATGCAGCGAATGACCCGCCCCGCTGTAGACTCGGTGGGCTGGCTAAGTGAAAAATACAATGACAATAAAATTGTTTTATTATCATTTTGTTTTTCTGCTGCCTTTCAGCAGTGGGAGGACACTTCTCTGCCATAACGAAGGGGCCGCCCCACACGTTTTATGTTATTTCAGTGATGATGCTCTTGTTTAAGACATCATCTGTCTGGCCTTTCTCAACCTCTTCTGTAGTGTTCTGGGAGTATATGCCACTCTGAATTGCACCCAGTTTCCCTAGGAGACATATCTTTCTTATGGTAGCCCATTATTTCCATGTAGTGTTCTGCTTAAAAAGCTGCCTATAGTTCATATGTGGGGCCTGTAATTTGTTCAGTCTACTTGTTTTCTCAACCATCTCTCTCTTGGTCTGTCTCTGGCTTGGTTGTTTTCTGTTTCTATCTTCACCTAATTGCAAAAAAGGGATCTATGCATGGCCAAAAGCAAGCATATTTTACCATCTTACAGAATGACACTGAGATTTTTGATAAATATTTTACTTTATTTTAAACAGCTGTATTTTCAGTTTTAAAACACATAATATAACCACAAAAAATGCAGCACACTATTGTATATTTTGCATTTCAGTGTATACCTACATCTTCAAAAGTGTGATTCATTTTGATAATTTAACACTAGTACTCCTGCTTGACAGACTGATTGTTTTGATTATATGCTCAGTATTTCTTAATTTGAGGACATGAAAAGCACCTTAATTGCTATGGTCATGGTTGACATCCGCCGTCTAACCAGTCTGCCTTGTCTCATCTGATCTAAGTCAGAGTTCTACTTGCATATTGTCTCACAAGCTCTAAATTTTTGCAGACCCAAAACTATTTTTATTTAGTTAGTAGTTCTAAAATTACTCAAATTAAGGGTGAGTTGTATTTCTTTCTAATACACTGTGCCAGCTGCAAAAATAGCTGTGCTTTGCAATTTCGGGCGATAACAGATCACAGAAATTGCATTTCAGGTCCATAGTCTCCATGCTTCTTAGGGCAGCTGGTGGAATTGGGTGGTGGTGGGGATTTAAAGTTTGTCGGCTTTCAAGGTCCACAATAACTGACGGATCTCCTTAAAGGCTGCTATTGCTGTCTCCCTGTTGGGTGTGCTGCTTATGGGGTTATCAAGTCTGAGGTTGGATCCCAAATCCGTGATATAAAAACAATAGGGAACTTTAATACCTTCCTGGTGAGTGATCTGGACATTGGCCAGCTGTCGGTATACTAACCTTTTTAAATCCAGGGCAAGTCCTATTCCTGCAAAGTCTCTCCACATGATCATCAACAAAGCATCTGGTGATATTTCACTGGGACAGAATAAGACCACTTCCACATTTAAAAGAGTCCCAAGGTCCTGCGTGATTACCAGGTCCTACTCTTTTATCGAACATGAACTAACATGACAACAACTGTCTGAGCACTGAGTATGTGGAGGGTGTGCTCCTAGGTGGAAAGCAAGCTCCAAATGGCAACAGTACTCTTGAAAACAAGCATCCTTTTAACATAAATAGAAGACATTTTAAAAAATAGTCAGAACTGAGCCTGATGCCCAGAATTAGCAATAATTTGCAGAGTTATATTAACTCCCATAATCTGCAAACCCACCTTTACTTACTAACAGTCTAACTCAAATGGTTCCCAACCTGTGGACTGGGGACTCTGCAGGACGTGCGTGACTGATTAGAAAATTAATTAAAATTAACAGTTTAATAAAGTGTATATAAATAAAATGGTACGTTTTAAGTTGAAATTGAAGGCTAAAAATTAAATTAGTATCATCAGATTGATTTATGGGAGCTGTGTAGGTGCATTAAACGGAATATAGTATGGATGATATAAGGCTTCAATTGAATTTAGAAAAGCTCCAACCTTCCTTTAAAATTTAAATTTGTATTTTTTTTATTTATTTGCGTGCATGTTTGATTGAATGCTTGTTTCTGTATTTTTGTGCATTATCTTGTGGTTCAAATAATCAACAGTGTTTAGGTCTGGGTCCCCGGCTTCCAGTAATGTCTCAGTGGGTGTCCCTGGATTCCAAAAATGATTCAGTGGGGGTCCTTGGGTTCCAGTAATGATAAAGTGGGGTCCACAGAAGTCAAAAGGTTGGGGACCATTGGTCTAGCTCTCTCTGCCATCTCACCCACATCTAGACATCACCATACTCCCAAAGCTTAAGTCCTCCTCCATGACGTCTTCAAAACAAATAACCACTTCTCACATAGGAATTTGCCACATCAATGTAAGTGCTTTCTGTACTTTCCTGTCATTTGGCTAAATGCACAACTATTACTATCTCTTGTTGGCCATAACCTACCCACCTCTCTTATGGGGAATGTATGGGAATGAAGGCTTGGCTAGCCATTCTCTGATTTGCACCCTCCGTCTCCTGACATGTAGTAAAGTTTTAAAGTGTGAAAGCCAAGGGGTGATTCCTGACTGAGCATTCCTAATGACTACTCCATGTGGGGCTTATAGGCAGTAATACAGGCTGTTTCAAGAGAAGAAAAAGAGTTGGTTCCCTGCTCTAATACTCCCAATATTTTAGAAAGATTTATATAGGTCAGTAGATAGCATTCTGATATTGTGCTTTGTAACCGTTATTGTCTGCATTTGTTACACCAGCATGTCATTGGGCACTAAACGTTTGCTTCCTATCATGATATCTTGGAGACATAGTCCCACTTTGATACCTTTTTCTGCCACCAAAAGGTGATGTCTGAACAATGCATTTTTGTTATTTATCTATTTTTAATTTTTTTAATTTTTTTACAAAAAGTATTTTATTGAGTTTTGACAACAAAGGTATAACATATGGTATCCCATCCGCTCCCTCCCTCCCCTGGGTCTTTTAGGTCCGGGATGCTGTTCACAGCAGCCTCATACAGGCTTTTCGAGGGATAGAGTATCTTCTGGGAGAAAGCTGTGTTAAAATATAAAAATTAAATTGTTGAAAATGGCCTTTCTGCAGGGTCTCCCCCAAACCTTTTGCCTTTCTCCTTCTCTTTTTCTGACCTCATTTGTGCTGGCTTTAGGACTTTGCGCACTTTACCACTGCTAATCAGTGCTAAAGTGCATATGCTCTCTCCTTAAAACATAGTGACATTTGCTCATACCCAATTGGCTTATTTAATTTACTTGTAAGTCCCTAGTCAAGTGCACTACATGTACCCAGGGCCTGTAAACTAAATGCTACTAGTGAGCCGCAGCACTGGTTATGCCACTCCCATAAGTAGCCCCCTAACCATGTATCAGGCCTGCCTCTGCAGTGCCTGTGTGTGCAGTTTCACTGCCACTTCGACTTGGCATTAAAAAGTACTTGCCAAGCCTCATCTCCCCTTTTTCTACATATAAGTCACCCTAAGGTAGGCCATAGGTAACCCATAGGGCAGAGTGCTATGTAGGTAAAAGGCAGGACATGGACATGTATGTTCTATAAGTCCTGGTAGTGTAAAATTCCTAAATTCTTTTTTACACTGCCGTGAGGCCTCCTTTCGTAGGATAGCATTAGGGCTATCCTCATGTACTGTGTGAGTGGTATATCCTGATCTGAAAGGAGTAGCCAGGTCATATTTAGTATGGCCAGAATGGTATACAAAATCCTGCTGACTGATGAAGTTGGATTTTTTATTACTATTTTAGAAATGCTACTTTTAGAAAGTGAGCATTTCTCTACACTTAAATCCTTCTGTGCCTTCCAATCCATGTCTGGCTAGGTTTAGTTGACCGCTCCCTTGTGCATTCACTCAGACAACCCCAAACACAGAATGCTAAGTCACACTTGCATACATCTGCATATTGAATGGGTCTTCCTGGGCTGGGAGGGTGGAGGGCCTGACACTTACATGTCAAAGGACAGTAGCATGCCCTGACACGAAGGACTGCCGCACCCCCTACTGGGACCCTGGCAGACAGGATGGAACTGAAAGGGTACATTATGCACTTCTAAGCCACTCTTTGAAGTCCCCCCCCACTTAAAAGGCACATTTGGGTATTAAAGCAGGGACCCTGACCCTACCAGCTTAGATACTTCTTGACAAGACACTCTTGTCACAGACACTTCCTGGAGAAGAACCTGAACCAGAACCTGCAACACCTGCCAGAAAGAACTGCCTGGCTTCCCAAAGGACTCACCTGACTGCTTTCTGAGAAGGACTGCTGCCTTGCTGTTGCCCTGCTGCCTTGCTGCTCTCTGGCTGTGCTGAGAGGTGCTCTCCAAGGGCTTGGATAGAGCTTGCCTCCTGTTCCCTGAAGTCTCAGGCCCAGAAAGACTTCATTCCTCCGAGAACAACTCCTGGTGCTGCGAACATGGACGTACCGCCTGCCAGAAACGACGCACAGCCTGCCTCGCAGTGAAAAATTCACAGCACGCTGAACCAGAATTGACCCAGCCCAACTTCGCAAGGAGAAGATCGACACAGTGCCAACGTAGCGACCGAAAATTCGACGCACGGCCCACTGGAATGACGCACAGCAGAGCCGGAACGACGAAGCCCGACTTCCTAAGAGGAATCGACACAGCGCCTGCCGCGTGGTAGAAATTTCCACGCACCGCCCACCGGATCAACGCAGCCCCTCTGACTTTGTCCTGTCAGCGGCGGATTTCAATGCATCGTCAATGGGGAGTCCGAAAACCCCGCAACCCGAAGAGGATCCAAGACCGAGTGCCGGAAATCAACGCAAAGCCTTCCCTCCGTGAAAAATAAACAATGCCGTGTGCAGCCCAAGAAATCGACCCACACCTCCCTGTTTTACACGCATCTACTCCTCTGCGGTTCTTTGCGGAGATTTTGAACGCAAACCAGGTACTTTGTGCTTGCAAGAGATATTTATTGCTTTTAAGAGACTAAAGACACTTTGTATCATTTTTACGGTGATATCTCAACATATACTTATTGCATTTTAATCGTTTTGGACCTGCATTTTACCAGATCAATATTATATATTTTTCTAAACACTGTGTGGTGTATTTTTGTGGTGTTCTACTGCGTTATTGCATGAGTTATTGCACAAATACTTTACACATTGCCTTCTAAGTTAAGCCTGACTTCAGTGCCAAGCTACCAGAGGGTGGGCACAGGATAATTTGGATTGTGTGTGACTTACCCTGACTACAGTGAGGGTCCTTACTTGGACAGGGGGGGTAACCTGACTGCCAACCAAAGACCCCATTTCTAACAAAAATCAAACCAGAAACTTTTGAGAGCCCTGCTGGAATCTTTGGAATCTGGGTAGGTATATGATATGCTTTCAGTATACTATACTTCACCTTCCTGCCTGTGATAGTAGTGGATGCTGGTCCACCAGTCATGCAAAACACAAACGCTGTGGGATAGCGTAACTGGATGGACGGAATGCGGAACCAATCAAACATTCACCCCCAGTCACAGATCTGGGTTTAATCCATCCATTATTTTGCTCACCATGCCACCCCAGTTTGAACCCAGCCATATGCAAATCAGTCTTGACCCTGTTCCTCAAGGGAACGGTCCAGCCCTAACTGCCAGGCCAGGTTCTCCCTGGACCGGAAACAAGCATCCTGGGACCGATTTCAGGTTTTCACCCCTCATCAGCCAGGCTAGCTTGAATCCAGTGGCACAGTGAGCCCTGGACCCACGTCTGTGGAACAGGGTCAAGACTGATTTGCATATGGCTGGGTCTAAACTGGAATGGCATGGCAAGCAAAAATACTGATGGATTAAACCCAGATCTATGACTGGGGGTGAATGTTTGATTTGTTCTGCATTCCGTCCATCATCTGTTGTTTTTACATTGGTCCACCAGTCATGGCAGGTTTGTTGCTCATATCCCGGATGTCACGTCTAGTTGCATGCTCTATTGACGAGTCCTTGTTGGCCTCTAGGTGCACTATCCTTCCATATATAAGGTATGTCAGCTAGTACCTGATTCCAAGCTTCTGCTCAACTCTCTGATTGTAATCTCCTGTCAACCTCCCTTTGGAGCATGGCTCCGTCTAAGCTAACCTACTTGCGGAGTTCTGACAGCTGTCTCTGCAGACAAGGGCCCCCAGAAGACTGCCCAGCAGGATGTCTGAACAAAGCTGATCTTACTTCTGATGCTTTTCTGTTCATTAGGTCTCAATCCTTTTTTTTTTTTTTTCTGTTTGTGCCCTTTTCATTTTCCAAGCAACTTTCTTTACAACTTTTGTATTTTCCCTTTGCACTATTTACTTAATATCCTGCATATCTGTTATTGCTAAATATGTACTGTTTAGATATTCCATCTGGATTTTTAAAAAAAATTTATTTGAATTTTTAATGTCTCGAGAAAAACAATACAAGAGTTTTTATGACATACTGCTCCTTTTACTGAACAAATGGTGGTTGATTACAATCGAGATATCTTCAAGGGCTAACTCGTAACATCCTATTGAGGGTAGTAATTATAATTCAAAGAGCTAGCAATCTTATTACGTTTTGTATAGTTATTTGAATGACATGCTGCCGTTTAATCTAACTGAGTTTGTAACTGTTAGTCTTGCCTTAAAATGGACATCTTTGCATTATTAATCCGTCATCTTTATTATAAAAGTGCTTATTTGATGTTTCATTTTTTTCCTGTGGGAACAGATGGATATAAGGTAGTCTTTGTTCGCAGGAGTCCTTTGGTGCTAGTGGCTGTGGCCCGAACGCGTCAGTCTGAGCAAGAGATTGCACAGGAGCTCCTCTATATCTACTACCAGATTGTCAGCCTCCTAACCTTGACACAGCTGAACCATATCTTCACGCAGAAGCAGAATTATGACCTCCGACGACTTTTAGCAGGGTCTGAGCGAATCACGGACAACCTATTGGACTTGATGTCCCACGACCCCAGCTTTTTAATGGGGGCGGTGCGCTGCCTACCACTTAATGCCAGCATTAGGGACGTTGTGAGCTCTAGCCTTCAGCAGGCCAAAGCCAAGAACTTAGTCTTCTCAATTTTATTGTCTAAGAATCAGCTGGTTACCTTGGTGAGGAAAAAGGACCAGTTCCTTCATCCCATTGACCTTCATTTACTTTTTAACCTCATAAGCTCATCTACATCATTCCGGGAAGGTGAGGCCTGGACCCCCATCTGCCTGCCTAAGTTCAACTCCAGTGGCTTCTTCCACGCCCATATCTCCTACCTCGAGCAGAAGACTGACCTCTGCCTGCTTCTGATCTCCACGGACCGCGAGGATTTTTTCACTGTCTCGGACTGCAAGCAAAGATTCCTGGAGCGCATGAAAAAGCGAGGGGCATACAATCCACTACACGAGGCACTGCAGAGCCCCTTTTACAGTGTCTCCTTGGTGGGCATCCCAGAACTTAGGCACTTCATCTACAAATCCAAGAGCTCTGGGCTCTTTACATGGTAAGATGTATTCTCAAAGAAACAGAACCTTAATGATTTGGAATTACTTCATGTTGTCTGCATGCAAGAACTTGTTTGAAAAATAGTAATTAATTTAACGGTTGCTTTTTCTAAGTGGATGACCATGGGAATTAACTTACTATGATGTGAAGGTACTTCCTGAACAAGGGAGGGGGAAGATAACTATGCTGTTCCTTTATGTTTTAAATACAGCGAAAGTAATGTGGAAAATGGATACCCCTACCAGTGTATCTTTAAAAGTACTCATGTTGTGTTTTGACTCAGTGATAAGTTCCTTTAGAGAGGCGTCTCAGGAAGCTCAAAGAAACTTTCCTCACCTGCGGCGGGAATGAGAAATCTTGGCATTGTTTAGACAACAGTGTCTGCGACATGTAAAGTAGGCAATATTTGAGGCCTTTAGGATGTGGCTGCCACACAGGCAGCTGTGAGAAAGGCACACAGTAACGGGAACAAAGCTGGGGAGAACTAGAAGTGATGGATAGAGGAGGCTTATAGCGCTGTTTGGCCTGGAGAGCAGAGGGGAGATACAGGTTGACATGAGGCAATGATAGAAAGGAAAAAACAAGCATTTGTAATGCAATAGGTCTCGCATTTGCTTGAGTTAGAGCTATTGCTGT
Organism: Pleurodeles waltl; assembly: GCF_031143425.1. NCBI lineage: Eukaryota > Metazoa > Chordata > Amphibia > Caudata > Salamandridae > Pleurodeles > Pleurodeles waltl. The sequence goes on along the minus strand of NC_090448.1, from coordinate 323,394,860 downwards.
TGTAAATGCATAATTTGACTTTTCCTGCCACATAAATTGTGCAACACTGCCCCATAATGTGGTCCCCTGCGCATAATTCCAGTTGCCCTGCATATAAATAAAGCACTTCCATTTACCTTCTTCCTCTATCACCAGCAAAAAATGCAAATACTGCCATTATTTATTATATTTTTAATATTAATATTTTGCACCCCCACCCCAAAAACCTAGTGTGAGAACCTAGAGATGACCGAGACAGAAACAGCATGTTGTGCAGTGAGTTATGGGCAAAAATGTTTTGTAAAAGGAATGCCATGCAAAGCATTATGCAGTGAGTTTACGAGTGCAGCGACTATTGTAGTATCTTGACTGTATTGCTCAGAACAGCCCCTAGAGAGCACCACTATAAAAATAACATTTGTAAGAAACATGGTCATGTAACCATATAGTCAACCCCAAGAGAGCATAATCACATGAAAACAGAATGGCAGAACGTAATGCAAAGTAACCATTTTATTTAGCCCCTAGCAACCCCTGTGTGTGCAAGAATTCTTTGGTAACAAACTAGGGAGCCTGATGTGTGTGTGTGTGTGTGGTATGTAAGACTGTAGCATTATGTCCATATAGTTCATTGGTCAGCAACAATATTACACAAGTATTGTGCAGAGCAATACAATTTGATTGTATTAATTGCTTACCTGCACAAACAGCAGTATATTGATCAATGTCCACAGCTGTACAAAATATATGTTTACTTTGACACTACTGTTTCATTCCATATTCCCCATGAAAAGTTGCATACAGAAAGGAAATAACTAATGTGTAGACATATGGTGAGCCTGTGCCATATTAGTGAGACTACATAGGGCTCATTGCCTTGACTGTTTTAAATCCACTCTTGCAGTTAAGGCAACAAAGCTTAAAATATACTTGGCCAGTAAACAGGGTAGTAGCACATTGGTTCTCACACATGAGGAAGGAGATATATAATACTGCCTACATCCCCTACCCTGGACCCACAATGTAGCTGTCCTACTCAGACCCACTCAACTGAGGCCCCTGGTTTACATGGCCCTGTCAGATGGTTTGTGCACTCTACAGATAACACACAGACAGTGGGAAAGAGTGACAGACATGTGGTACTGTTAATTATATATCAAACGTGAACAGTAGCATTTCTGTTGGGATAAGAAGCCATTAATAATTGGTTCGGTTATGTGCACTTATCTAGACAGTGTATTCACATAACCAGGGACAGCTGACAGACATCTCCTTTTGTTGTGGTAAATATTGCTTTATTGTTCATATATTTTATCATACTTAGTAAATTTTTATTTGTTTTAAGGGCGCACGTTACATTACGACTGGTGTATAGAGGAAAACTGTGGCAATAATGGGAGAGGCCGGTGTGTGTAGGTGAGCGAGCGCAGTTGCGTGGTGTGCATTTGTCTGGGCATCGTATAGAAATGTATGTGCATGTTTGTGTGTGTGAGTGTGCGTGTGTTTTTGGGAGTGTATCTAAATTCATGTGTAGATCTTTGTTTGAGTTTGTGTGTGTGTGTGTATGTCTGTGTATTTGCCTGAGTGTGTATCTCTGTACATGTATTTGTGAGAATGGCTGTGCAGTTGCGTGATTCTGTATCAATGTAGTGTGTCAGTGTCTTTGTGCATATCTGTGTGTATGAATTTGTAGGTGTGTGTATTGAAGTGTATGTGTGTATTTGGGCGTGCCTGAGTATGTGTTTATGTGTATTTGTATCTTTTGGGGGCGTGCTGTGGTATACATGTGTGTATTTATATATGTCTGAGTGTCTGTGCCGGTGTGTATGAGTTTTAAATATTGGCGTTGGCTAGATTTTGTGTGTGTGTGTGTGTGTGTGCACGTGAATATCTGTGTACAACACCAATACATTAAAAAAAAATGTTATGTTATATCAGCACTAGAAATGCTGTAAAACTGGGTTGAAATGTTACCCAAGACAGGCTTTAAGCAGCAGATAATAGTTTCCAAGCATGCTTTCCCTGCTCCTGTCTCCCTCATTACAGTCTTACCTACTCAGTTGCCTTTCCATTCCAGGCACACACTTTTATTTTCAGCATTTGCTTATTAAAAGGACATTTGTGGACGCTGCTTCTGCGCCTCACAAGTCAAATAAAAACGGCTTGCGCGACGCTCAGGTGGCAAGTCAGACTTCTGAAGCCAGCTCCTTTCCTCGCTATGCTTTTCCCCAATTCAGTCTTTATTTTTGAGAACAAAATTCATTTTTTTCTAATGTGATGCTTTCAAAGATTGGCTTTTAATGTACTGGTATTGCTTCCGTTTTCAATGGCAGGATACAATCAGGGCTTCCCGCTGAGTGAATTATTGCTGCAATAATAAAAATACGATACGGTCTGCGGACTCCAAGCCAAAGATATATTTCTTTTTTTGTTCGGAGTGAAGGTGCCTTTAGCGCCACAATGCAAGCACGGGTAACTAGCCCATAGGGGCCTGCAGTCAGTAAAAGCACACTGCAGCTGCCACATTCCTTGCGCCTATCGATGTGAGCCTCCGGGAAGAGTTTGCTCGCTATTCCCAGCTGCATTTCCGTGGGTTCTTCTCCACTTCTGAGGGCACATCCGGCTCGGCGCTGCCGGAAAGGTAAAGCCGCTACCTGAGCCTGGGAGGGAACTGGGCTGGTGTTCGGGAAGCAAGGAGAACTCTGCCAAAACGAAAACCAGGCTTCACCTTTTAATTTCTTTATGTACAAACCTAAACTCAATTAAAAGCAAGAATGTTTGACAGTGCCCGCTTTTTATGACATTCTATTGTGTCAAGCAGAAGTAGAATGTCTGTAGTCGCGCCAGCAGCCACTATTAATAGAAAATAATGAAAAACCTCCTGGAAAAAGCAAACACTCATAGAGAATGCTAGATTAAGTAAGCAGGAACAACATGATTACGTTAGGGGAAAGCAAGAATGCTCTGCAAATGAAAAGGAAACCAAGAAAAAATAAGTCCCCTAAAGAACAGATAAACACAACAATGCAGCAGTTAGTCCCTGCTCTCAAAGAGAAACGAAACAAATGAAATAGCTTTAAGCCTACAGAAGAAGTATACTAAAAGTATACAAGAGGCTGTACGCTAACGCTCAATCTAAAAATACGATCATCTTGACAGAAGCGAGAGGTGTGAGTTGGAACAAGGATGTATAGGTAAAGCATGATAGACCGTGTGATGGGGAAGGGAGCTGTAGGGGCAGGATCATGAAGGGACACAGCTTACGGTACAGTGAGTGGGCATGTTCGGGGACATGTAAATGAGTCAGGAACTGTTAAGGTTTGAAAAGTATGTCCTTGCCTACTTTACAGATGAGGCACATGATGGCGTTCAAGGCTGGAGTCCTACAGTATTGAGTTTGCTGTAGGACTGCAGTCTTGAACGCCACCACGTGCCTTTCATCTGTAAAGTAGGCATGGACCTCCTTTTCAAACCTTAACGGAAATGTGTTAAGAAGCGATTTTCAAGCCTCAACGCAGGTATGTTTCGTGTTAGAGTAAATGAATGCTGTTCTCTGGCACGAAATGTGGCTGTTTTGAGACCTGATATTCTCTTCTCCATACATTTCTGTATGGAGATAGAAAAGGTACAGGGTTGGAATTGTCACTGTTGCCTGGACAAAAACAGTATTATAGGTGGGAATCTTTCCTGATGCTATTTTGTCAGACTCAAGATTTAGGACATGAGAAATGGACTTCCTATACTGTTTTCTATTGAGCTTGTCTAACTTTTACCTCCCACCTTTTATTCTGACATTTACTTCCTTGCCATTGTTTCAAGAGTACTGTTACTTTGCCTGCATTTACGGGGTTAACACATCATGTTGCCCAAACATCTGAAAAATAGCTTCCAAGTTAATTATGTTTTCATATTATGATTTAAAAACTGAAACATGTGTATGTATTATTATTTGTTACTATAAAAATTGTGCCAGAGAATATGCAGCTTCAAGGTGCCAAAGTACAAACTGTACAACAGAATTAAAACTACATTGACGTAGCATAAAGATGAAAACATAACACATAAGCCATTCACTCATAAGAAGTACAGTTTGAAAGAAATACCAATACTAAACTAAGTACACAAATGTTTTTTAGTAAGCTAAGTAAATGTATGTTCAGATGAAAGTTGAAACTCTGAAAAATCGATGTGTACCATGTAGTAGGCAGATATTGGCACTAATGCTGTAGATCCAATACCCTGTGTAATTTACCACCAACACTGTCAAGATGCCATTTGGGGTGAATAGTTGTTGTCATTGTGAGAAGGATGGGATACCCCTTGAAACAAACTCTGGAGGCAGAAGTGTCAAAGTCAGGGACCTCTGTAGTTGGGAGGAGGACCCATAGGGGGAGGAGAGAACATCACCATCAACAAGAAAGAATACCAGAACAACATAGCTATGTTCATTTTTCACTAGAAAACCTGTTCCTGAATGGGGAGAAACAAACATCCTTACTTAGGAAGGGAGAGTAGGCAGGTTTCTTAGAGCATAATAATCCCTACAGCAGGCAAGCATCAGAACACAGAAAGTCTTGGATTGTTGGTGAGGAGAAAGGGACAGGGTTTGGAGTTGTGTAGTGGTGGAGTCACATGAGAGCAGGACAATAGAGGAAGGGCAAGAATTTGCCAAAAGGTTGCTCCATCAAGGAAAATGGAAGGCGAGGAGACAGAGAAAGGAAAGGAGCAACGCTGGGGGCTATGAGCGTCAGTTTCTATTAGTAGCAATGGAGCTTGGCAAGGCAGTAACACCTTTCCTTGCCATAGGTCCTTCTTGCTTCCAGGAAAGTACATGGAAATGTTGAATTAGTTATGTGGCAACTCTCTTCTTTATCGTAGGTCTTGCTTATTTCTAGGTGACAGACACTAGAGTCAATCAGGAATTAGAGAATTACATAGAGTGAGAAGCCAGGAGGAGTAGCCCAATTCCTGTGGGTTAAGAGAGGGAAGGGGGAGAGTTGCCATTCAAGTACAGGATAAACATTAACCCCAAGGAAACCCAAGCTCAGAGTATGAGAGTTATGAACTGGGACCCATGAGCAAGACTACAGTAACAAACCTGACTGCGCAAGAGAATGACTCATGATCACTGGATATGCATGAAGGAGTGTAATCTGTGCATGAACATTAATGAACTTATTCGTCTTAATATGCAGCCAGTCTCGGGAATCAGTTGTTGTCCAGTCGACAGTCATCCAGACTTTGACATTATATAAACAGTCATCAATGTGCATTTGAAACTGCAGACAATTGGCTATGATGATATGTACAAGTAGGATTGGTGTTAAAATAATTAAATTACATTTAGAGTTTGTATTAAAATAATGGTATTAAAATGAAATGTGTTTAATAAAGTGTATCATTAGGGCTGAGTTCAGGGTTACATTAAGGTTTATAGTTAAATTAATTTAGAGCTAAAATAAGGATCAATTTAATACAGTCAATTTAATTGTATTTATTTTTTATTTAATTATATGTTTAAGGATATCATTAGGATTAAAAAATGTTATTAGTATTTCCAAATCATATACATTAAAAATAGAATATGAACACGATTTGCTTTCCTATATTCCCAAAATTATTTAACCTACTTTAATCTAGTTGTGATGTTAGGGATTCTAACGGAATAAGGAGGCTTATTTTAATTCATTAAAATGTAATGTATAATTGTCTAGGGTTAGGAAACTTTTAACATTGGCATTTAATGTAGTTTACTTAACTGTAAAATTCAGGTAATAGGTAGCATTAAAGTAAAGCGTTGAATATAATAATGTGGATGATGCAATGTTCATTGTAATCTTGTGGATCAATTAGTGAGTTAATGGTGGCACAAAGTAAAGGTTGGGAACTAAAGGTTTGGAGCAGTAGAGATAGTGAAAGGCATATAATCACTCATATACAATTCTCCTGGAAGTAACACCCTTAAGCCATTTTTTTCAATATTGTCAAAGTAATAACTAACCTGGTACACTACCCTTGAATAATTGGTGGTCCAAAGTGTTTAGTATGGCATCAATATTTTCACTCCGGTATGGTGAGCCTTGTGCATCTAATCATTTTATCCAGTAGTTTCATAGTCCAGCTAGTTGAGACCCAGCACCACAAGGCTGGCCTGCATGTGTCTTACACAATTATTTAAAAAAATCGCAAACAAACCCTTGCAAGGGGCCGGACATTTGAAAAGGGAAAAAAATGTAGTTTCATATCTCTGTGAAATGTATTTTTCAAAATACAAATGGCTGAAATGGGACACTAAGAATCTTCTAGTACTTACAAATTGTCCATAGTACCACATTAACATGTCCAACTCACAATTATTTTGTTAGGGTAATCTGAATGCGTAATGAAATGATGCAGTTCTTCCTGATGAAACATTGTTCCAGTGGGGTGTAAAGCCTCTCTCAACCAACCCGTTTTTATGAATCATTCTACTGCAGAATTATTATTGCTTGTGATCCAGATTTGACTTGTCAAACTGATATATCTGATAGTGGATTAATTTTGCAACATCACATGAGCTGTGAATATTCCTAGCTTCAGTGAGTCTGAAAATTCTGAGGAGTACTTTTATGAGTTTTCACTGATGATGGATAACAAAGGAGAAAATGTGCATTTTAAGCATATTTTGACAAATATCTTTGGCTTATATGTGAAAGGTTTCACAGAGTTCTAAATATGGCAGTTATCCTTGCAAAAAGGATGCCTTTTAAATTGTAAGATGATGGGTAAGGTGTAGAGACATATAGGAAATACGGAGGCAATCCAATATCCCAGTGTTAACTCCATTTGTGTTCTTTATGTTTAATATAGTGTGAATGTACTCAACCATTGAAAACATGTTAAAGGTGAAGATACATGGGAAGTTTATGTTAGCATACGGTTGAGGCTTGAAGACTTTTCTCCTGTTTCTTTTCAATCAAAACAATTCTTATCCATGGGTTGGTGTACATATTCACAGTTAACCAGAATATTACTATATTATAAGCATTTGTATAACACATTTCTACTATTGTATCACACAAATATGGCCATAGAATATTATGATATAGGAAGTGTCTTCCTTTACTGGTGCTCTCCCTAGCCTGCTTCGTTATTCTGCAGATCCTTTCTTAAAGACTGTGATGAACCCTGGACCACCGTTCCACCTGCTATAAGCAGATTGTGCAGTAAAGATTCAATGATGAAGGTGCTGTCTCTCTCAAAGGTGAAACAGGAAAAACGAAGGAGCAGAGACCAGCATCCTTCACTTGACTCCTGCTGTTGGTGACTTACACCAAATGATTCCAAGTCCCACTATTCTGTGGTCTTGCATTTTTGCCACCCCTCGGAATCCTCCTCTGTGTGTTTTAAATCTACCCATTTGCCTGAAAAGCACCTTAGGCCTCACTATGTCTTTCTGAAAATGGTACCAGATTGACTAAATGAATACCACTCAGTGGGCTTATACAAACCTCTGTTAATTTCATTGCCAGGAGACAGTTCAGTCTCTATTGTGCACCGTGGAAATAATCATTCTTATTATGACAACACTGTCAGCTGGTTAATATCTGCCAACCCATCAAAGTGTTACCAAATACAATAAAGTTAGTAGACCATCTTTAGATTTGAGGGACAATTTTACATACTTTCAAGATAGCACCTGTACTCCAAGCATGTGAAAACCTATACCTCTACTCTAAGCATGTAATAACCTCTGCTGTAGTAACGCTGATCTTTCAGAGGCATCACGCTGATGTAATGCACACTCAGGCATCTTGGTCTGACGTGACTCCAACTCCGCTGTTTACATGGGCAGTCCATGTTAGGGTTATATTAAAATCCGCAGGCAGGCATTTTTCACATAGAGTGAAGTAACAGCAATCCCTAGAACAGTGATGCCTTAAGCATTATGATCCTTGGATTCCTGCAGCCACCTCCTGAACTATTCCATTCTCCCTTCATTGGCCTCCTAAATCTTCTTTAGCTGCTTTGCTCGTGTCACCCTATCCTCATGCCGCCTTTCCTCAACTCCTCTATCTTCTAACAAATCAGTTTACTTGTCACTACCCCATCCTTCTCCTCTTTTCACCCTTATTGTGTTTCCTTTCAATGTACTGTTCTTTTAATTTCTCCACCTTCTATCTTGATTGTCCTTTTCACATGCCTTATCTCAACTCATTTGCATCTACTGTGTCCTTTGCCTCCTTTCTTTTATGTTCTCTTCCCCCATTCTCTCTCCTTATCCTTATTATCTCTTTACAGTTCTTCTGATGAGTACTCCTTCCATTTGTCTGCCTTTTAATCTCCTTGCCCTCTTCCACTTTCCTCTCTCACTAAATTATTCTTCCCTCTCTTTATCTCTCTTCTGTCTCCCCCTTCGTTAACTCTCCTCCTAGCCCTAGCTTCTACTTCCAATCTCCTCCATTTCCTTCCCTTTTAACCCCAACATTCCTTTTATTACCCCCCCTTCTCCTGGCCTCTTCTTTTGCTTCCCTTTCTCATTTTTCCCTCCTTGCTATCTATTTAATTTATTACCTCCTCTTCCCCACTCCTTGTCTCCTTACCTTAGAACCTTCTCCCTCTTCCATCACCTCTATCCATCACTTAAAACATCCCCCATTCATCATTTCTTTCCAAACAATAGATATGCAAAACTTATAAGAACATACCCTAAACAGACAAACATCGAGTTTAGGAACAATCATGTTAACTAGGGGTACAGCCATGATTTACCATGGGAATAGCCTTGATGTGCCAGTGCTTAGTGCTCACCTACTCAGATACAGCCACAAAGTGCCAGGTGTAGTCACCCCATGTCAAAGTACAATCTTACTGAGATTATGGCTGTACTTTTAAGTTTTGCATGTACTAGTAGTGAAAATACCTAATTTTGTTTGTCTCTACTGTGAGGCCTAGTCCTCTCATAGGTTAACATTGGAAATTCCTTAATACACTTTTAAGCTGTAGTTCCTGATTAGACAGAAGTAGCTGTGTCAGGTTTCAAATCTTTGGAATGGTAATGATAAATCCTCTTTACTTGTAAAGCTGGATTTAACATTACTGTTTGAGAAATACCACTTACAGAAAGTGGGCATTTCTGTGCTGTTACAGCTCTATGTGCCTGAGGCCTGCCCTCAATACATATCTGGGGTGGGTGACAGTTACACTTTATGCATTCCCTCTAGACAGCTGTAAATACGGGAAGGTTAGGTGTGTTTGAGTGCTCATCTACATTCATCTGCATTTTGATGGCTTTATTGGGCAGGAAGGCTGGGAGGGGATGATTCACCTGAATAGGCAGTGCCTTTCCCCACAAAAAGGGGTGATTATCCCCTACTGATAGTCTGGAGCCAGCGCTGAGGAAGAAAGGATAATTGTGCACTTCAAAGAACCTTCTTTGAAGTCACTCCCACTTCAAAGGCACATTGGGGTATAAGTACTTGGTCTCTGATCCCACCAAATCAGACACTTATGGACCTCCAACTGGACGCTGTTAGAAGATCTGCTGTGATACACCCTGCTGAACGGCTGACCTTGTAGGATTGCTTTTCTTTTGTGCTGCCTGCTGCTCTGTGACCTTGCAGAGAGAGAGTTGGACTCTGCCTTGCTCACCAAAGTGATCTCCAAGGGCGTGTTGGCTTGCCTCCTGTTGCTTGAGACTCCGATATTAAAATCTCTATCCCTACTCCTGTACCTGGTTCACTGTAAGTGAACCCAAATACTTGCTCCAGTGGGAATTGACACATTACCTACTGCGAGAGGTAGATCTGACACATTGCCACTGATGTGGTAGCAGAAATGGCGCATTGCATTCTGAACCCGCGATTTTCCATTGCATCGTCCATTTATCAGAACCACCTCATCACAGGCACTGCTGAAGGAAGCTTGTCACATCCCTTCACTGCATGGAGAAACCCAGCGCATCTGCCTTGGAACCAACATTGACATCCATTGGAACCTCCACCTCGCTAACACTGCTGAAGGAAGATCAAAGCATCCTTTTACTGCCTGGAGAAATCTGGTGCATCAGCTTCTGAATTGACACATCACAGCACCGGCCCTTCGCCTCCGGACCCAACGTATCGACGCATCTTGTGACTGCAACCAAGATTAACATACTGTGCTCAGTGGCTCCTGCTTGGATCCTAAAGTTGGCCTGCGCCCCATCGCAGTCGGCCTGAGCGCTTGACTTTGTCCCAGTCCAGCGCGACCTCAAGTAACCCCTAAAGAGCCATTTGCTTTTAAACGCTGGAACTCTTTTATTCTTTAAAAAATCATAACTCGCTTTCTACTTATTGGATTTAAGTCCTTTTGGTCCTGATATATTCAGGAAAATTATTGTCTATTTTTCTAAACCTGTGTGGAGTCTTTTTGTAGTGTTTTCATGATGTTGCTGTATGTCTGTTGCACAAATACTTTACACATTACCTGTTTAGATAAGCCTGACTGCTCTGTGCCAAGCTACCAGCAGTTGAGTACAGCTTATCTTTTAATGTGTATCTGACTTACCCTGACTAGAGCGGTGGTACCTACTTGGACTGGTTGCATATCAGTGCTAACTAGAGACCCCATTTCAAACACACCTCTAGGACTGAAATGGTCTAGGAAGTAGTACAGAGCAGACAGCTTGTCACTTCTGGGTATGAATGGACTCAAGGTAATAGCCCAGTTTTTTGAGCTTGTAACTTTTAGGAATTTATGGGTTCTGGGCTCGCATTGTACTCAAAGCCTGTTACTCCAAGCAACGTTGTAACACCACATAAAAACACAGTGAAGCAGCCGGAGGACAACCAGCAGAAAAACCTCCACATTCTACATACTACTTCACATGTTAAAACATTCAAACCATATGTTACAACAGTTACGCTCTAATGCATGTGGGGGTTTTAACGTATATAGCGCACCCTTAAATCCCATCACACCTGGAGACAGTTGTCCGTGGAAGGGGTTTTTCAGTGATCATCTGGTCAATCATAAAGCACGATGGAGAAGGTTAATGAGAAAGCTTAGCTTGAATAGAATGTGAAGCCTGGCAGAAACGTTTAAGGTGTCAATAGTTTTTAAGTGAAACTAAGGGAGCGGTGATGTTCTGAAGTGCCTAAAAATGGGAGTGTGCAAAAGTGGGGTAAACTGTGAGATGCTTGTAGCACCGTGCCATGAGGCAAATTCAGTATTTGGCTAGGATGC